>NC_092125.1:73745677-74058177 GCF_043159975.1 Macaca nemestrina
TACAAGGGTACTGTTAATCCTAAGGGTTGCAGAGGGAAAAGATTCATCTTCTGTAACTTCTGCAGTCTGAATAGGGATGATGATATTTCTGCCTATTAGGGTCTTCTGCATTCACAGTAGAGGAATGCTCAGTCAGAAACTGTCAGTATAGTGAGAACTGATTTCTGACAAAAAGTGATGACTGGAAAATTAATAAGTGTTCAAGTTAAGAAAGCACTGAGTAAGCTTATCTTTCATTCCTACACAAAGAGAACAACAGCAATATATTCTACAGTAACAAGGCAAAATAAGTAAAATTATCCCAAGTAAACTAAATAAAAGAAGGCTTTTCATGAACTGGGAAATTGTTGCAACCAAGCTGATACGGACTTGGAACCAAGCTGATATGCTAGCCAATTCCAATACATGCCCACAATTAGAATACTGATCCAGATTTTTGTGTTATGCGTGCCTCTTGTTTCTTCTGAACAGCAGCCACAGATCACTGCTTGGTCCACAAGAATAAGCAGGGTGAGTCCAAATTGCAGAAAAAACTCAAAAACTACTGATGAGACAAATCTAATAAAAGGTATACCATAATTTTTGAAACAATTTTCCTCTCTTCAGTCTTTCATTTTTACTAGAGACAAATCATGGTAGGACTGATTTGTTTGCAAGATAAGCTTTAGTCTTATTATACTGGGCCTGATTATTTGTATAAAGTGCAGCAAGAATGATTAGTTCCTATATAGGCTCTTTTTAAATTGACTTTGATGAAACTTTGATCCATAAAGAATCTCAAATTAGACTTCTTAAAGCCTTGAGCCTTGCCATGGATTTATCATTGCCCGCAAACACCTGTATGAGTCGGATAAGTTTCTTTCCTCTTGAGGTTTCATGATAACTTGGGGCTTCTGGGCCTGTCAGAAAGTGACTTTCTTTACTTATCCCAGACAGGTCAGGAACCTTGTACAAGGACCATGTAGACAAGATATGTGGCCAGTTTTCCCAAGGGGCTTTTATCAGCTCTCTAAGTCAAATTTGGTTCCTTAAACAAGTCCATATCTGAAAGCATGGTATTCCAGTCAAAGCCTTGGTAAAATAACCAGTTTCTCCAATTGTCTCCTGTTACAAAAGAAAACAGACTCTTATTGCAGTTATATATTGCCATAAGTTAAGAATACTCACAAATAGTTTCCAAATTCTGGAGAAATCAGGTAGAGAGAAAGAAATATGCTCCAAATTTTGTTTATAAGAGTATACTTTACTCAATTGTTAAAAGCTGCAAAATCTCAAAAGAAAAGTGTTCTTGACTCCAAAGTTTCAGCTAATTGGTGCTGCAGTCTATTTCCTTTGGGTCAGGGGTCTCTCCACTCTCATTTCATAGTTTCCCAGGAAGATGTTACTGGAAAGGGTTCTCATCCAGACCCCAAAAAAGGGTTCTTGGATCTCTCACAAGAAAGAATTTGGGGTGATTCCTTAGAGTAAAGTGAAAGCAAGTTCATTAAGAAAGTAAAGGGATAAGAGAATGTCAGCAAATTTTAGTGTTTATTAGGTTATTTAAGTATTTTCATTTGTTTATCTTAACAAATGAATCCCATCTGGTGGCTGAAGAGGGTGGTTACAAATTATACAATGCTTAGGAAAAATTGATACATTTTTCTCTGTTGCTTTGAAGTTTAAGGAAATCATTAATTCTTCAAATTAATAGACTCAATTGTATATTCTTATGAATTATAGTTGTATTACTTGGCATACATATTTAAGGGAAAATGAAGTTGATGTGTTTTCATTTAGGCCCTTAGGTGACTATCATTTATGAATACCTAAGTTTGCTTTTTGCAGTGAATGTCAGGTAGTTTGCAAAAGAACACTTCTTTTCTTTCATTTTCTATTTATTCTCTTTGGTAAGACAAAAGGGAAATTTTATAGTTATATTTGCATCATTTGTTTAGTTTAAAAATAGATACTTCATAGTTCAACTCATTCATTATTATGATTACGTAACTGCTAAAGCACTAAATGTATGAAGGCTGCTATACATATAATCACATAGAAAACATGTCTTTAAAACCTAAATTCATATAGGGCAGAAAAAATTATTAAAAACTGACAGGAATATTTATTAGAGAAATTAGGTATTAAAGAATACACTAACTTTGACATTTGGGTAATCAATAATTCATACAGTTTTGCATTTAGACCTTTAAAAACTAGTCTTCAGAAGATATTCTGCACCCTCTCGTTTTTTATATAATAGTGCTAAGGTATTGGAATGCATGTGATACACTCACTTATCTTAGTGTTTCTGGATAGACTGTCCATCTGAAGTACAAAAAGCAAGAGATTCAGTGTGTGTTGTTTCAGTTAATAAACACTGAGAAGCTGATTAATAACTGAAAGGTATAATAATTCTGAAATTCAGATTTTTGCTGATTGTTCTTACTCACAGAAGATGACAGTATCATTTGTGTGTGTGTGCATTTGTGTGTGTATGTATGTGTATGTGTAGAGAAACATGAAAGATAAAACCATCTTTTTTTAAAGTTTTTGAAATTTTTTAAAATTTGGAAGACTTACTAAATTATTCTTTGGAGAAATATAGAACTGTAGTCTCTTTCAAGTCATTATATGTCCTATGTATGCAGGTATAAAATACCCCAAGAATAATATTGTGGCTTCATAGGCGATATATATCAACAAAATTTTATTTGTTATAGGAAGGTGGGTGGGTAACTAGTTAGTGTTTTTTTTGTTTTTTGTTTTGTTTTTTGTCATTGTTTTTTGTTTTTGGTGCATTGATGTGTATTCTGTTTGCTTAATTGCTGCCGAGTCTACCTTATGTGCCTGTTCTTCCTTAACAGAATCAAAGAATCTTCAGGATGGCAGCAAGTGTTTACGAGCCCATATTTGGATTGGACTATCGAACGAGTAGCTTTAAATGCAAAGGTGGTTGGAGGGCCACATGGAGACAAAGACAAAATGGTTGCTGTTGCCTCAGAGAGTAGCATCATCTTGTGGAGTGTTCAAGATGGGGGAAGTGGAAGTGAAATTGGTAGGAAGAATCTTGTTTATGTTGTAATTTGATGATATTAATATTTTGAAGTTTATAAAAGAGATTGGCACTGAATATGGAAATTAACCTGGACTATCACTTAGCTAGAGCTGCCACAGTATTTACTGTGGGAGGAAAGATCTGATAATGAAGGAAAAATGATGTTTTAGAAAAGACACAGGGAGCATCTTTTCACCACTTTAAGTGAAACCTGGCTGCTCTATGAGAATATTGCTTTTCCTGAATCCCACTTAGTGGTGGCTGTTTTCGCTGTTTTCTCTCCACCCCTCTCAAACCACTGAACCTGAATGTGGGGTAAGTTACTTTCTTGCTCCTCATTGTTGTTGCTTCTAGACCGGACATTCCCAGACTTTGGTTTCAGAACCCCTTAATCTTAAAAAGTTACTCAGTACCAGGTCTTTGTTTGTATGGGTTATTTTCTTTTTTTTTTTACTTTTTTTTTTTTCTTTTGAGACTGAGTCTCGCTCTGCTGCCCAGGCTGTAGTGCAATGGCATGATCTCACCTCACTGCAACCTCTGCCTCCTGGGTTCAGGCAATTCTCGTGTCTCAGCCTCCTGAGTAGCTGGGACTACAGACACGCACCACCACGCCCAGCTAATTTTTTTGTGTTTTTAGTAAAGACAGGGTTTCACCGTGTTAGCCAGGATGGTCTTGATCTCCTGACCTTGTGATCCACCCACCTCGGCCTCCCAAAGTGCTGGAATTACAGGCGTGAGCCACTGTGCCCGGCCTTTGTGTAGGTTATTTTCTGTCAGTATTTACTATATTAGAAATTAAAATGGAAATTTTTACAAATGTTAGTATAGCTATAATAATCCATTGCATAACTTAAGTAACTTTTTTAATGAGAAATAACCACATTTTCCAAAAATGTGTAAGAAGAATGGCATGGGTTTACAGTTTTGTAAATCTCTTTTTTAATTGTGATATCTATTTCTGCATTCAATCTGCTGTGATACATTGTTTTGATTGAAGTATATGAAGAAAACTTGAGCTTACACAGATATGTAGTTGGAAAAAACTTTTTTTTAGTCTTTTCAGAAAATTGTGCATAGTCTTCTTTGATTATTAAAACTCTGAAATCGTATCAGTGAACTTTTCATATTTTGTTAAATTAAAATCCATCAGACTATTTTGTACTTTGAGTGAATCTTTTACCATACATGATTTTATAATGTGTTGGGCATTTGGAAATTGTTGGTTTGCTGAGTTATGTAGATCTTCCAAATGTTGATACCTTTCATTGTATAATATGAAAAAAATTGTATTCATTAGTGTCCCTGCTGACTACGTGTTAGGGAGTTGTCACACTCACTGTGGCAGATAAAAGTTTTCCAAACTGCAGATTTTCACTTGAAACGTTGAATTTTTATCATTGGCAACAAATAACATCAGTTGTTTTCCTTTAAATAACAGGCTTACTTTGTTTATTTTTTGAAGATAATTCTGCCAACCACCCAACTCTGAATAACCATAGTCATCTCAAATTAAAATGGTACTTAATGAACAGAGCAGCGTGTGTAGCTCTTTGCTCCAGCAATTGTGAAGGTGCTTTTTCCTTGACATAGCCATAGCACTTAGTCATACAGAATATTAAGATATATAGTTGAAATTAAGTTTTAGTCAATACACATTTTTACTGCTTCATCAAGGACATTCTTTAGTTACTAGTGACCATTACATTCTCTGCCACAGACTTTCAAGAACATAAAAGGCCAAATCTTTAATCTTTAATCTTTAAATCTTTGATTTGGCCTTTTGTATTCTTGAAAGCCAATGGCAGAGAAGAATGCAGTGGTCACTAGTAAAGTTTAGTGCCACTGTCCTGGTTTGTGCTAAGTAAGGTACCTGCTGTTTTTACCAAACATTGCTTTGCGTCATCGGTGTAAATATCAACAAAGATGTTCTCGAATAAGCCATGAAATACCCACTTTGACTATTTCAGCACTTCCTGTGTTTGTAGCTGTGCATTCACATAAAGGATTTTTAATGATCAGTTGAAGCTAATACCAGATGGATACAAGTAAAATACCTGGTGCAGCTAATACCAGCTGGATACGAGTAAAATCTCAGGTCTAGCCACATCTATATGTTCATCTGTTTGCAAGACAAAAATACAGTTCTACAGACAAGAGATTGACTCTCTGCCAGATTTTTAGATTGAAGAGTTACTGTATTATTGAAAAGTTAACATGTTATTTCTTCATGGACTTTTCATCTAGCAGGCATTCAGCGTTGTCATCTGTGCAAGGCTTTATTAGTCTCTTAGCAATTGAGTATATTTCTCTAGCCACTGTGATGTCTTAACTTACCTTTGAGATCCTTCATTAGCTTTTTCATTTCTAGTTTGAAGGTCTATACCAAACAATTTCTGGATTAAATGAGTTTTTTACATCTTTATTTAAAATACTTAATTTCCTTTTCTTCTTTTCTTTCCTTTTTTTTTCTGAGATAGGGTCTTGTTCTGTTACACAGGCTGGAGTGCAGTGAAGTGATCCTAGCTCACTGCAGCCTCAACCTCCTGGACTCAAGCACTGAAGCAGTCCTCACACCTCAGTCTCCTTAGTAGCTAGAACTATAGGCAGACACCACCACGCCTGGCTATTATTTTTTAATCATTGTGTAAATGGGGTCTCATTATGTTGCCCAGGTCTCGAATTCTTAAGCTTTAGTGATCCTCCTACCTTGGCTTTCCAAAGTGCTGGGATTACAGGCGTGAGTCACTGTGCCTGGCCAATTTGTTTTTCTTTAAACTCTTGAGTATTCAGTCTCAGTGAATCTACAACTGACATGATACTATTCAAAAGTGTTTTGCTACGTAAAGCACAATAACGTTAAATTGCTAATATCTATAAAGTTTGAGGGAAAAATAGTTTTTGTTATTTTAAAATTTTTATTGGCTGGGCATGGCAGCTGATGCCTGTAATCCCAGCACTTTGGGAGGCTGAGGGGGGTAGATCACGAGGTCAGGAGTTCGAGACCAGCCTGACCAACATGGTGAAACCCCATCTTTACTAAAAATACAAAAATTAGCCGGGCGTGGTGCCATGCACCTGTAATCCCAGCTACTCAGGAGGCTGAGGCAGGAGAATCGCTGGAATCCAGGAGGCGGAGGTTGCAGTGAGCCAAGATCACACCATTGCACTCCAGCCTGGGTGACAGAATGGCACTCGGTCTCAAAAAAAAAAAAAGAAAAATTATAGTTTTGCACAATTGTTTGAGTCTTTCCTTTTATGAGTCAAAGAATTCTGATTTTTCTTTGTCAGCATCTTTAGACTTAGGTGGTGCACCTATGGATTGAGCAGGCAAGTGTTCTAATTTTCCTTTTTAAAGCCAGTGATCCATCACTACATGTAAGAATATATTTTTAAAAATTGTGGAACAAAAAATTTTTAATAGTTTTTGGTAAAATATAAAAATTTAGAAAACTTTCAAAACATCTTTAATACTAATATTGCAGAACAACATAGCGGTATTTACTTATTTCTTGTACTACTTTGTAGGTGCACAAAAACTTGGATTTCAAAATAATTTATTGGACAATAATGAGGTTGCAGAGATCATAGCAGATATAAACTGAAGATAGCTGATAAGAGCACACTAGAAGTATTTAGAACAACTATGTTAATCTTGGGAAGTTTAGTTATACTGTAAGCCCACCACTAGAGATAATTATAGAAAAAATAAAAATATATATGCAGATTCTATTAGCTGTCTTAATCGTGACCTCATCACATGTCATGTAGCCTCTGGAAAACTCCTCTGTATACTCTTAGAGAATAAAAATTTTTTAAAGGCAAATTTTTTTTCATGTTACCATGAAAATAGTCTTTTCCTCTCAGACTTCTGGTAAGGGTCTTAGGTAACCATGTTTCCCAGACCACACTTTGAAAACCGCTGTTCTAGACCATTGTCCTTTCCTTCTTTCCCAACCTTCCTTCTCTCCCATCTGGTTTTGGATTCATGCCTTCTAGACTTAAACTTAACATAGCCTTCAGCTGCCCTCTGGGTTACTATCCTTCATTCCTTTGAAGTTATTAGCTCCAGTTCCCTGATTGAATTTTTCAACCCCACTGGATTCTCTTCATTGGTCACTTCCCCTTTTTGTCAGATGTGGAGTCTGTCCTTATAATCACTCTTTAGCATAGAGCCTCGAGTTTCTTGGGTCTCTCCATCTCTATGGCTGATTATGGCTGGGAAAAAGAAATGCGCGTGCACATGTCCACACATGCACACACACACCAATGCTGTCTCAATTCCTGACCTCTATCTCAAGTGGGCCTTTAAAGCTACCCAGCAATCCTACTGTATAATCCTTTTTGGTTCTCTCTGTTACTCTCCTGGGTGATACTTCATACTTTTTTCTTTCTCCATGAACTTACAACACCTCTGTCATTCTCATTGAGAGGATAGAGAAAGCCAGGAGAAATTTTCCCTAAGTTGTTATCGTCACATGTGCCCATCTCTGTGTATCAGTTCTGATGTTCTCCATTGTTTCTGTTGTTACTGTGATTAAATTTTCTCTGCTCTTACCTAGGGCCAGTTTCTCCAGTTATCTACTAGATGCTATTTTCCCTCACTCCTCGAGTACATTGCAATTCCCCCTCTCTCCTAAATCAATAAAAATTTCCCACTCTGTGGCATCATTTTCATCAGCATACATTCGTGCAGTAATTCAGCCTTAAAAGCAGTAACAAAGACTACCCTACATTCTCTTCTAATTTCCTCCTTTTTTTTTTTTTTTTTTTTTTTTTTGCTTCTCTTAAAGCTAGTGGGCCTTAATCCATTTGGGCTGCTGTAACAAAAACATATTCTTGGTGGCTTATAGATCTATTCTATAAATCTATTTGTCACAGTTCTAAAGGCTGTGAGTAGGCCAGTATCAAGGCACCAGTAGAGAGAGAGTAGTTATCTCATCTTACTGTTTCCATGTCATCTTCTCTCTCAGACTTGCTCTGATTGTGCTTTTCCCCTCAACCAATCCATAAAACTATTGATAGTGTCACCCATGATCTCTGTTCTGCTAAATCCCATGATCAAATTCTAGTCTTTCTCTTACTAGAACTGTCATCTGGTGTGTTTTATATTGCTTAATTACGCCTTTGCCTTTGAAGACTTTCTTCTTTTGCCTTCCAGGACACCTTGTTGTACTGATTTTCATCCTAGTTCTGTGTTTCTTCTTAGTTCCTTTTGATGGTTCTGCCTTATTTGCCTGACCACACAATATTGGCATACCTCAGGGCCCAGTCCTTGGACTCCATCTTTTGTATTTATTCTGTTCGTGATCTTAAAGCCTTTGTGAATGCTTTCTATATGCTGATGGCTTGCAGGTTTATATATCTAATCTGGACCCCTTAACTGAACTGCAGAATTTTATATCTGTGTTAAGAGTCGTAAGACCACTCCTGGATTCAGTGATTTGCTAGGAGGACTCACAGGACTCAGCGTATAGAGGTTCTTAGAGCTATGATTTATTACAATGAAAGCATACAAAGCAGAATCAACAACAACAAAAGACACATGGGTCAAAGTCTGAAGGAAACCAGGAGCAAGCTTCTAAGAGTTCTCTTCTAGTGGAGTCTCTCAGGATGTGCTTAATTCCTACAACAACAAATTGTGACAATACTTGTGAAATATCTGTCAGGGAAACTTACTAGAAACTTAGTTTTCCAGATCATTACCGGAGGCCAGTTATGTCAGCATCCTTTGCCTAGTATGTACCGAGATTCCAGATTCCCAGAAGGAAAGAAAGTGTTCAACATAAGCTGCATTGTTTATGCAGTTTAGGCTTTTTGTCACCATAGATTAGATTTCCTTTACCTAGAATTTCAGGAGTAGAATTATATAGTATGTATTCTTTTGTGCCTGGCTTTTTATTAAACTTAATGCTTTTGAAATTCATCCATGTTGTTGCATGTATCAATTGTCTGTTCCTTTTTATTGCTGAGTAGTATTCCATTGAAATAATATGGCAGATTTGTTTATCCATTCACCTGTTGATAGACACTTGGCTTATTTCCAATTTGGAGATATTACGAATAAAGCTGCAGTTAACATTCAAGTAGAAGTCTTTCTGTGGAAATATCCTTTCTTAAGGCAAATATATAGGAGTGGAATTTCTTAGTCATGTGGAAAGTCAATGTTTAAGGTTACAAAAAACTGCCAAACTGTTTTCCAAAAGTACCTTTTTACATTTTTACTTGCAGTGTGTGAGAGTTGCAGCTGCTCCACATGCTAATCAACACTTAGTATTGTCGGTCTTTTTAATTTGAGCCATTACTGTGGATTTTAATGGTTCAGTGCTTTTAATTGTGGCTTTAACTGCATTTTTCTGATAATTAATAATACTGAGCATCTTTTCCTGTACTTAATGACCATTTGTATATTTTGAGAAGTGTCTCTAAATCATTTGCCCCCTTTTTGATGAGGTTGTCATCCTGTTACTTATTTGTAAATTTTTTTTACATATTCTAGATTTATGTTTCACAACAAAGGAAATCTTATCCACCAAGGGACATTTGGAAATGTCTAGAGACATTTTTGGTTGACACAGTTGAGGGAGGCCTGTACCTGTCCTCCTTCCCCTTTTCTCCATCTCTCCCTTGCTCCCTCCCTCTTCCTCCTTTTGAGCTTTCTAGATCACTTTATTAACCTGAGGTTGTGGGAGCCCTGATTTTTTATTTCATTTTTTTCTTCTCCGTTCTTCAGTTTAGGTATCTTTTATTGATCTACCTTTAATGTCTTTTATATTTCTGCAGTATTCAATCTGCAGTTAAGTTCATCTAGTGAATTTTCATTTGAAATGTTGGACATTTTCGCTCTAGCATTATTTTTTGATTCCATTTTCTAGTTTGTTTCTTCTGCTAAGATTTCTTTTTGTTCATTATGTTCACTTTTTAGTATTTATAATAGATGTTTAATTCATTAAAGTTTTTGTCTGCTAATATCAATATCTGGTTATCATGTTTTTATTTTGGGTCACATTTTCCTGTTTCACATGTCTAGAGAGTTTTGATTATGTGCTGTACACGTGTGTGTGATACATTTTGTAGGGTTATGAATCATGTTGCCTTCCTTTAAAAGTTGTGAGCTTTGTTCTGGCAGGCAATTAAATTACTGAAGGATCTTGAACCTGTTAGGCTTGTTTCAGTACTTTGTTAGGGGTAGGTAGCCTCTTCTAGCTTTATTTTTAATTTTAGGGCAGGGCTCCTTTTCAAGGGTGTAGTCCTTATTTTTAAGATGTTGCTTTTCTGGAATCTTATTTAACTGAATGCCTGAGGGGCTCAGCAAGAACTCTCTACTTATATTGATTTGGAACTACTCGATCTACCCACATATATGATCTCTGGTATCTGATATCTCCAGTTACCTCTTAGTCCTAAAGCTGCCTGCCTGCCTTCTTTTCTTTTTTCTTTTCTTTTCTTTTTTGTTTTCTTTTCTTTTCTTTCTTCCTTCTTCTTTTTTTTTTTTTTTTCTCAGAGTCTTGCTCTGTTGCCAGGCTGGAGTGCAGTGGCGCGATCTTGGCTTACTGCAACCTCCGCCTCCCAGGTTGAAGGGATTCTCCTGTCTCAGCCTCCCTCCCAAGTAGCTGAGACTACAGGCGTGTGCCACCACACCCAGCTAATTTCTGTATTTTTAGTAGAGGCAGGTTTCACCATGTTGACTGGATGGTCTCGATCTCTTGACCTCGTAATCCGCCTGCCTCGGCCTCCCAAAGTGCTGAGATTACAGGTGTGAGCCACTGCGCCTGGCCAGCAGCCTTTCTTTCCTTGGAGATTCTTGCCCTGCCCAGGTGCAATTTGGCCTTAGCCAGGGTCTTAGGAAAACACTTATGCAACTTTTATGCCACCTCTTCCCCACTGTGGCACGGTTCCCTTCCTTCTTGTGCTGTACCTACAAATTCTAGCCTCAAGTTCTTCGCCTCCTCAGTTCAGGGAAATCATCTCTCTTTATTTGGTGTATTAGTCCATTTTCACACTGCTGATAAAGACACCCAAGACTGGGAAATTCACAAAAGAAAGAGGTTTAATTGGACTTACAGTTCCACAGGCTGGGGAGGCCTCACAATCATGGCAGAAGGCAAGGAGGAGCAAGTCACATCTTACGTGGATGGCAGCAGGCAAAGAGAGCTTGTGCAGAGAAACTCCTGTTTTTAAAACCAGATCTTATGAGACAATCCATTCCCTATCACAAGAACGACACAGGAAAGACCCGTCCCCATGATTCAGTCATTTCCCATGAGGTTCCTCTCACAACACCTGGGAATTATGGGAGCTACAAGATGAGATTTGGGTGGGGCACAGAACCAAACCATATCACTTGGGTCTCACCTTGCTATGCTGTGATAGAAAGTACTCTTATGCAGAAAGCCGGGGGTAATGTGGGGGCTTGTCAGTGTGTTTCCATCTCTCAGGTCCCCTGCTGCCTGTTGTCCAACACCTAAAAACAATTGTTTCATGTATTTTGTCCATTTTTTGTTGTTGTTCTTATTGCTGTTTTGAAGTGGAGAATAATCGGGTGCCATTTATTCTATCATGGTCGACAGCTTAAGTCTTCCCAAACAACTTTAAGAAAAAAGAAATGTAACATAAACAATTTTGAAATTATAATACGTTGGTAACTAAACAGAAGCTAAACCAGTTGTGATTTCTTTTTCCTTTTTCAAGTAGCTATTCGTAACATACTAATAAGTGAAGGAAATTTTATTACTTGCTTGGTGTTCAAAGGCTAATGTGATAGGTAGCTATGTTATGAGCTGGTACAGTAGTAATTTGTTCATGCCCTGTAAAAGAAGCCATTTGTTGTTAACAGATGTTCTTCAGAACATGACAACACTATCCAAAGAAAATTGTTAGAGTTGGTATATCCGTGATAGGGCTCTCCCAGAGGCTGAACTCCCTTCATTATAACTTAGATAAGACAGAGTTACTGGGTTGCCGCTATAAGCAATATTTTACCAAGAGGGCCCCTTAAACAGGAACTGGTCATTATTTATACTGTTGTCTTCCCTGTCACTGGTGCTCAGGATTGTTGAGCCTAAGCGGGAGTGACATTTTAAATTTCATGAGACCATTCAGAGTGTCTTTCTTGATTTCCCAGAACCTCATCCTTCTCTGGAGTAATCAATGTTAGTTGGTTTTCCTGTTTTCATTTCTGCCTTTCACATAGCCCATGATACTGAATATAGTTGGCTTCACATGTTCTAAAACATGTTCACATTGTTTGTTATCATCAGTAAAGTACTATTATGTAGAATCCCTAAAATTGTATATACAATGTGAACTGATGACTTTATGCTTTGAAGTGGCAGGTTCATTTCTTAACCAATTAAGAAATGGGCAAAGGACTTAGCTTTGTGTGTGTGTGTTATACTTTATTTTGTTCTAGCTTTTTGGGCTGAGATAATGTGTTTCATGTGCATGCTTGTGTAAATATGGATTTTATACATATAATTAAAATGTTTATATAAAAGAGATTTCTGGCAATACTTAGCAAGTTTTTTGTTTTGGTTTCTTTTTGTCATGTATCATCTTGCTAGATGCCTTGCTTTTACAAGACTGATTAAAAGTTTTCAAGGTGTTATTTGTCACTAGTCTTCTGTATCATACAGTTCTGAACACAAAGAAAATACCTAGCACCAGTATAAGATTCAAAAGAAATCAGTAATCTTTCTGGCTTTTCTTTTAAAGCATGTTATAATTGCATTCAGTTGCTTTGTTTTTCCCATGAGTGCTTCAAGGTTTCATGCATTTTTTTCTCAGCTAAATGCTGACGAAGTTGTTTGTATTGGCACAGGTACTTTTTAAAAATAAATAAACTGATACTTGAAGCAGCCAAAGATCTATATAAAAGAGTATTTTAGAGGTGAGACTTATTTCCCAGCATTATTAGATAAAAAATATATTTCCCATAAAGTGTTTTTCAAATAAAAGATAATGCTATTTAAATGCTAGAATTGGATTATAAATTTTTTTTTTTTTTTTTTTTTTTTTTTTTTTTTTTCCCGAGTTGCTCTGTCACCCAGGCTGGAGTGCACTGGTGTGGTCTCAGCTCACTGTAACCTCTGCCTCTGGGTGCAAGTGATTCTCCTGCCATAGCCTCCCCAGTAGCTGGGATTACAGGCGTGTGCTACCATACCCAGCTAATTTTTGTATTTTTGGTAGAGATAGAGTTTCACTATGTTGCCCAGGCTGGTCTTGAACTCCTGACCTCAAGTGATCCACCCTCCCTGGCCTCCCAAAGTGCTGGGATTACAGACGTGAGCCATCGTGCCTGGCCAGTTATAACATTTTTAAGCTCAAGTGATCATTGAAACATTTAGCTTAGACCCTATTTTGTAGTTGAGATAAGAACCAAAAAAGTGGCAAACAAAGGTACTCTGAGAGCCAGGATCCCAACCCAGGTTCTCCTGACTCCTAGTGCAGTACTCTGCTAAAGAGAGACAACTGTATAAGGCCAATATGCCATACCAGGGTGAGCCTAGAATTCTCTGCTTAGGCATTGTTGGGTCTTTTGCTGTTGATTGTGATATGTGCTCATTACAACCTCGCTCACCTACACTTATCTTCTGTTTGCCCAGATTCCCTGAGCTTGCCATTATTCAGTCTCCCAATTAGATGGACTCCTATTAACCTTTAAAAACTCCAACTGAGATGGCTTCTTTTCTAAGATATATTTTCAACCACCTTTACATGCCCTCTTTTACCCCATAGATACTATTGTACCCTGTGCATCCTTCTGTTATTGTTATATCAAATTATAATTGGTTGCAGTTTTTTCTCTACTAAAGTGTAAGTTCTTAGTAACATCTCGTCGTCTTGTGTTTTTTAATCCTAAAGCCTAATGTAGTGTCTTTTGAATTAATTAAATTGAGATTGCAGTGCTGGAAAACATGGGGTTTAAAATAAGCTCTGAGTAAAAGGCCCGAATGTTTGTTTTTAGTATTGTGTGACTTCTTGCTGCTTTTTTCTCCTTTTTACTTATTTCCAGAATTTAGACACATTGTGGATAGTTGAGATTTCCAAGTCTGTGTGTTCAGATCACTAGTTCCTAAATATCGGGTCTATGGACAAGCTGCATCTAACTCGCCTATGGATTTTGTAACAATACAGTAGGTTTTCTGATTTAGTGAGTCTGGCATGGATCCCAGGATCCTTTTTGTTTTGTTTTGTTTATTTTAAATCTGTCAATCAGGTTATTTTGATGATCAACTGAAGTTAGGAACCAAGCTTCAGGATAAGGTGTTAGAGCAGTGTGAGATGGCTTGGAGCAGATTCTTCCTTGCTTTAGTAGTTCTGTAAGCTGCTTAAGAGCTTGTGAGTTTCTTATTTCTGGTCCCCAAACACGTATAGCACATAGTTTGTAGTAATGAGAATAGGTTTAAATTGTCACCTTTAAGATGTTTTTAATCCAGGTTTTGATTAATTATAAAAATGGTGACTGATTAACCTTTTTATTTTTTATCGTCATTTAAGGAGTGTTCAGCCTGGGTGTTCCTGTAGATGCTCTCTTCTTTATTGGTAACCAGTTGGTGGCCACGAGTCATACAGGGAAAGTGGGAGTGTGGAATGCTGTCACTCAGCACTGGCAGGTTAGTTTTAACTAAAGCATATTACAGAAGTTAAAATATTTCTGAAACGTATGCTGATTATGTATTTTTTTTCCTTGTAGAATTCATATTGTTTCTGGTTTCGATTATACAAATATTGAATGAATGTAGTGGTCAATTTTTTTACTAGATGCATATTTGAGCATATTTTCAAGAGTTTAAGTTACTTTGGAAAATAAGTGAGTTTTTTAAACTGTGGTTTGGCATTTCTCCATTTGTTTTAAATGTTCGAAGTTCAATGCCTTGAGCATGGTAGTCCAGGCAAATTTTATTTCCTGAACAGGAGCACAGATCTGTGTGAAAACCCATAATCTGTTCAGAGATGATAGCACGCTAAATACTCTCAAGTACTTGAGAGGAGTAAGAAAGAGGTAAGACTTTAAAAAGGTTAATACCTGATTCTTAAAGGAAAGAGGAAGAATTAAGGACTTTAAGCAGGGAGTGACATAAGCAGATCCATGTTTTAGAAAGGTAACAGTGGTTGCTAAAATGAAAGGTGGACTGGAGGTCAGGAGGGAATCTACTGCAGCAATACAGCAATCGAGAAGCAGAGCACTTCAACTAACGGCAGTGGTAGTCGAGGTGGCAAAGATGAGTACATTTGAAAAATATTTCATAGACCTTCCTAAAATGACAGGTCTGCTATCTGATTGATGTGGGAAATTGAAGAAAGAGAAATGTATTTCTAATTTTGGGTTTCTAGTTTGACAATCCAGTAGCTGGTAGTATTTTGAATTGATAGGAAACGTGGGAAGAGAAGCAGATAGGCTGGTGGGTCAAGTGAAGAATGGTTAAATTGATTAATACGTTTACTTTGAGATTCCTATGGTTATTCAAGGTAGATGTTAGGTATATAGTTGGAAGTACTCCTTTGGAATTTAGGAAAGAAGAAAGGTGAGAAATCTTTAGAGTCCATAATATTTATGTGATAAAAAAATTGATAAGATTTTCCATTGAGTGGGTATATAGAAAGAAAGCAAAATCCAAATTAGAACTTTGGGGGAACGTTAGCATTTAAGGGGACAGGATAGACGACGAAGAGCCAAAGAACATGACGTGATTGAGAAATGACATTAATTTTGGCAGTAGATATCATTTTCAAATATATATGTTAGGTGTTGGTGGAAGAAAGCTAGATGGCAGGAAATGAGGAAGTAAAAGATCAGAGAAAGGAGACAGCAGATTCAAATACCTTTCAAGAAGTTTGGTGGTGAAGGAAAGCAGAGAATCAAAGTGATGGCTTAAGGAGCAATGCTGGTTTGAAAAAAAAGATATTTGGTGCTTTATTTTTCCTCTAGGTTAGGACAGGCTTGAGCATACTTGTAGCTAGAGAGAAGAGTTGCCGGAAGGACCTGAAGATTGAAAGAATGGAGATTATTTCTGGTCCCATAAAAGTCAAGAGTGTATGTGGAATCTATAGCACAGCTAGAAAGGTTGACCCCACAGGGAGTGGATACATTTCTTTCTCTGTGACAGAAGGGTAAGGAAGGAGTAAAGAGAAAGGCATTGAAGACTATTGTCAAGTACTGCAGAAATTATAAATAGTATATTTGCAGTAGACCTGGGATCCATGTAGTTCTTTAGTTACATAATCAAGGTTAATTTTAAGTATTTGAGTCAGATGAAGCAGGTTTGTATGTAATCTTAAAAGTTTTTTGCAAAATCATGAGGACAGTTTCAATAAAATATTAATGAAAATGTTATAAAAGCATTGACTCTGATTCAGGTAAGATAAAAGTAAAAAAAAAAAAAATTAAAGAAATGTTTCTGTTTCTTGTTTCCATTTTTTTGTTTAATTCCATACCCCCCCCCGCCTACACACCCAAAATTATGTTACAAAAGAAGATTAATAAGGAATTAATTGGTATTGTCAAGTAGGTAGCCTAGGCTGTTACATAGCATAAGAGCAATTTTTAGGCACTATTTCCCAAGTTGATATTTTAAATTTAGATTTGTATTGGAAATATGGATTATACATGTTTCATTCTCATATCAAAGCAGAGAGCTTTGAAAGTTAGCTCTGGAAAGGCTTTATGTACTTTACTTCCTAAAGAATCAGATAACTCATGTGTATTCTGAGAAATAGAGATCTTCAGCCATAGTACCATCTGAGTGATAGCCTAGCCTCTAAGTACACAGTGGAGGCTGAGTTTGGGGAGGAAATATTGGTTCTGGGAAGAATAATTCAGAGTGAATTTCTGTGGTCTGATGGACTAGACTGGACAAGAATTTGGGAGTTGTTTTTAATTTAGCTTCTCTCTTTCCTGTTGTGAGGCACCTGTAGCACTGATGTTAGAAGCAAACTTTTTGTGTGTGTGTGATAGGTTTACAGACCTCCGCATATTAGGAATAGGAATAAGGCAGGCATTGGAATCCTGGGCCCACATTTTGTTGGGGAGAGAGAGGATTGACTTTTCAGTATTATGCCTTGACTGCTTTCTTAAGTATGGTCTGTTTGCTTACTTACAGAATTTATAGTAAGAAATACGAGATTCTTACTTAGATTTAGATATTCTAAATTTATATAGAGAAATATTAGATACAAATATTGAAACAATGTATATTGTTTATACTATGTATTAAATTATGTTAATTGACTAGTTTGTTTATACACACTTGCGTACCACATACCAAAGTAAAGGCTCTGGGATCTGGGATTTTAGCAAAAGCCGGCATGATTTCATGGGACAGTAGAAATTGAGCCTCCTACAAAAATCTGAAGGTTTAAGTTTCTCAATCCCTGAGAGGACTGGGAAAAGTTTGCCCAATAGTCTTGGAACAAGAAAGTTTGATGTGTGTTTGGTGTCTTGGAATGGGAAATGGAGATGCAAGAGTAAACCATTAGAAATTGAAACCAACATATTCAAATTAGGAGTGAATTGAAGCACAAAGACTTGCCTTTGTTGTATGAGAGCCCCAATTTGAGAAACTGATTTAGAACCAATTACATTTCTAGATACAGACATGACACCAGTTAGAACACTTTCACGAAAGAGAGCACACAAGAATCCTATCGAAGAAGTAATTTCTACTAAAATAACTTCCCAAAACTTGTAAACTTCACATGGAAACAAATGATGAAAAGTCATCAAACATAAAAAATTTGCAGTCCCCAAATTGGAAATAATGGAACAATTAGAAAGCTGCTGTATTGAAGGAATAGGACAAATCAGAAAATGGAGGGAAATAAAACACTAAAATTTAAAAGATCATTGAAAATTTTTTTTTAATTTATTTAATGGTTAAATAGAAGCAGAGCTAAAAGAAAATTAGTAAATTGACAGACACATCTGAGAAAATCATTTCCAGTTAAGCCAAGAGAGTGAGATAGAAAATATGAAAAAGGAGGAAAAAGTGAGAAAGTATTTCATGTAGGAACAGAGTAGAGGAGCCATATTGGAAAAGATAACAGCGGCTAACATTTTGGAGCAATGAAAAAGGACATGAATTTATTGATTAAAGAAATGTACCAAGTCTTGGCAGCCTAAATGTTTAAATGTGCTGTAATAAAAGATATATTACGATAAAAAGTATTCACAGAATAGTGACAGTTTGCCTGTAATTAGACTTTGAGCAGATTCCTCATCACCACTAGTAGACACCAGAAGAAGACTATGGGCATTCTCCAAATGGCAGAGAAAGTAACTTTCAACCTAGGTTTTTATACACAGCAAAACTACCTGAATGAGAAGGGTTTTTTTTCCAGAGAGAATTTCTCACTCATAACCCTCAATGAAAGGACTACTAAAGAAAAATGCCTTTTGAGAAGAAGGTTGTTTGTATTTGAAAGGGAAGAAATGGAATGCATTAAGCAGTGATTAGGAAATTGGAAAGTGGTAAATACAATGGTAAATTTAGATAAGTGATTATTTAAAAATTAATGGATGAAGGTTAAAACATCCTGTAAAAAATACTGATGAGTTTACAGGTATAGAGATTATAGTTAAAAGATTCTAGGGGCCTTACATGGGAAGATAGAGTGGTATTTTAAAACTGTAAAACATTTAAATTTACATGTAGAGATTAGTGGTAATCACTGTGTGCTACCTTATAAGAGAAAAATCCGCTTCCATATTTTATTTGTGACCACATGACTGAACCATGCATACTAATCAGTATGGTTTCTTGGATTCTTGCCATGAAGTTGTTAGGATAAAGAAGAGGCTATACAGTGGCTGCTTCCTTGCTTGTGCTAGGAGGGAACTCAGCAGTTACTAACTCACTGTGATTCTGCTTATCCTCTGCTTTCTCTGTTCTCGCTGTATTGAAGGGTAGACATGGAAAGAAAAGCAGATCATGATTAAGGGTTACAGAAAAAGAAGTAGCAAGGCTTTAATCCTAGAGCCCGTCCTCCCAGAGAATAAATGGTTAAAATGTTTGCCTTTGTGCCTTGGGAAGTGCTAGGCTCCTCCTGCTCTTTCATTGGAAAAAAAAAAAAAAAGTATCCAAAGGGAGAAGAATCTCATGGCCTTATCTGTCCCCATTTTCCTGCCATGAAGATTCTGGGGTAGGAGTTTAAGCCCTTTCCTTTAGTGCTAGAGCTAAGATGATTTAGTTAACTTGGGTAAGAGAATTGGTTAGTGGTGTGTAAAGCAGTCTCCCCTCCATCCTTTAGACATCTTTACTGATATCACTGAAAAGTACTTAATGTTTACCTGGTATAAAATGTTTTGGCGTTGGCTTTAATTAAAAGCCTGACCTCAGGATAGGGCATGACAATTGAGTTCTTTGAGATATTTCTAGTGTAACTCATAACTGCATGACATTGAGAGGGTACATATAGAAATTAGGGTTATATCAGGAAGAGCTTAGAGGAAGCATTATTTTCAAGTTTTAGTTATTCCTGTTTTTAATTAGAATGAAACTAGATTCTGTGCTTTTTCACTTGCTCTTCAGATATTCCCTTTCCCCTTGCCCTACTTAACTCATAGTTGACTTCAGTGTTCAAGCTTCACTTCCTCTGTGAACCTTTCCTTGATATTTGCTCTTCACCCACCAGCATTGAGATGGCAATTCTTCCCCTCTCACCTCTGATTGTATTTAGTCTATTCTAGTGCCTATTCTATAATTGCTATTTTTCTTTCTCGCAAGTTTACCAGCTCCTAGAGAGCAAGGAGGTACCCCACATCCCTTATCTCTAGTTCAGTGTTTGTTCTCTTGGATAATATGTGGTACATAAAAAGTACTTAAATGTTAAGCAGATAATGTTTAGATTTTAACTTTTCAAATGAAAACGAGATATAGTATATGAAAAGTAAAAGTCCCTTAACATTTTTAACTTTTAAATTATTGGAAGTTTTTTAGACTTGGAAGCAAAACTTGGTGTCTAATAATTCATTTAAGTGTCATCTATGAAGAAGCTTAATAGGCATCTCTGGCCTGGCTGTAAACAGGAAAGATTAATTTTGATGAAGAGTAGAATAGTACTCTACTAAAATAGTATTGCAACTATCCTAGCAAACACTTTTTTTTTTTAATTTGGAGACCAAGTCTCACTCTGTTGCCCAGGCTGGAATGCAGTGGCATGATCCCGGCTCACCACAACCTCTGCGTCCCGGGTTCGAGTGATTCTTCTGCCTCAGCCTCCCGAGTAGATGAGATTACTGGCGTGCGCCACTACACCCAGCTAATTTTGTATATTTAGTAGAGACGGGGTTTCACTATGTTAACTAGGCTGATTTTGAACTCCCGACCTCTGGCGATCTGCCCGCTTCGGCCTCCCAAAGTGCTCGGATTACAGGCATGAGCCAGCACGCCCACACTTTTTATGGTTTTTGTTTGTTCGCTTTTTGTTTTGTTTTGTGGTAAAACTCAAGCCCTTTGCTGTTTCTTTTAGCGCAAATATGGAAAGGTATTAATTTGTAAACTAGATTGATTTTCCTGGAAAAACTAATTTTTTAATTCCTATACTTTAAAAAAAATAAATGCATATGAGACTTTGTTTGCCTTGCCATTTCCTAGAAAACAAGTAATCTTTAATAAGGAGAATGAAAAATAGAGAATACCACCTTTTCAGATAAATAATAAATTATCAAGGGAGCAAGTACTTTCTGGAAATCAGTTGCTTTGTTTACTAGTTCTAATTCTATCACTTGCTTACTGTGTGACTTTGGACAGGTCGTTTAATCTCTTGTATGAGAAGGGGAAAAGAGAGGGAGCTGGTCAGACTTGGCCTTTCAGTTCCAGTGGGCTGCGATCTAGTGATCACATGCAAAAAAAGAGGAGACAACCCATCGAAATTGAGAAAGGAAAGTACTGCTGTGGGAAATACAATTAAAAAAAAATATTTTGAAGGAAGTATATTGGTGGGTTCTCCTCTATAGCATGTTTGTGTATATGTGTGTGCATGCATGCACCTATAGAAAGTTTATTTCCTAAGCCTTACTAAAATTGGATGTTGGTTGCCTCTTTACCAGAAGAATCAAAGTTTTGAGGAAATTGACCAGAAAACAGAAATTATACTTACTATCTAACATCTAATAATACTCTTACTACATCAGGTTCAAGATGTTGTTCCTATAACTAGTTATGACACTGCTGGATCATTCCTTCTGCTGGGATGTAACAATGGATCAATATATTACATAGGTAAGTGTACAGTCCCTTAAAATGCTCCTGCTTAATGCAATTTTTTAAATGAGAACAAGAAAACATTACCTATCAGTTTTAAATAGATATGCTGTTTATTTTAATGCTGTTTAAATTTGTTATGTTTTAGATATGCAGAAGTTCCCCTTGCGAATGAAAGATAATGATCTTCTTGTAACTGAACTGTATCATGATCCTTCAAATGATGCTATTACTGCTCTGAGTGTTTACCTCACACCCAAAACAAGTTAGTACATGGCCAATTTTATACATTCTTGACTTTTTATCTTTTTATTCATTAATTTATTGTGTGACTAGGTCAAATTAAACTGGTATCTTTCTTTTTGAGAACTGCAGTGCTAAGGATTTCATCTCTACTAAGTCTAAAATTTGTATTAAGTTTCATACTGAAGTCAAACATGACTAGTAAACAAACATAATTTGAGGTGGAAAATTGGAACTTATGCTGAATTGCATTTGTTAAGCCATATGATTATAATATTAGCTGAAATTACAAAAACAAATCTGCACATTTATCTTCCTATTAAAATAACTAATTTTTCACTTCAAAATTAGGAACTTTTTAAAAAATAAAAAGTTCTTAGACTACTACTGGAAACTAAGCTTATTTTCTTGGGAATTTAAAAATTTAAGCTGTAGAAAAAAGGTGTTTTATAACTTTCAGTGCATTTTAGAGGCCATTGCAGTGAAAGTAACAGACTAGTTCTATAAAGGAGTAAGAGATAAACACAAATGGGAAATTTAAAATTTACCTATAATGAAAGGAGTTCTAATAAACATTAATATATATCCAATAATACTACTAGGTTTGGATGTGCTGCTTATGTAAGTCATCATTTTATTTAAATTAACAAAGGAAACCATAATTTTTAGTATGAAAGAAATATTCAAGAGTATACCCATGAATTTGACTGAAACCATAGTAGGACTTAAATTGTATTGCTCTAGAAATAGGGTTTGGTAAACCATGGATTTCTAGCCAAGCTGACTCTTTTTGACACCAGCTGTCTTTGGCTGCTTTTCTGCCACAATGACAGAATTGAGAGGTTGTGACAGAGACAGTGTGGCATGCAGAGTTTACAATGTTTACTACTTGGCCCTTTACAGAAAATGTGCCAACCCCTGCTCTAGAATGAGATGTGGATTTTTTTTTTTTTAATCTAGTTAAAAAGCAGGCATAAAACTGGGAAAGTTTTACAAATCAAAGCACTTCTTTTGTTGTGACGGGGATTTTAAGACATGAAAAATGGAGTCATCTTCTGGTTATAGGAAGTGTTTTTCATGACATACTTTTTTTCCTTTGATTCAGGTATTTTCAGATGAATCAGTTAGTAAAACTAGAACAGCTAGTAAAGCTAAGAGGTTCTCTATCTGTGAAGCTTTTAAGAGTATAGGTCGCTGAAATTTTTCCTATCTAAATTTACGATGGGGACTGGGCACTTTTTTAGAAAAAGAAAAGAAAAGACACTGCTGAACCTTAGATGATTAGAGGAAACAACATATTGTAAGTATGATGGAAGCAATGTAATGGGTATGTTTATTCCCTAGCACCGTGTTTTGAAACTTCAATAGTATTTATATATATAGTATTTATATATAATGCTTCACTATCTGAGAATGATTTAGTATTGTAGTTTAAGTAGAACAGATGGTAATTCTAGGCTAGACATAATAAGGAATATTGCTTTTGGGATACTATGTAGTATTCTTGGCATGGCAGATTTATGAATTCTTTAAACTATGTTGAGTATCTACTGTGTCTCAGGTACTCTGTAAAGTGACAGATAAAAAGATGATTATGATTCAGTCTTTGTCAATAAGGAGTAGAAGTAGCTAGACATATAAATAAGTACAGAATTAGTGTGTTATAATTGCTGTGATAGAACCTAATAGTGCAAGGCAGGAGGTGAATAGTTACATCTTGAAGTGAAGGTTAGGAAAAGATTTATCAAGGAAATAATGATTTTAAGATGACCCGAGAAGTTTTAAGATTTTTTTTTACTGAACTGGATTTAGGGCTGATATAAACAGTGAATCCAGCTCTGCCTATTTTATCATAGGGAAGCTTTGCAAGGGTAGCTTTTTTATTATCATTCCATAATATATCACCTGTCAACTCGACTTGATATAGGTGTCAGTGGTAACTGGATTGAGATCGCCTATGGTACGAGCTCTGGAGCAGTACGAGTGATTGTACAACACCCAGAGACAGTTGGATCAGGTCCTCAGCTTTTTCAGACTTTCACAGTTCACCGAAGTCCCGTAACAAAAATCATGCTATCAGAGAAGCATCTTGTATCAGGTAAAATAATTTCATTAGTACTGGTAAAGAACTTGGCCTTGTGTGTTATTTTCTGTACCTGCACAAATTAAAAGAATGAAAACGCAGTGTTTATGTGAGAAAAATATACTAAAAGAAGTACTAGAAAAGTTTAATAACTGAGGAAATTATGATCGTCTTTTAAAGATTTCTTTGAGCTGGTCATAGTGGCTCACGCCCATAAATCCTAGCACTTTGGGAGGCCAAGGCAGGTGGATTGGTTTAGCTCAGGCGTTCAACTGGTGAAACCCCGTTTCTACCAAAAAAGAGAAAAAAAAAGATGGTTTTTATTTTGCCTGGTTTTAATATACATACATTTAGGAGGTGTGATTTTTTTTTTCTCTTGGCATATCTTATTGCAAAATATTTATTTTGACCCTGCTAAGAGGAATTTTTATTAAATTTTTCAACTTTTACTTTTAATATAAATCAGGTTATCTTATGGTTTAATGCTAAAACTGTAGATTTAAATGTGTATTTTGATATTTTGTCATCTCATAAAAATAATAAAATTTAAAATTATAAAGATTATTTGAAGAAAACCTTTTCATGGGTTTGTAGTTCTTTATAGTCATATACAATTTTAAAAAATTTAAATACTAATTGGATACATAAAAAATTAAGTACTAATTTTCAAGTTTAAGAAATAGTACTTTCTGATTACAAAGTAAAATTCTATTGAAGAAATTAATTGTGTATGGAAGATGATTTCTAAAAGGCTTTGTGAAAGTTGTATTGTGAGTTGGGTATGTCAGTAGAGCTTGCTTTCTAGAGGAGTCTTACATTAACTCCTTTTGTAGAGCAGTTCCTGCCCAACTTAAAACTTTTACAAACGTGGTTTTCATGTATCAGATTTGTTTTTATGAAGTCTGGCTAGAAGATAATGCATCTTTTGTGAAAGATGTAGTGAAAGTTTCTCAATCTATTTAAACACCATGTGGAGCTGAAATTCAGTCCATAGCTGACTGATTATGCTTTTATTGAATGTGTAATTGTTTGTGGTATAAGTAGGCCTTGCTAAAACAGTCTCTGTTAGGTTTTCATAAAACATTATTCCCCTCCCCCACTGAGGATTTTCTAACTCGTGCTGGTGCCTCCTCTTTTGTCCAATTGCTGAGTGTTGGATTGCCCTTGAGCTCTTTCCTGGACTCTCTATTCTTCTTTATCTGCACTTCCCCGGTTATTTGAATAGTAAGTAACTATATGTCAATGACTCCCAAACTTTCCTCCACCTGTGACCATCCAAAGAGTTCCAAACCTGTGCATCCAGTGTCTGGATCTCTGGTTGTATGTTTAATAGGCATCTCAAATTAAGTTGGACAAAATGGAACTTAACGATTTCTGTCTCAAAAGCCATCTTAGTATGCAGTGTCACCATCTACTTATCTACTAAAGCTGAAAATCTAGGAATCACCCTTGATTTCTCCCTTTCTTTCACCTCCCACATAGTACAATTCACCAGTAAGTCCTGTTGGCTTTGCTGCCACATTATGTCACAAATCCAATCACTTTTCATTTCCATCAGTCTACTGTCTCACATCATCATCCTTTCTCCCCTAGATAACTAGTAACTTCTCAACTTTTCCGTCTCTGTGGTACATGCTCCACACAGCAACCAGAAGTATCTTTTAGAAATGCAAACCAAGTCTGATTCCTGATGGCTTCTAATTGTATTTAGAATAAATTTAAATTTCTACCGTGGGCTATATGGCTTTTCTTGTTCTAGATTCTACCTACCTTTAAAATCTCTTCCCAACTCCCGTGTCACTTTTCTCATTGCTGATAACACTCTAACTTGTTGGCTTTTCTATTTTTTAAAAATGCCTTCGAGAACTTTTGCGTTTGTTCTTTTTATTCGAAATGTTTTGCCCCTAGATATTTGTTTGGCTGCATTCTTGTCATTCTGGTGGCGTTTCAAATCCCTTCTCAATGAGGACTCCTTGGCAACCTGCTTTAAATTAATTAGCCAAACCTCTATCCAACAATAACTTTCCCTAACAGTACCTTGCTTTGTTTTCCTTATAGCTTTATCACTTAATCATTTATTTGCTTGTTTATTATCTCTGTATAATTAGAAAAGTTTTCAAATAGCAGAAACTTTGTTCTATTCTCAGCACTTAGCATAGTTCTGACACATAAAAGATGCTGAATAAATGTTATGAGATAAGGCAACTCAATGCTCTGAGAAAATAGGCCGTTTTGCCGGGTTACTGTGATGTTTCGATGGTTATTGTGGGATGTGATACCAAGGAACTACTTTGTAAAACTTGTATTTTAACATCAGATATTTCATGTAGGTTTGAAACTTATGTAAGTTTATCAAGAGAAATATCCTTTTTAAGAAAAAATCTGGAGCATTTTATGTGTACTCAGTTATGTTATTCTGCCACCTGGTGGATATTAACACATATGTAATGACATTGTTTTCCTTATAGTGCAGTTTGATCCCTTAAAGAAAAACTTTAGATGATGACCGATATTAGCAAAGTTGACATAGTTGTCCAATTGAATCAACTAACAATATTTAAATTATTTTTCAGAATCCTAGTAAGCTTAGTAGTGAAATCAGGAAACGATTTCCCATGAAATTAAATAGCCTAGGACAAAATGTCTCCTTTTTCACCAGAAAACTGACAGTCTAGCAATTGAGAATTTTGTTACATAAGAATAGAAAGTACACAGTTGTTACTTACTTCTATTTGCCAAAATTAAATTTCTTTCTAAAGTTTTGTTTAAAATATGTGTAACTGTAAAATATGTAACACATTTTTACCTGGTAGTAAATATTATGTATGTGTGTATATAAGAAATTTTGGAGACTTTCCTAATATTTACGGATGAGTTCATAGCTCATTGCTAATAATAACAGATTTTCTAAAATCTTGAATGGCAAAATTAGTATATTTTTTATTAAAGCATGCCAAAAAAGTAGTTTTTGCATTAGTAATACATTGTATGGTGTGTATTTTCAAATAGAGTATCTACTCAGACAAAAAAAAAGTAGAGATAGATTAGGAGACATTTTAGTATATGCTCAGTTAATATTCTGTTAGCAAAATAAAACTAATTGGAGCATGTTTTTTAAATGCAGACTTTCTTTGTATAAAAATATTGCTCAGCTTTAGTATAGAATCTTAATTTTCCTTAATGTAATGATGAGTGGGCAATAAATAGCTGATTGCTTAAGATGTTTGACAATTGTCATTTGTGCCAATAATTTTTCGGTAAGTCCTGATCTAGGTTAATATTTGAGTAGCATAAGCAGAAACAGTTTCTATAGTTAGGAAAAATAAACCAGGAAACTGTTTACTATGTAGTTTAGCCACAGAACAGGACAATATTCAGCATCTTTTTTCTTACACACACATTATTTTTAACCTTTACTACATTTATACCCTACAAGCTATTTTTATGAGGATCTGTAGGTTTACTTGACATACCTTATATTTTTCAGCAAGGTAAAGCATACTCAGTTTTCTCAGTTAAATAGATACAAATTACGTATAGTTTTAAGATAAATATGTCATTTGCCACTTATACTCTGATGTGTTTAATGTAGATGATTGTGAAAAAACTTAAAATGAGTTTTTAAAAGTAATTTTGCATTCTTTTGTGTTCTCTTTCTTTGCTAGTCTGTGCAGATAATAACCATGTCCGGACGTGGACAGTAACGCGATTCAGAGGAATGATCTCTACTCAACCAGGTTCTACTCCTTTAGCGTCATTCAAGATACTGTCCCTGGAGGAGACAGAAAGTCATGGTAGCTATTCCTCTGGAAATGACATAGGTGAGTTATTTTAGGGCATTTTTAGGTACTATATTAGCTGTTCAGAAGAAGCATATCAACTAATAAAACCATAAAAACGAGTTTTAAATACAAAGTTTTCATTTTAATTTTGAAATTCTAAACAGAATTTTAGTGTATTTTTCTGATGAAATTCTATAAATTCACGAAATTATTTTATTGCATCATTTTTCATTAAAATGTTAGGAGTCATTTAAAGAGTGTCATCTTCACGTTAGCTACTTTTATTATTAAAACTATGATAGCTGTGTACATTTGATATTTGAAATTTTTTTTACTAATCTACTGAAAATAAAATTTGAAGCTCGAAAATGTTCCTATATAATGAGAGTCATTTTGATGACATGGTAATATTCATTATGAAACAGTGTAGAATGTCTCCATTGATATTCTCTGATTTCAGCAAAAGGTGTATTAAGTTTAGTTTAGGTTTTCTCTCTATACACCATACATACATGTGCACATGGGCACTCACATCCACACGTGTGCATACACATACACAGCCTTCATAGAGATCATTCCACCCCCGGCCCCATTTGAAAGAATCTTACTGTCCTTATAAGCTACTTAAGAGAATTCTACTACCACAGCCTTATGATTTTTAGAAAGAGAAATATGCAGTGTTACCAGTTTTAACAGTTGTTATGTAATCCCAGTTCTCTGCATGATGCTAGGCACTGGAAGTTTATATTGTTATTTATTCAATAAATATTTATTGAGTGCTTGTGTTCTAGATACTAGACATTTTAAAAAGTGCAGTGAACATCAACTTACGATGTAGTGAGCAGTAGGAATTAAATGAAACAATTGTATTTTGGAACTCCTCTTAAAGGCATAGGTCAAAAAGAACCCAGAGGAGACAGTGCCAGGATCTGTGTTAGAGGTTGTAATATATGCTCTCATTTAATCTTCTTGACAATTTAGGAGGTAGATACCCCACTTAATGTTGACGGAAGCTGAGATTCAGACAGCACTTCATAGAGGTTTTAATGTTTGAACTGATACATGAAGGATCGACATTCGTTGGGTGTGTAAGATTCTAGGGTTGGAGCATTCCTGGCAGAGAAAACAGCAAGTTAAAAGGGTAGAAGCCAGGGGAACTTGGCAAGTTTGGAGAATGTCAGGAAGGTCATTAATTGTTAGATTATAGGATATGTGGGTAAGAATACTAAGACATACTGAGTGAATAGGCCAGTGCCAGATCATGGAAGGCATCTATACATCAAACTAAGAAATTTAGATTTTATCTTGTAAGTAATGGGGACCTTTTGAAGAATTTTGAGAATGATACTAGATTTGTGATATATATAATTCATCTTTCAAGAGCATGCAAGAAAACTTGACAGTGAAGACTTAAGAGAGTGAAACAAGGAAACCAGAAAGGAGGAATTTATTAACCAAAGTGCATGGTGGTCATTGACTAGATGTGGCAGGCATGAGAGAGGAAGGAGTCTAAAGTGACCCTAAGGATTCTTGGGAAATGGAGTAGCTGAGTATTACTTACTAAATACAGAAATATAGAAAGAATAACTTATTTTGAAAACAAAGATGAATTCAGACTTACGTATTTTGAGTGATGGTGCATATGGATACTATTCTGTGGTGTGAAGATATACCTGGTCTCTGGAGAAAGACCTTAACTAGAAATTATGTTTATGAGTATTCTGCATATAAGAAGCACCTGAAAGCCCCAGGAGTAGATGTGTTGTTCAAGGAGAGCATGTGTATTGTGAATACAAAGATATTTATAAACAGCCCTGTGAATTAATTATAAAACCCAGTAAGATAAAGGGGACAGGGAGGTTTTTCTTTTTTTTTTTTTTTTTTTTTGAGACGGAGTCTCGCTCTGTCGCCCAGGCTGGAGTGCAGTGGCCAGATCTCAGCTCACTGCAAGCTCCGCCTCCCGGGTTCCTGCCATTCTCCTGCCTCAGCCTCCCAAGTAGCTGGGACCACAGGCGCCGCCACCTCGCCCGGCTAATTTTTTGTGTTTTTAGTAGAGACGGGGTTTCGCCGTGTTAGCCAGGATGGTCTCGATCTCCTGACCTTGTGATCCGCCCGTCTCGGCCTCCCAAAGTGCTGGGATTACAGGCTTGAGCCACCGCGCCCGGCGGTTTTTCATTCCTCTTTATAGTGGTATTTAAAATATATATATCCTCAGAGATCATTGGACATATAGATCAGTGGAACAGAGTAGAGTCCAGATTCAGTAGAGTGGTAAAGGTGGAATCTACATTGTAGTAGGTAATGGGGTAATAGATGTTGGAGGTGTCCATGAAAGAAAGAAGTAATGGAGCTAGTTGGAAGGCAAGGAAGTTCAAAGGTCATATTTATACACCTAATCTTAGCCAAAAGGCCGAGAAGCGATCGAAGGTCATATTTTTTATTCCTCCAACTTTCTCCCTCATTAAAGTTAAGAAAGATCTGGGGATATTTTGTATTCCAAGGAAAGGAGCCAATTTGGGAAGGGAAACTATAAATGGGAGGTGGGGGAAGAGAGGGCAAAGAATTAAGCTATGAAGAATAGATTATGGGTCAGTCTCATGTCAATATGAGGTTCAAGGGGAGAGAAGATACAGTTCTATAGTCTTCTCATTCCTAGTTATTTTATTCTGAGTTATTTTATTCATGGTCACTATTTTAACCTTGTTTATGAGTTATTGAATGAGGACTGTCATTTCATTTTAATAAAATTAGAGATCAGAAAGTTCCAGTAATTGAGCAACTGCATAGTATAGTGAAGAGCCAGACAGCTTAGGTTTGTTTGAATTCCACTTCCATCATATAAAGACCTATGAGATCTTTCGTTAAGTAATCTCTTGGTGCCTTATTTTTCTCATCTGTAAAATGGAGATAGTAAATAATAGCACCTCCCTTAAGTGGTTATTATGGTGATTAAAATTTTATATTTGGAAAACATTTACGGTGGCACATGCTAAGTACGGTATAAGTATTTGCTAACTAATAATAAAGATGACATTGGTTCATTTATTAAGTACATCTATGTTTCGTGTAACATAACTTGGGATATATTGTCTTTAAAAATTTTATTGTAAAACTTTTTACAATACTTTTTATGAATTGTAAGTTGATACTATTTTAGCTACTATGTATAATGGGAAAAGAGAATTATTAAAATTTTATGCTTAAGTTTTAAACAAAAACTTTTTTCTTTACGTTATTGTTCAGGATCTTTCTAAAATATAATAGGCTATTTATCTGTCTTGCCAAATACATTAAAGTGAAAATAATTGAATCTTTCATTTTAGATTGAAAAGCTTCAGGGTGCAACTCTGTAGTAAATTTTATGCTGTACTTTAGTCTTCATACTGTACTTTGTTTTTCTCTTTTGGTTTACCAATTACCTTATATAAAATTGTGTGTGTTTTTTTAATTTGCATCCTTAAAAAGAAGAAATACTAAAGGAAGAAATGTGGTTAACAGAAGCTTCAACTAATTACATTCCATCTGATGAAGTTTCACTTTATATTTTAAGATTTTGTGTGTTGTCTTCTCAAAAAAGTAAAATCAGTACATGAAATGACTTAATGTATATGTCTTTTTTAAGTTATAAGAATCTAAGCACATCCCCAAAGATAGTAAATATCTTAACAGGTCTCCGGCTAGTACTGTTAACGTAGCACCTTAGGACATTTTTTCCTTTAGCTTTTACAGCCTTAGTCATATATAAAATATAACTTAGAAATAATTGTGTATTTCTTTAAAAAATTTTAAATGCAAATTGAAGTACTTGTATACATTTATTCCATGTCTGATTGTGAGCTGAAATGTGATACCATATTGGTATGTATGAGAAATTCTTTTCTTGTATTAAGAGTAATGCTTCTTTTGTAAAATGAAAGAACTAAAATTTTAATTTTTTGACATTTTTGTTTTCTGATCAAGGACCTTTTGGAGAGCGAGACGATCAACAGGTGTTTATCCAGAAAGTTGTTCCCATCACCAACAAACTATTTGTAAGACTCTCATCTACTGGAAAAAGGTAACACTTTACTGTAAAAATATTTGTATTCAGAAGCCACCTTTTGTCTTACAAAACATATGGCATAATTTGACGTATTGATCAAAGAGTGCTAGTAGAAACAAATTGTTGGGAGAGGAGTCTGTTATCTCATAATCATAACTCAAAATGAAGACAGTCTACGTTATGCTTACTTTGTGGGATTTAAGAGTTTCACTGATGCTGTGGACAGTTAGGAGGGACTAATGATAGAATAAGAACACAGTGAACTTTTTTTCATGGCCAAACATAAATACTTATTAATTTTGTTATTATAAGCAGTTTCTTTCTTTAAAAAACCTAGAACTTAAATATTTTCCATCCCACATAAATCTGTATACATTATTTATGTTTCTCAAATAAAACATATTACAGATTTCCTGACATTTAGTATCCCCTTTTAAAATAAAAATGACAAATACTGATTAATAACACTAATGTGCATAATCTTGGCACAGCTTACGACATAGCACCCATGTTTTATTTTCTATTTTAGAGTAATTTGTGTCTACTTTAACATGGAGAGAACTTATCTGTCTCCGTGAGAGCAGGATTCCTGTCTTTATGCGGTCTCCTCAGTATTTGTATGTGAATGCTGCCCTTATGCTTCCATTATATGGCACTGGCAGTATTCCTCTGTTTAGTCTTTTCTATTCAAACTTAAAGAACATAGTGATTTTGCTGAACTAATTCTGACACTTCCTGTTACTAGCTATGTAAATGCAACTCAAGTTATTTTATTTCCCTTAGCCCAGTTTCTTTATAAAATAAGGTTCAATGACTTTGGCAGGATATCATAGGATAAAATAAATTTCAAACGTGTAATATCTTGCATGGTACCTAACCATAATAGATGTATAGTAGAAGTTAATTTCCTCTTCCTTTTGACTGAAATTTTACTTCTTTTAAAATTATTATTTATAACCTTAGATTTTACTTCAACATTTCTCTGCTTTAAAAACAAATTTTTTTGACGACGAGAACACATGGACACATGGGAGGGAACAACACACAACAGGGAGCCTGTTGAGGGTGACGGAGGATGGAGAGAGAGAGCGCATCGGGAAGAATAGCTAATGGACGCCAGGCTTAATACCTAGGTGACGGGTTGATCTATGCAGCAAACCAGCATGGTACATGTTTACCTATGTAACAGACCTACACATCCTGCACATGTAGCCCAGAACTTAAAAGTTGCAGGGAAAAAGTTTTTGCATGTCAAACAAATGAAAAAAGTAAAATTCCTATAGAGTCCATTAGGAAGGTTATTGTTTTCATTTTATTTATTTATTCATTTACTTATGAATGAGACAGAGTCTTGCTCTGTTGCCAGGCTAGAATGCTGTGGTGCAATCTCAGCTCACTGCAACCTCCAGACATGTGTCTGCTCATGTCCTTTGCCCACTTTTTAATGGAGTCGTGTTTTACTTGCTGATTTAAGTTCCTTATAGATGCTGGATATTAGACCTTTGTCAGATGCATAGTTTGCAGATATTTTCTCCTATCCTGTAGGTTGTCTGTTTACTCTGCTGATAGTTTCTTTTGTGGCGCAAGTGCTCTTTACTTTGATAAGGTCCCACTTGTCAATTTTTGTTTTTGTTGCAGTTGCTTTTGGAGTCTTTGTCATGGAATCTTTGCCAGGGCTGATGTCCAGAATGATATTTCCTCGATTTCCTTCTAGGGTTTTTACAGTTTTAGGTTTTGCATTTAAGTCTTTAATCCATCTTCTGTTGAATTTTGTATGTAGTGAAAGGAAGGGATTGAGTTTGAATCTTCTGCAAATGGCTAGCCAGTAATCCCAGCACCATTTATTGAATAGGGAGTCCTTTCCCCATTGTTTATTATCAGCTTTGTTGAAGATCAGGTGGTTGCAAGTGTGTGGCTTTGTTTTCTGGGTTCTCCATCCTGTTCCATTGGTCTGTGTGTTTGTTTTTGTACCAGTACCATGCTGTTTTGGTTACTGTAGCCTTGTAGGATAGTTTAAAGTTGGGTAGTGTGACGTCTCTGGATTTGTTCATTTGCTTAGGATTGCTTTGGCTATTTGGGCTCTTTTTTGGTTTCATATGAACTTTTGAATAGTTTTTTTTTTTTTTTTTTTTTTTTTTGAGATGGAATCTCACTCTGTCACCCAGGCTGGAGTGCAGTGGCACAATCTGGGCTTACTGCAAGCTCCGCCTCTGTGGTTCAGGCCATTCTCCTGCCTCTTCCTCCTGAGTAACTGGGATTACAGACGCATGCCACCACGCCGACTAATTTTTTGCATCTTTAGTAGAGACGGGATTTCACCATGTTAGCCAGGATGGTCTCGATCCCCTGACCTCGTGATCCACCCACCTCTGCCTCCCAAAGTGCTGGGATTACAGGCATGAACCACTGTGCCTGGCCTAGAAATAGCTTTTTCTAGTTCTATGAAAAATATCCTTGGTAGTTTGATAAGAACAGCATTGATGTAATTACTTTGTGTAGCATGGCCATTTTAACAATATTAATTCTTTCTATCCATGGTCATGGAATGTTTTTCCATTTGTTTGTGTTGCCTGCTTTCTTTGAGCAGTGCTTTATAATTCTTGTTGTAAAGATCTTTCACCTCTCTGGTTTGCTGTATATCTAGGTATTTTATTCTTTTGTGGCTATTGTTAATGGGATTGCATTCTTGATTTGGCTCTCAGTTTTAATGATAATTGCTGTATAGAAATGCTACTGATTTTGTTACATTGATTTTGTTTTATTTTAAAACTTTGCTGAAGTTGTTTATTAGATCTAGGAGCCTTTGGCAGAGACTATGGGGTTTTCTAGGTATAGAATCATTTGATTTTCATTTTAATGTTACTAATCCTGTTGATTTTAAAATTTTATGGTTGCGTTTTCAACATATCTCTTAATATTTTGATGAATAAATTTTTGAGAAGTGAATTTTTTAGATTAAAATTCATTATCTCAGATTCCCTAAATTACTGTGATTTAGTGTTCTCTGCATATTCAGTGAAGAAATTGCGAAATGTTATTAAAACTGGTATAACATTCTCTAACAATGTAGTATATCATATTTACTTATTCAATTCTAATATCCCCTCTTCTGTTATTTCTAATATCCCCCTTTCAGTTATTTCTAACAGTAACAGTGTGTTATAATCAACTACAATTTCTGCATGATAAAACAAATTTTATAATTTTTAAGTTTATGATTCCAAAGGAAAAGCTATAGTTACAAAAATAACATGCAGAAATTACTCTGTAGAATTGAATAGAAAATCAGCCCTTTATAAAGCTGTAGTGAACCAAAGATTTTGTTTAAGGACAGTTCAGGCTCCTAATAGTGAGAAGTGAAATGAAAGAGTTTTATTTAAAGGAAGCAGGAAAAAAACCTTGTAGAAAATTTTAAATATAAAGGAGTAGTTTTAAAAAATCTATTCCATAGGGGGAAAAAAGAGCAAAATTATGTTTGTTTTGTAGAAGCATTAGGGTCACAGTAGATACCCCTATAACAAAAGATAGGCTAGCAGGAGAAAACATTACAAATTGATTTTATTATATTTTTATATGGCACGAGAGTCTTCAGAATGAAGACCCAAAGACAGAGGGAAAAGTGTCTGTTTTTATGCTTAGGTTAGAAAAAGCAAGGACAGCCATGTAGAACTGTGACTGGACAAAAAGGTGTAAGTTACCACAAATAGACTGAGTAGAGAACTCCTGCAGGAACTGTCTCCGTGTGGCGTTCCTTTCTCCCAGGGATGGGGCAGAACCCCTCTGTAGTGAGGGCCTCAATTTCTTTATGGCCAGCTGTTCACAGAAAGATAGGGAAATGTTAGGGTAATATTTTTATGCTTCATGGCTAGCTTTGGGGAAAGAGGGTTCTGGTTTCTCTGACCCACCTTGGGGAAAAAGAAGATTGTCTCTATGGTTTGCCTTGCAGGTCAGAGAGAAACTTTGCTTCTGAGGGTATTTTCTGAGACCCAAGTTTTCATATGCATACAAATGTTGATTTGTTTTATTTGAAACATTAAGAGGAATCTGAAGAGGGGGTTGTTGAACATTTTAAATCAATTTACAGATATTATTTAAAAATAAATGTAATTCACTAAATTATGATCATCTTGATAGATACAGGAATAAAATCTGACAATTCATCATCTATTTATGATTTTTAAAAACCCTAGCAGCTAAAAGAAGGGAGAATTTTAAAATCTGATAATGCCCATGAAAATAATTCTTTCAAACTTTATATTGGCAAAATATTAAAAACTTCCTTTGTGTGATATTGTGAAATATGTATTTGGTCTTTGTCTCTGCTTCCTGGTATATACCTTCAAAAATTCTTGAAGTATTCCAAATGATAAGTGTCTTTTTGTATGCCAGTGAGTTGACTGATGGCAGGTCACCAGAAAGACCAAGATGGGAGTAGAAGATTGGCACTTTCAGCCCCACCCTGCAACCTTTGAGAAGGGGAGAGGAGCTGAAGGCTAAGTTGATCATCAATGGCCAATGATTTAATCACTCATGCTTATGTAATGAAGCCTCCATTAAAATAATAATAATAACTGAGTTCAGAGGGCTTCCAGGTAGCTGAAAACCTGGAGGTTCTGGAGGGTGGCGTGCCCAGGGAGGGCATGGAAGCTCCATGCTCTTTCCCACACACCTTACCCTGGGAATTTATTGTTCATCTGTACCCTTTGTAATTAACCAGTGAATGTGAGTTTTTCTCTGAATTCTGTGAGCCACTCTAGGAAATTAATTGAACCTAAGGAGGAGGCTGTGGGAACCCTGATTTACAGTCAGTCAGTTAGAAGCACAGGCAAAATAACCTGAGGCTTGTGATCAGCCTCTGAAGTGGAGCTCAGCTTTGTGAGACTGAGTCTTCTAGCTGTCACACTAGCTGATATGACAGACAGTGTCAGAATTAAATTGAGTTAGAGGATACTTAGCTGGTGTCTGCTGGAGAATCGATTGCTTGCTTTGTGTTTGGTGAACCCCTCCACCCCATTTGGTCACAGAACCCTTTTTGTTGCGAAGTAGTGAAGGACATTCTACTCCAAAATATGCCAAATTGGTATATTGATTATTTTGAGGAGAAAACATTGGATAAATTGTCATTTCAGAGGGGGATAGCTGACCTCTCTCTTTTTTTACATGCAGCAAGCCAAAAGATTTTCTGGGAGTGTTATCCTCCCTGTACCAGGACAAGAGAGTGGGAACTGGGGGCTGCAGTGGACCTGAGTGAATATGCTTACCTTCCACTAGCTTTGCATTGTCCCACTATATATATAATATATACATATCTTCTAGTGACTCCGTTAGAAATGTACTGCCTCTAGTCAGATTTTCTTTATCCTGTCATTTGTTCTCCAGTTTATCATTCTTTGTCTAATTGTATAAAAGCATCTTGCTTTGGCCACTTCTTTGGACCTCACTCTCTTGTGAAGATTCCCATGTACATGTAAAACTAATAAAACCTATATACTTCTCTCTTGTCAGTCTGTGTGGTGTCAGTTTGGTTTCTAGATCCAGCCAAGAGCCCACATAACTAAAAGGGCATTTGGAGATAAACTTTCACTTTCCTTAGAGTTGATTGTTGCATGAGAGTACAGGAAAAATACTTTGGTTTGTTTATTCCTGTATTCACAAACCTTGAGATCAAGAATGAGACTAGGATAGTCTGTATCACTACATGTGGGCATGTAGGAATTAACTTTTTCCCTCCTTTTTGTCCGGCCTACTAGGAAGCTCATCTAAGCTTCATACTCTATTCCTGTATGTTTCTCAGATTCATGTGGATGGTATTTTTTCTTTGTCTATTTTTTTGACCTTGTGTTTGCCTATACCGATTTTTCTTTTTTAATAAACTCCCTCAACTCTGAAGTAGGCTGGGATAACTAATTCAGCCAAGTACAATTCAGGTAGCCCTTACATGACTTTGGAAAAATCATTTACTGATGTTATCCCTTGGTTTCCTCATTTGTTAATGTGGATAGTAATTGTTCTCTCTCAGGTTCTTTTTATCTTTTATGAAAATCAAATAGCCATAAAAATATTTTTTTAAAGTTAAGAGTATTAGCCTAATGATGGATACAATATGGGCTATCTCCATAGAGCTATATATTTCTTCTGGTTTCAGATTTTTAAAATTTACACATAAATTTTAAATGATTTTTTAAGTCTTTTCTAGTATACCATGTTTGCTTTCTTTATTTCTTTCTGCCTTTTTAGTTTTATAGCTTCTTTTTAAATAATTGCTCATTCCCATCAGGGCTCTTTCTGCTTTTCTTTTGCAGAATATGTGAGATCCAGGCTGTTGACTGTACTACAATATCTTCATTTACAGTGAGGGAATGTGAAGGATCCAGTAGGATGGGCTCGAGACCAAGGCGTTACTTGTTCACAGGCCATACAAATGGCAGCATTCAAATGTGGGATCTGACCACTGCTATGGATATGGTTAACAAAAGTGAAGATAAGGGTAGGTTCTCATGCAGAAAGATGTTTTTGTCACAAGGTTAAACTTTTCACATAAGCAATTATGACGACTATTTGTTCTCCTAAGATGTAGGTGGTCCAACCGAAGAAGAGCTACTCAAATTACTGGATCAATGTGATCTGAGCACATCTCGCTGTGCTACTCCTAACATCAGTCCGGCAACTTCTGTAGTTCAGCATAGCCACTTACGAGAATCAAATTCTAGGTAGGTTAAAGAGTTGGGTATTATAAACAAAATTTATTTGTTTTGAGGAAATTGACTGAAATACTGTAATCACATAGTTGTTCTAGAAAGCCATACTTTTCAAGGTACATTTTAAATTCAGACATTATGTTAATTTTTTAAGTTTTACTAAATTTCTTGATAGGCATATCTGGTTCTTTTCATAGAAAAACATTTTTTGCCTTTTAACTTATTTTGTGAATTGCTGCCAAATTGGAAGCCTATTATGTGATCAAGAATTTATTCAAAGGGAATTAGGAAAATCACATATCACCTTGGTTAGTATGTGAAGCTTTAATTATTGTCCCGTCTCAGGGACAGTATTAATCTGTGATTCTATTATGTTGTCTAGTCTTACATTTAAACATTATGTACTTATAATATAAAGTTCCATAATGTCTTTTTAGTTATGATATTGATAAATTCCAAAGTCTGAAGAACCAGGGGCTAAATACTGAATTATGTTGGTTTCATATTAGTTTCAAGGATTTTTCCTCCCATCTTTTTTTTAGCTGTTCAAAAATTCAGCATGTCTGTGAATATATGATGGTATTATTTGCATTAGTAATTTTATATACCGTCTATGTAATAAAGAGTACTTGATAAGTATATTTTATAAAGAGAAATATGGATATAATACACTTTATATGTTTATACAGTATGTTTTATTGGTTGTTTAATTAATATGTTCCTGAAAAACCAAAGAGTGAAATCTGAACTGTCATTTTTAAAAACTGTATTTCAGCCTTCAGCTTCAGCACCATGATACCATCCATGAAGCAGCTACTTATGGTTCCATGAGGCCTTACAGAGAAAGTCCTTTATTAGCAAGGGCAAGAAGGACTGAGAGCTTTCACAGTTATAGGGACTTCCAGACTATTAATTTGAACAGAAATGTAGAAAGAGCTGTCCCTGAAAATGGTAACTTGGGTCCAATACAAGCTGAAGTGAAAGGGGTGACAGGGGAATGTAATATATCTGAGAGAAAGTCTCCTGGAGTAGAAATAAAAAGTTTGAGAGAATTGGATAGTGGATTGGAAGTGCATAAAATAGCTGAAGGTTTTTCAGAATCCAAGAAAAGGTCATCAGAAGACGAAAATGAAAATAAAATAGAGTTTAGGAAGAAAGGAGGATTTGAAGGGGGAGGATTCCTTGGAAGAAAGAAAGTTCCCTATCTGGTCTCGTCACCAAGTACTTCTGATGGAGGAACTGACTCCCCTGGTACTGCGTCCCCATCTCCTACAAAGACTACTCCATCGCCTCGGCATAAAAAAAGTGATTCTTCAGGTCAGGAGTACAGCTTGTGAAAACTCACCAAAATGAATGGTTGTTTTGTTACATTTAGATGAAAGTTAAACTTTCCTGAATTTCAATACATTAGTTTTTACACTAAAACTTTACAAGATAAAATTGGACTTCATTTAGTATCTTTTTAACAGAATTACTTGGGATAATGAGATACAATAATCATATCTCTTTTGACATTTTGGAAATTTTTTTAATTTTACAAGTACATTTAACAGATCATTTATAAAGCAGGAGTCCATTTTAACACTTACCTACTTTTATTGGTTTGGAAACATAGTACCACATCTTAATAGGATGGTGCCCATATAGGTGAGCATCCCTTTAGAGCATGGGAAGCAGCAGACTGCATTCCTAATCTTCATCATGCCTGAGACTTGTCTTGCATTGTTACCTTTAAGTGAATCACATAATTGTCTTTGGAACTTGGTCTCCCAACCCTTATTGTGATTGCAAAGTGTTTACCAGATATTTGATGAGGTGCTATGTTTGTGAAAAACATCATGTTATTCAAAAACACTATTGATATTGAATACCGGATACCACTATGTAGTAAGTCTTTTAGGATGATTTTAATTTAGTCGTGCGTCATCTTCTGATTCTCATCATTGGGAGTTCTTAAATCTTAGCAAGCATTAGCAATATTCAATGCCAAAATTCCATTGAAACTTTCAAGTTGGAGCAATTGTCTGTGTTTGAAAAGATGAAATAAAAATAATAATCAAGGGCAAAGTTTGAGTGCCCAGAAGGGAAAGCCATACCAGTTCCTAACCTGTCTTGTTTTAGGAACCACCATATTTTTTTTTTCAGTGTTAACAATCATGATAATCAAATTAAAACACTATTTTATTCACTTGTGGAACTGCAGTTCTGAATTTTGGGTTAAAGGTTTTGGCTGCTGTAAGAATGTGAATTTGAATGTATTTTGAATTGTAAGAGCAAAAGAACTTTTTTGTACAATTTTTTTTCATTTAATTGGAATGATCTTCAGGTTTCTACAAGTAGGGTAATTGTAAATTTAAAGCATTAGCATTTATTGGTGAATAATGTATATATCCCCATTCCAAGAAATGTGAGTGAAGTTGAAATAAAATCTTTAAAGTTTACTATATTGCCAGTGGTTTCACAACAGTTCTCTTGTATTTATTTATCAATTAAATAAAAATGATTATGACCATGTGTTTTCAGTTATTTAAGGAACAGTTCTGTTTAAAGTGTGCTATATATGTTTGTTCATTTCTTTGCTTCTTCCCATAATTTAAAAAAAAATGGGGGGAGGGAGAACTTAATATGTCCATAAGTTATATTATCAATGAAAGAAAGTATTAGGCAAAGCATAATTTCAAAATTACTAAGATTGTAATTATCTTACACCCTTCCTCCTCTTTCTCACAGTTACGTGAAAGTTGGGTGAGCAAGTAAGAAAATGAAAGAAAGAAGTAGACTAGTGACCAGGAATAAAGGCCATTAAAAAGAAGGTAGTAACTATTACATGATAGAATCACATAAAAAGGAAACTGACTATACTAGATTGCATTATAGTACAAGTCAAATCTTGTTTGTTTCTTTTGCTTATAAGAGATTGAACCTTGATGTTAGAGCAGTGGTTTATGTCTACTCTGACACTTAATTTCTCAGATTGACCCCATTATGCCTAAATTTTTTCATTATATCTACCTCATTAGGGTTGCTGTTGGGAAGAAAAAAAGTTGAAATAAATCTGTGTACTTTGTGTGATTGGTGAAAAATGAAAACAGAATCGTAATTTTCATGGAAAGAAGTATTTTCATACCAATAGGATAAGTGATGTTATCCTCATTTCACAGATGAGATCACTGAGACCCACGGGGGATAAATAACTTAGTGACACAGCTTATTACCTACTGAGCCAACTTTTGAACCCAAGTCTTCCTGTTTCAAGAGTCTGTGGTCCTGTTCCTGGCTCTTACCCAGGCTTGTTTAGACACATATAGTTGCCCAGGCCTCACTCCCACTGCAGTCCTGCTGAATTTGAATCTCTGCTGGTTGATACATAATAGTACACAGTTCATTCTAATGTACATTGTTGGTTGAGAAATTATCCAGAACATCCTACTTTCTTAAATAGGTATAATTTTATCATTTATGTGTAACTCAGAGCTGTTACGAATATTTTTTGATAAATATATTAAGCCAGAATTAGTTCACATTTAAATATTTATTAAGCAAACCATCTTTAGTTTACATGATATTTGCGCATTGGAAATCAACTATTCATTTGTGATAACTGGGAAATAATTAAGTTCCTTATTAATGAATTCTTCCACCTGGACGATGTTTTATTTACTGGTTGTTCATGGATGCCAGCATGATTTTTACATCAGTATATGATACCATAACATGCATATTTGGGTTCCATTTAGTGAAAATTACAATAGATTATCTATAAACACATTTCTTAGAGTTTATTAAAAAAACAACTGTTTACTCTTATCAAACAGTTAAGAATAACAAAACATGGTAGTTCTTAAGCTGAGAATGTGGCATGTACAATTGATAAAACGTGAGTCAGGAGATTTAAATTGAAAGAGGTTCATCGAGAACTGCTCACTGTTTGTAAGGGAGAAGTGGTGAGCCAAGGAGCATAGTCCCTGTGCGTAGTATATTATTCCTGTACATGATTTCTTCCAGATTATGGAACATCAGTGGGTCTCAACATGAAAACACCTGAAGCTTTAAGAAGTACTAATGCCTCAGCCACACACCCCAGACCAACCGAATCAGAAGCTCTAGGGGCGAGCCTGTAGTTCGTATAATAGAGGCTTGGCACGCAATACCACTTAAAGTAGCAAAGCAACATCTTAGGGTTCTTCTGTGAAATGTATAAATACAAGTAAACTTAGGCATGTAGCAAGGGACAGTGTTCTGGGCAGAAGTCATACAGGCTTCTGTCTGCCCTAAGCTGTGGACTCAAAATGTAAATGATTCAGCTGAGTTCATGCCTAATTTGATGATTAAATGGATAATGATCCAAGATAAAATCTCCTGCAGTTCTGTATTTTTTTGTGTGTGCTGTCAAAAGTTTATACTGTGCTTTAAAAAATACACAGCGATAAAGGTACCAGGTTAATTTTTCAAAAATCAGGATAAGCTCAATCTTCTGAATCAAGCAAAGCATATTTGTGGACTATGCTTTGTGACTAGCAAACTATTCTTAGAAGAGTCCACCGAGGATTAGGATGCAAGTTTGTGACCACTCCTTCCCTGTATACCTTAAGTAGCTCACAGGAGCTGGACACAACCTTGGTTAATGCTTATTTGTGCCAGCCTTAACTTAATTGTCCCAGAATCAGCATATGGGAATAAAAATCAGTAAACTAGTCAATCCTATGTTTTCATTTCAGAAAGTATAAAAACTTGGCGAGAACTATATATTTCATATTATGTACAGTCACTGTCAGATATGCACATTTATTTCAGATGTTTTTGCTTATAGCAGTTCTAATAAGGTGGTAGAACTTCTGCTTAATATTGGCCTGTGCTTTTGACACTTATGGTTGGCAAACTGTCTAGGAGTTGGTCAGTCTGAGGAGCTGCTCTCTCACAGAGCTGGATGAAATCTCAATACCCCAAAAGTCCATAATCTTTTACTGTTGGGCCCTGGGGTAATTCATTGTTTTCAGGCAGAGTAAGTAAGACTATCCCTTTACAAGTTTATGCCTGCCTCTGGGTGTAGATTCACAAAGTATTGTGAGTATTGTGTGTTAGACAGAGTCATAATATTTTCCTGGGGTCAATAGGACCTTTAAGGATGAAGGAAGATGAGAAGTTTTCTTATTCTGTTTTCCATGAAGAGCAAATTTAAATGTCTTTGATTTTATGTGGATGATTTGCAAGAAAATTTTTCTTGCCATTGGACTTGGACCAATGACTTTGTAATCCAACTAGAGCAAATGACAGACATTTTTGAACCGTGAGAATTGGTACTGTTGCATATCATCTGTTCTTAATGATTCTATGGTTAAAATAATGGGTAGTTCTCCAAAAAGAAGGGATATAGTACAGAGTAATATATACATGATATGTATACACATAGGTGTAGTCTTGTCTTTACATGTATATATGTTAATGCTAGAAGGAACAGATACATTTTTCCTTTTAAAATTTCATGCCGCCTAGTTAAATATTGCAAATAGAACAGTAGTTTACATTTGCAATGTGTTAAGTTGAAGATATCAGTATTCTCTGATATTCAGTGAATTGACAATTTTAAGAGAAACTAGAGTTTTAAAACTATAAAATATGTGAAATAAAAACATTGGTTCAAGTAGAGGTGTTCCTATTGAAACACTTTGTTTTCTCTTCAAAATGTATAAATAAGCCTTTTACTCCTTAGATTTTTGGAAAATTCATAAATGCAAGAACAGAGACATTTATGTGTAAGTTATATGTTGCCTTGTCAGGAAGTTTGGTGAGTAACCCTATGTATTGTAAATAAATAGAACCTTCAGCAAAGTTTATTGACCTGGTGCAAAGTTTGGGATTTCATTTAGCAGCTGTGATCATTAGAATAACTGTTCTTGCAGGATTATGTCAACCCTGACAGAAATGGCAGATAGAAATGAACAGCAGTGACATCCTTTCAATAGAATCATTTAGTTTTTGATCCAGTAACTGACTACTTCTAACAACTGTAGGCCATCTTGAAATAGGCACTGATTATTCAGTTAACCAGTAGCATCACTGCCAAACGAAACCAAGTGACAATTACATACTTTGTCTCCCACAAAATAAGAGCAAACCAAGTATTTTTATATGAATATTACTTCTCATTTCAGACAACCAGAAAAATATCATTTCTTAGACCTCTATTAAAAAGGAACGCTTTCGAAAACAGTCGTCATTTCTTTAAATAATTATAGGATAATAAACAATGGCTTTTCAGCATTTATGACATGTCAGTGATAACCCAGGAGGAAAGGGGTGCAGAGGTTGCAAGGGTTACGTCTTCCGGGCTTCCATCATTTACAGGTGGGTGTCGGTGAATGTGGTGTGTTCCTTAGTCACTGAGCTGAAACCCTTGATGGCGTTCATCAGGTCCTCTTCATCCACATACTGAAAAATAAGCCAATCATCATTGGCTACAATAGTTGCCATCAATAGTATTTGCTATCAGTTTATAGTTATATCAATTATATGTAAAAAGTAATAAGTATTAAAGGCTTAACATTTTATTCTCAACACTATGGTGAGGTCTACAACAGTCCTTGCCTTAAATTTCTCATTGAAAGGATCACATCACATGCACATATGAACTTTAGACTAATTCAAAATGTGTATCTTGTTTGAGGGTTATATTGTGTCATATTTTAACCTTTCTAAGCCTCAGAAACCTCAGTCTACTCATCTGTAGAGTGTGGGGTGTGTGTGTGTGTGTGTGTGTGTGTGTGTGTGTATATATATATATATATATACACAGCTAGTTTTTGTATTTTTAGTACAATACAAAAATACAAAAGAACAGACTGTTGGCCAGTCTGTTCTTGAACTCCTGACCTCAGGTGATCCATATATATACACATATATATACACACATATATAAAGATTTAGTTCAAATAGTAAATGGAAGAGCCAGAATGCAAGCTATTTGTGTTCCATTTCTTCCCACTCTTGTGCTGTATTTTGTATTTACCAAATAGGATTACTAATGTTGGTTACAATGTTATAATAAACAGATAACTTGCCAAGTATTGGCACCTTCAAAAGCTTGTACTGAGTCCCGTTGCACATTGCCCATTATTAGTACTGTAAAAAGCAAGCAAAAATGACAATACAGTATAATAGTTACAAATAGGAGTTCTGTAGTCAGATGATGTTTTTAAGAACCCAAACCCATGAAAATAATTGCTAGCTGTGTAATCTCTCATTAAATCACTCACCTCTCTAAACCTCAGTTCTTTTTGTAAAAAAACGAGAATGACAATAGAACCTACTTCCTACAGTTTGTGAAGATTAGGTGAAATAATTCATCTGAACTTTCAATGTATTATGTTGAACATGTAGCAATTGCTGTTTTGCATGTAAAAAAATGATCAATTAGCAATTCCTTGTTTCAACCAAATATAATTATCCCTGCCTTTTAAAAACTTTAGATCTGAAATGAAATAATGTAATTGAAGTTACAACAACATCAAACAGCCTGTAATTTTATCATGCATATTATAGATATGTATATATTACATAATCATTCTGAACAGGCGAGAAAGACTGTACATTTTTTTATAGCGTTAGGGAACCTGGATCCAGGGAACTCCCTTTATTATTTGCTATTAGTCAAGAAAGGCTTCATGGAAGGCATCAACTTTTCAGTGCAGGAAAAGTGAGGACTCGGAGGAGAAAGAGGGGTGTAAATCCAAAAAACAGAAGCAGATGATTGAAAGAAATGGAGGTGGATAATTTTACCCCAGAGGAGTAAACAGAGGAGCTAACTTCCTAGCTGGTTATCTGTTTATTTTCTCACTGGCCCAGTGGAATGGTACTGCAGCGGGCATCTAAGAAGACAGCACAGTGAAATTTGATAGTTGGCAAAAATTCTAAGATTTTTATCGCAACCACTCAGAGGCTGATAATAAATATTATATTACGAAGAGGTTACCTTTCAAAGAGCTAATTGTTTGTACCCACTGGACTGAAATTATGAAAGATGAAGCTTATAAATAGTAACAGCCTCATTTGTCATCATTTCCTAAGTGTTTGGAAAGCAAACATGTTCACCTGTTGATACAAAATATTCTTTTTGCATCCACCCATATACCAATAGTAAAACGTGGACATACTAAAATTTTTTATTTTAGTAAAACAAGTGCTTGTACTTTATGCCTTGTTTTAAGCCCATTCCAATGTTTCCAGTCACCTTCTGCTCCAAGTTTATGAAGTATAACTTGTTTGCTGCTTATTTATACATTATTATTATTATTATTATTATTATTATTATTATTTGAGACAGAGTCTCACTCTGTTGCCCAGGCTGGAGTGCAATGGTGCAATCTTGGCTCACTGCAACCTCCACTTCCCGGGTTCAAGCAATTCTCCTATCTCAGCCTCCCAAGTAGCTGGGATTACAGGCACGCACCACCATGCCCGGAGGATTTTTGTATTTTTAGTAGAGATGGGGTTTCACCATGTTGGCCAGGCAGGTCTCAAACTCCTGTCCTCAGGTGATCTACCTACCTCGGCCTACCCAAGTCCTGGGATTACAACTGTGAGCCACCATGCCCGACCAATATGCATTTATTTTTAAGCATCTATTGTATACCAGCAGAACAAGGCAAAGTTTCTACCCTGCTTATCAAACAATTGTAGTAATGCTAGTAAACCAGTTGTTAAAACCTCACTGGGTAAATGCTCAGAGGCGAGTGCCATGGGGCTGCATTTGGCGAAGTACAGGCAGTTCCACACCAGTATTTTTCTGGGATATTTAGCAAAGGCCCCGTATGAGGAAACCAACTCACCAGTCCACTGTTGTGGCCCATGATGGCTTCCCACAGTGAGTCATCCATCAGGACTTTCTTGTCTTGAACGTCCATGAGCTGGCTGACACTGCGGTGGAGAGAACCCTGGGAGTAGGTTAGACCGGTTTGGCTTTGGCTCGGGATGCGCAGGACACACGCGCTCCGGTTGCTGCGGATACTCACGGGTGTCCCAGACCGGGGAATTTTGGTATCGGCTAATCCCTGAGAAGGAAGTTGCTGTGAGTGATTCACATATAAGGAATATGGGCTTGAAATATGACAGAGGATTGTGTCTCACATATTGTCAGTGAAGGGAACGACTGTCTCCTGACAATTGTCACTTTGTCAATGAAGGGAACAACACCCACAGAATTTAGCAGCTATGAGCACCCGGAACACTGTGACCCCGGGTTTCTTGGTAAGAATAAGATGATGATGAACTAATACTCAAGTTAGGTGGCCAGTGTTTTTGGCACCTAGAGAGTTCACGCACTGGTGCTCTGGCTGTTGTTCCCTGTGGGGCAACGGCTTTCTGCATTGCCAAGTGGTGGGGCAAGGCAGACAGATGGTGGGTGAACAAGGTATCTTCTTCATACATGTCAACGCAGAGCCTCCCTCTTGAGAACACCCCTCCCCCAAAGCAGCCAAAGATAGCAGTATTATTTCATGGTGGTCCACTATGTGAACTCCGTTTGTCTTTCACTTTAAAAGTCCGGGATTTGTGTAGAGAAATTGACTCCTTCCTCATTTCTCATTCCATATTCCCCCCTTTGTTTTAGGATTCCAGTCTCCAAATTAAATTAGGTCTGATATTAACATTAACATCAGAAGACAAAGTCACTCCATAATTGAGACCTAGAATGTGCCGTAAGAGAAAATCTAGTTGCTCTAAATATCTGAGGGCTCTGATTTAGCTGATCCGATCAATGAAATGTTTCTGCTTTTTCTTTGTTTTTTTTTTAATAGAGTTTTCACTCATGTTGTTCAGCTTTCCAAGGAACGGATATATGGAAGTCATTGATGCTTTTCACTGTGCAGTCAACACACCATGCAAAAGATCATGCATTCATGCAGCACACAGAGGTACCTCAAAGTGCATGGTGTAACTTTTTAGGGTGACATTGCTTGACACATCAGATATATCAGCCACAGAGTCAAACTGAGAACAAATGGCAGCATCAGTCCATGTTTGGAACAGTTTTAAACACATTCTTTGCATTTCTCCAACAACAGCATTGTCATACCCATATGTAATACTGCTGTGATGTGTGTGTGTGTATATATATATCCTATGATACATACATGCATATGTGTATATGTGTGTGTGTATGTATATGTGTATATATACATATATACATATATATATATATAGAGAGAGAGAGAGAGAGAGAAACTTGGGTTTTGCAACTAAAACCTCATAGTGAAGTCGGGAGCGGTGTCTCATGCCTGTAATCCCAGCACTTTGGGAGGCCGAGGCGGGTAGATCATTTGAGGTCAGGATTTCTAGACCAACCTGGCCAACATGGTGAAACCCTGTTTCTACTAAAAATACAAAAATTAGCCGGGCATGGTGGTGGGCGCCTGTAGTCCCACCTACTCAGGAGGCTGAGGCAGGAGAATCGCTTGAATCCAGTAGGCGGAGTTTGCAGTGAGCAGAGATTGCGCCACTGCATTCCAGTCTGGGTGACAGAAAAAGACTCTGTCTCAAAAAACAAAGAAATAATAATAATAATAAAAACCCTTGGTGAGTGGAAATTAATTGATTAGTTTCTAAGGTAAGTACTACTGCCATTATTTGTTTAGTACTGCAGAGAATGACAGGATCTTCAAACCAGTAATTAAATAACAAGCAAAACTTGAGCTTAAACTTAGCTGTATCATATACTGTGTGGTCTTGAAAAATGTTGATTAAATACAAAAGACACTCTAATTCCCTGGCACCTCTGCCTATTTCTCTCCATTCAGAGTATAGCCTAAAATCCTCTTGCCAGTTTGGGACTGATGTTCAAAGGATATCTTACCTGTTCACAAGACATGGGGTGCTTGGAAGAGGGTCACACCAGCCCTGAAACCCGAGCTTGTCAAATGAGGGGGAGAAGTGTGTGTGTGTGTGTGTGTGTGTGTGTGTGTGTGTGTGCACGCGCGCGCGCTGCAGGGGCATAGCTCATTGACCTACTCAAGTGAAAAGACAGTCAATCTGGAAAACTGAGCAGGTGACTCTGGCTTGTTCCTATTCAGATTCTTCCCCTTGAGTGGATTCTTTCCCATCTGAGTAGATGAGGAGCCCACGGTCACCAACGAGGACTTCATTTTGCTCTACTAATGCAAATTGTACTCTCTTTAGTTTGGCTAATTTTTGACATGTCTCTCATGGTCTCCAACTTTGTGAGAGCAGTTTGGTTTAAAAATATTTTTAAAAAGCCACAGAAGAAGACTTGCAAGTACACTCTGTCAACTGGATAGGATTAAATTATGATTCAACAGACTCAGGGGAATTCCACCCGGTGCCCTGGCGTACCCCAGATTTCACTTCTGCTGAGACCTGCCTGCAATGAACAGCTTCCGTGCTCAAGATGAGCCAGTTCCCTGAGACCAGAGCCCTAGCAGTCACCCAGTCAGTCCCTCCTTGCTTTCCCATCCTCACACCTGACTCAGTTTTGGCCATTCAGTGAAAGAATCAGTTGGGTGCCACTGTGCATTTCCCTGATGGTAAAGGGTGTGCAGGAACAAGGTGTTTACATTCTTTTGTCTGCTTTTCCCAGCTGAAGCCTGTGTCTGTCCCCAGAGGTGGCTTAGCCTGTGTGCTGTCAGGACTGCAAGGTCTAACCAGCCCCCTCCCACCACCTGTTTCTACTCGTTATCAAACAGTGCACGCTGCATACGGGATTTGTATTATATTATTATTTCATTTTCAGCTGTTCTCAAATTTTTCTGTGCATCAGACTTCTTTTTTTTTTTTTTGAGATGGAGTCTCACTCTGTCACCCAGGCTGGAGTAGAGTGGCGCGATCTCGGCTCACTGCAAGCTCCACCTCCTGGGTTCACGACATTCTCCTGCCTCAGCCTCCTGAGTAGCTGGGACTACAGGCATCCGCCACCACGCCCAGCTAATTTTTTGTATTTTTAGTAGAGACGGGTTTCATCTGTGTTAGCCAGGATGGTCTCGATCTCCTGATCTCATGATCTGCCCACCTCAGCCTCCCAAAGTGCTGGGATTACAGGCGTGAGCCACCGCGCCCAGCCCAGACTTCTTGAGGTTCCAGTTAAAATGGCAGCTTATTGAGTTTCTCCCTCAGAACTTCAGGTCCTGCTCCTCCTATGTGATGCTGATGCAGACAGTTCATGGTCCTCACTTTGACAAAACGAAGCTTAACAAGACTCATTAAAACCCTGAGCAATGGGGTTATATCCAGAGTAACATAACATCCCCACAAGAATGAGTGGGAGTGTCTTCTGGTCACTAAGTTAACCAAGTAAGGAAGACAGTGTTCCTCCTCATGGAGGATTCTGATACAGAGGTGCCTGCCTGTAGGGACTGGGTCGAAGGACAGGATAATATATCACTGAAATGAGTTCTGGACACTGCTGGTATGAGGGTATGCTTTCCTGTAACCACACCTCACATTATACAGTAGACGTGCCCAGCAGTGCTTGGGAACTTTCCTTTCACTACGCTGTGCACTCCACAGACCCCAGGTTCGATTTAGCTCATCTCCCAGGCTAAACAGATCTCTCCTGCCTTCTTCTCTCGTCCACTGTCTTCCTCCAGCAGCAGTGCGCCTTCTAAGAACATGGGCTCCTTAAAGAAAGTTATGCTTTAACAAGGAAAAATTTTGAAATATCTGCTCTTCAGTGAGAATCTCCTAATGACTATTCACTGAACAGGAGCAAACGGCCCGTGGTTTGAAATGGTCACTCGACATTCATTCATTCAACAAACATTCGTGGAGTGCCTGTGATACGCCAGGCACTGTTCCGGGTGCTGGGGCACATACAACAGGAAGAGGCCCACAAGATCTTTGATCTTGGGAGCTTACATTCTATTTCAGGAGTCAGACAAACATATCTGATTTAGTGTTATGTGAGAAATCCTATGGAAAAGAAAAGAAGTGGGTTACGGGGCTAGGAAATTTTCCATAGAATGGGAGGTGACGTTTGGGCAGAGATGTGAATGAAGCAAGAGTGTGAGTCACCCAAGGAGCCGCAGCAGCAATGGCCCTGTGCTCAGAGCTTGTCTGATGGGCTGAGGGAGGAAGGAGGCTCCGAGGAGGATCAGTGAGAAGGGGAGTGGGACAGATATGACTAGAGAGAGAGAGAGAGCCAAGGCCCCAGTGGTGTTGGCCAGTGCCTTCTTTGCTTCTCCACCACCACATCATTGTCCCATTGCTACCTCCCACACCAGCCACAAACCACGGACCTCAGGGGGCCCACTGCCCTTTTGTGCCCCCAACACTCCTGCTACTTAGGTCTGATCCAGCCATGTTGGGGCTTAACCAGTGATCATTCATCGCTGAGCGCTGGAAAAGTGAAGAGGTCTGAAGGCAGACAATGCTGCTGCGTTCACTCCCCGCTATGTTTTTAAATGTTGAACTGTAGGCAGCTTGACCAGGCTTCTGTGCTTAATTTTGGTACTGCCAAGGGTAGCCACTAGCTAATATAGAACCTTAGTGCAAACTGGAAAAAAGGCACCTCCTCAGGGAGATGTAGCCCTGTGGGCGCACAGCTTTGGGGAACAGATGGGTACCTGGTGAGGATTAGAAAATGCAGCCTTTCCTCTTCCAGGTAGACATAGCCTCACAGCAGAGTGCACCATGGAATTAAATCACCTTTTACTCTTCAATGAGTGCTCTGGGCAATGACTGTCCTGCACTACCAAGTGATGAGGCCCTCTCCCACTAGACCTTTACTGGACCTACTATTTTGGGAGTGAGTTGTCTAGAGCTAAGAGGAGCCATCCATCCCCTGTGGCACAGGGTGTCAGGACCAGAGGACAGACTGAGCACCGCTAACACTTTAGCCCCTCCCTCCCCATCTCCCCCTTTTAATGCCCATTCCCCCCCACCAAATTACACAGCAATACAACCTATAATTTCCCCAGGTAATCTCAACATACAAGTCTTCTCCACCAGGCCCTGGCTTACACTTACAGGGCAGAAATACTCATCCCTAGTTACACATTAAAATCACTTTTGGAGTGAAGAAAAGAATACCGATCTTCAGGCCCTACTCAAGACCAAGGAAATGAGAATTTTTTGGATGAAGTCCAGGCAGTGATATTTTTTAAAGCTTTCCAAGTGATTCTAATGTGCAGCCAAAGTTGAGAAAGCTGTTCTAGAGTTAGCCTCTCTTGGTCCCCACACTTAGTGAACCATAACTTACATCTGGTTCCTTGTTACTATGGCTATGACACATTTTTCTCAGAAGGAAAACAAGTATTCTAGTCCAGTGATAGGGAAATGGGGCCACACCTCTACAGACATACCATATGGTTTTCCCCAGGTGGGTAAACATTCAAAGGAGACATCCTCTTTTGAAGAGGTACCAAGGGAGGTCTTTCTCTGATATAAGGCTCTTTAAGGATTTTTCTTTGTAGTATCAGTGACAGAAAAATGGCCAACAAGATCAAGCCCAGAATCGCCATTAACACTATGAACCACAGCTCGCTGTAGAACTCTGTGCTTTTGCTCTGCGATCCCTTCTTTTCTCCAGGTGTTGTTAGGACCAAGCCTGCAAAACCCAGAGAAAGAAAGGGGAAATGTTATTTCAGAAAGCAATTTTGTCATCTCTGGCCCTGCTGTTTGATCGTAAATTAGAGAGGAGTTGAAAGCAGTTTGCCTCTTGGTGCTTGTTTGCACTTGTGTGCAGGCTGGGGTAATGGTTCAGTGGGTTGCTGGGTTATAACGAGATGCTTACAGCCCTTGAGAGGCCTTGCTGACACTTCTGGCGCTGCTGCTCAGGTTGGAAATCACCACTGCCTTGCCAAATCCCTGGGAAAGATGGGAGTGTGGGGAGCAATTTTTAAAAGGGGTTACCAAAGTAACCTTGAGGGTCACCTGTTTCATAACTGTGTGCCTTGGGAGCAAAGTCCTTGTTTGGGTTCTCATGAGGGACTGGGACCCTTATTATTGTTGCTGCAGAGTCACAAACAAAATCACTGCTTGGAGATCTGAGGTGTCCTTGTTTCATGCAACAGTCCCATTCCTGACATTTTGTGTAAACTGAATTTTGAAGCATCAGATTCCATTTTCCATTATGATATTAACAGCCTGTGTTTGCTTCTGTGTTGTCTTTACATGGCCTCTCTGTTAAAGAGCAAAAGCTCTGCAAACCATCACCCAAATGCACTGGGAAAGCTTCCTATGGAAAGAAATGTTTTTAGCACTGGGGCCACTTACCTTTGCTTGGTGTTCACACATTGAGAGTTCAGTTGATGTGAGTCTCTGCACATGAGGTTAGTATTAGTAAAAGTAGCTCATGTTTAACAATAATGTGCCTGGTGCCAGGCCCTATGCTTAGGTCTTTACAGGGATGAAGGGTGGGCAGGATTATTATTATTATTATTCTTTTATTTATTTATTTATTTATTTATTTATTTATTTATTGAGATGGAGTTTGCTCTGTCACCCAGGTTGGAGTGCAGTGGTGTGATCTCAGCTCACTACAACCTCTGCCTCTTGGGTTCAAGTGATTCTCCTGCCTCAGCCTCCCAAGTAGCTGGGATTACAGGTGCATGCCACCACGCCCAGCTAATTTTTGCATTTTTAGTAGAGATGGGTTTTCACTATGTTGGCCAGGATGGTCTCAGTCTCCTGACCTCGTGATCCGCCCATGTCGGCCTTCCAACATGTTGGGATTACAGGCATGAGCTACCGCGCCCGGCCAGGCAGGTTTATTAAGTCTTGTGGGGAAGATAGGAGAGAGGCTGACAAGGATCATGCAGGACAGTCAAAGGCAGTGAAATTATGTTGTCAGTTTGGCAAGCTAAGCAGGGGTGAGGCAGGGGTGGGGGTGGGGTGGCCAGAGATCTGCTCCCACCCAGCCACTGCTGGAGCCAGCACAGAAACCTGTGGATCCAATGCAGTGGCCACACAGGCTGGTGTGGAGCTGTGAGTCAGAGAGCTGCTCATCTAAATCTAATACCTACAGCCAGGTCAGAAAAACAAACAGACCCAACAGCAAAGCCTACTCACTCACTGGACAAATCTCCCCGTTTTCAGCTCCCCTAGAACTTTGTGGGCCTGCCTGGTACTTCACACTCACACTCCCAGGGGAAGACTTAAAGGAAAAAAGTTCAGAACTGGGGTGAAAATATTAAAGGCAGGAAGAGAAAGTGACTAAAACTAAACTTTCCCAACCTTAACTCTGCTGCCAATCAGCTCTGTGAATAAATATTGGACTCTGACCTTTGCTTGCCATCTCTAAAATAAAGGGTTGAGTCAACACTCCAATCAAGCTCCAGCAGGTCGAAATTCCCCTAATTAGGAACCAATGTGTGTCATTTGATTAAAAACAAACCAGCCTAGGTGGCACACTGAAAGAGTTGTCTCCTCTGTGTGTGGCACAGAGAGGAAAAAACTCTTCGGCTGTAACTCCAGAAACTGATCTGATGGGCCCAGTGGGCGCCTTGCTCCACAGCCCGTAGGGGAAGGGAGGGCAGCCTGCCCGAGGGAAATCTCAAAAGAGAAATAGCCCTTAGAACAGAGGAAAATGAGGTCTCCGCCACTCTCCTGCTTGGAGGCTGCCTCCAGGCAAGGGAACAGAGTGTTTTTCAAAGTTACACCATGAAAATTAGAACTGACGATGGATATTAGTTGGGCAGCACATCTTGGAATCTGCCAGAGCGTTGCGCAATCCTCAGAGTTCCCTCCCTCTGCTCTGCCCAGAGCCTGGCCTCCAGACACAATGGAAACCCTCAGTTCTTGTTCATGAGCCAACCAGGGATTTCTCCTTTTTATGAAGACCTCGATATCAGGATGGTGTCCCTTTATCCTTTCCCTTCTGTCTTTTCAAAGTACCCCTTCACCTTAAGGGGCTCCACCTGTGCATCACATGGGAGGTTCACTGTCAGGGGTTGGAACTCTGGTGACTGGGCCTCAGATCCAAAGAAAAACTGAAACTACAGCCAGTCAGAGTAAATCCCTCTCTGTTGATGGCCTGTCTTCAGGAACAACACACTTCCCATTCACCAAGGAAACTAGACTGGCAGGGCTTAGAAGGTGAGCAACCTTGGTTTTCCGGCATCACTCAATACATGGTCCTGAGCCCTGTGTCAGAATCACTGGGCAGGACTTATTTAAAGAGCAGATTCTGAGCCTCCTTGAGTCTGAATCTCTGCCAGAGGCCCAGGAAACTATAATAAACAAGCACACTGGGGTGATTCTTACGTGTACTTAACTTGGCAAACCATTGCAAAGAAAAGGTCCCAGGCCAGAAGTCAATAGAAAATCCATGTTGGTGTTCTCATCCCAGTAACAAGCTAGCAGAGCATTCCTGGATAAATTCCTGTGTCCCTTAGACCTCCACTTGTCCACTTGGGAGAATATTGGAGTTGCTAACAGAATACCGAATGAGGTCTGTTCTATCGTACCACTGCTATTAAATGAAATAAGCCATATGAGAGGAATTAAGTGTTGTAGGAAATTTTATATGACATCCAGACATGTAAAGTTTGGAAACATAGAATAATATGTTATTTTTACAAATTGAAACTGTCTTCGACAATAATATGTATGTTTTATTGTGTTTCAGAAATTTTGGACACTTTTATTTTTCAAAAAAACCTGACATATAAATGCAAATTTGATATGTCATTAATTACTGGAATTTAAAATAGGATATCAATTCCAAATCTGTTTTAATGGAAAAGATTTGGCATTTCTCTAATTTGCTTTTATAAAGTATCACAAATGTTAGATTCAGAGACTGCGAGTGAAACTGAATTTAAAAGATGCTCCTTAAAAATTAAAATTGTATCCCTTGAGCTAAATTACTTGATATCAACAGTCAATCATACTCTTTTATGGAGGATAAAAGATACTTTTCAAATTTATCATTCTAGGCTTTGAATCCAGACTATTAACATTATGATCAACATGAATTGGCTGAATATTTTCTTTCTTCTTCTGATCTCTCCTCTAACTTCCTCTGTAAATCACCTTTATGTACATGAAGTCATACAATACTTTATTGACAGGGCTTGTGGTTAGGAGAAAAATTTAGTTTGAGCTCTCTGGTCTTTTCCATATTTACAATTCAATGTTTGGCATTTTAAGAGTATATTCTGGCATTTTAAGAGTATGTTTAAGAGTATATTCAGGTGCGGTGGCTCACGCCTGTAATTCCAACACTTTGGGAAGCCAAGGTGGGTGGATCACTTGTGATCAGGAGTTCGAGACCTCCCTGGCCGACACAATGAAACCCCATCTCTACTGTAAATACAAAAATCAGCCAGGCATGACTCAGGAGGCTGAGGCAGGAGAATCACTTGCACCTGGAGCTGGAGGCTGCAGTGAGCCGAGATTGCACCACTGCACTCCAGCCTGGGCAACAGAGTAAGACTCTGTCCAAAAAAAAAAAAAAAAAAAAAAAAAAAAGTATGTTGTAACTCCTTGCCTAATATAAGTTCCATGAGGACTTTTAAAAAAATTTCTGGCTGGGCATGGTGGCTCACACCTGTAATCCCAGCACTTTGGGAGGCTGAGGCGGGTGGATCACGAGGTCAGGAGGTTGAGACCAGCCTGGCTAACACAGTGAAACCCCGTCTCTACTAAAAATACAAAAAATTAGCTGGGTGTGATGGTGCGTGCCTTATCCCAGCTACTTGGGAGGCTGAGGCAGGAGAATTGCTTGAACCCAGGAGGCGGAGGTTGCAGTGAGCCGAGATAGCACCACTGCACTCCAGCCTGGGTGACTGAGCAAGACTCTGTCTCAAAAAAAAAAAATTCCTGACAACACTTGGCACAATTTCTTCTGTATAGTCGGCGCTAATACATTAAGACCCCAAGTATGTATAAACAAACATATGTGTGTTTCTTGAGGAAAATGAATAGGTGTTACACCAAGTATAATACGAGTTGTTTACCAAGTCCAGTAGAGGTATCATATTGGATCAATGGTGTCTTAACACTTCCTTCATCAGTCGTGCAGATGACCTGGAAAAAGAAGGCTAGACAAAAGGAAGAACTGGTAAATGGCTTGTTCATTCAACACCTACAAATAGGGCACATGCTTTTAAAAGAGCAATGCATCACAGCATGAAAAAGAGGATTTCAGAGCAAGTTAGAACGTTTTATATAATATTCAAAATTATTTCTAATTTTAAAATGTTCAAGAAAAAAAGCTATCATTAGTGTAATAATAGCCTATCCATAAGTAATAGAGCTAAGAAAAATTAGAGCTTATACAGCAAAGGAAAAGAATAACAGAGGAGTAAAGGATATACACAAAGTGCATCTTGTTCTGCCCACGGTTTAAACCCTTCCTTTAAAATGTACAGGTGTACTTTCCACTAAATGACCTAGAGTTTCTTACTGAACAGGAGAGCTCAAAAGGGATCCTAGAAATCACATGGTCTAAATTGCTCTTTCAATGGCCAGGAACCTGAGGGAAGTGACCCTTGCAAGGTTACACAGATGGTTAGAGGCCTGGCCAGGTAGAACCTGTGTCTGCCAACCACCAGGCCACCTTTCCTTCCCAATGAGCTGCCCAGGTGACCATGAACGGTAACTATGAACATGCATAGCTGAATCTTTGTAAAAATGTATTAAGTTTCTATGACTATACATGCAATGCTGGAGCTCACTGTTTACCTCTACCTTACACCAAGATAAAATACTCATTAATCACTAAATTGTACAGTGAGCATTGGTCCTGTGAGCATGCTGATCACTAGAAAATACTTAGTGCCTTGTAAAGCATTTTCTTAATTCAATTTAAAAACAAGGCAAAGAGAAAAGGGACGTGTAAGTAAACAGGAAGAAGGAACTCCATCTTAGAGGGACAAGATGGTTCTTTCAGGGGCTGATATCAAGGAAGGTGAAGGAAACCCCTTACTCAGATCCTTTTGAGTTGGAGATAGTTATTTCCTGATAGGGCTCTGTTTGGAGACTGGAGATACAGCAAGAAAATCTATGAAGTCGCTAGAAGTGTATTATTTTAGGGTAGTCATTGACTACGTATGGGTGCTATTTCTTTTGTGACCCCAACTTGCCCTTCGGTCTTATCCCTTCCTGGGGACCCTCCAGTCCTGTGGAGGCAGCACTGTCCCCTTGAACCACATTATAATTGCAGTGCTGTCAAGCTGCAAATGGGAAGGAAAGAAAACCTTATTTATCCTAAGCAGTAACTTTTCCACAAGAAGTGGACACTTAAACCAGGACGTTTTAATGGTGAGCATCTGCTGGTCAGCTTTCAGATTTAACGTCCCATAAAGCTGGGGAACAGAGCGCCTTCCACACTGAGAAACAGGAGTCAGAAACTAACTTTTGTCCGCCGTTCTCGGTATGTAGAGGGTGGTGTCGAAGCCGCTGTACACGCGTCGCCCTCCATCGGTTAACACGTACTCCTTTAGTGGGCCGTTCAGGAAGAAAGTGCCACTCCAGTTCACACACACCACAGACAAATTGCTGTCCACCGAAAATGGGGCCCGGTACTGAGGCACTGTGGGGAGAAAGTTGTAGGTTCTAAAAAGGGTAACCTCTTTGAAGGGGTGCAGGTGTGCCCTTAAAAAAAAAGTATGAGCAAAACCAAACCAAACCAATCCCCCCCCCAAAAAAAAGGAAAGAAGACCAACGTTGTTAGAATCCTTCACTTTTTCCTCAGTGTTACAAGACAACCAGTATCGGGGTGAAAAGAAAACCAATGGGAACATGTGTGAAATGCTTTCTCGGCAACTTTATGCCTGCTTTAAAAAAAATCGATAGGGAGTGGTGTTTTATAAATAAAATTATTAACATACAATGGATCTGCTCACCAACATAACCCTGGAGCTCATATTTTGTTGCATTTTCCCTCTTTTTAACAGGTAAAGTGTCCTTAACACTATTAACTACAGTAGATAGCTATTTTTCATATCAAATCAATATTTATTGCCACAAAGCCCCAAGGACTAGATGAAGTTAATATATTTTTTTCTCCAAACCAAACTGCTTAGATGGTGAATTATGTCCTTTTGGCACCCATTTATTGTTAAAGCTTTTTCTCAAACCGTTAGTTTGTTTTCTGAGATAGTTAAAAAGCCTTGCAAACAGCAATTCAAATATAATAATTCATTGCTCTCACTCATCAATCAATAGCATAGTACATTAGTATATAATCAAGCTCAGGTCTCCTAAGTATTATATCACATATAGAAGCAACTTTGTGTGCATTTCACAGGCACATTCTCTTTTGATTTTTCAGTTCCTTACTAAAACAAAAAGAAAATCCTTAACTGGGGCTCATCTTTTAAATTAATAATTTTTGTGGAAACAAATGAAGGGATACCATATCATTTTGTCAAGTCAGAAGAGATTTATTTCATGAAATCTTGCTTTCTACAAAATAATCAATATATTTGTAAAAACATTAAGATTCACCTATATACCAAGTTGGCTTTTAAGAAAAGAAAGGAGTGAGTAGTGAGAAATTGAATGTGATTCTTTTTCTTTAAAAAACAATCCATCTATTTCTGATGTTAGGAAATATAACAAAATAAGGAATAATTATGCTTTTGTAATTATAACATTCAACTATAAAGACATAGTTGATTGTTATCTTTCAAAATAAGATATTTTCATAAAGCTATAAGAAAAATTTTCTGCAAACACCAAAACAAGAGTTATCAAGCCCTCTTTAAATCTCAATGCTTTTCCAACATTAATTCTGCCTAATGTCACAAGGAACGCTCTATTGTTATTTGTCTATGACTTCTCTCTGTCACCTTAGTTCAGTAGATTTTCACTTTTTCCCTATATCATAACAGCACAAATAAAGAAACGGCTTGTAACTAGCAAGAAAATAGATAGGAGTCTTATTTGTCCTGTAGGATTTGGAGACCTTCCTGAGGAAAAAGAGTAAGCAATTAAAATAATCGAGAATAATGAGTTTACGAATCCTCCCCAAGGAAGACTGAAAAAGTGATAAGAACCACTATGCTCCTAGCTTTTGACATACTTTATCTCATTTAATCCTCAAAATAATCGTGTAAGGATTGATTCCTAATTTTTGAGGTGAGAAAACTCAGGTTCAGAGAGGTCAAATATCTTGCTCTATGTCAGTGGCTGGTAGGAGACCAAGGAGCTGAACCTAGGCTTGCTTAAACTAAGGCCCATACTACTTTGTTAAAATCGGTACACATTCGTTGAAAGGAACAGAATTTACTGGTTCACTCTATGGGTGCTTTCCAGTGGTGTGCTGAAGCTCAGGAATTTCGCGAGTCGTTGTTAAATCTGGCCACTACTAAAAATTAAATTATATAAACTTAAATAATTATATTAAAACAAGGTTATAAATACTCCAAATTCATAACTTTTTAATTGTTTCCCTATGTTTTATTACTGTCTGTGTGCCTGATGTCATTTACATCCACTCTGACTGGTGGAAATATTATATAATGATAAGCTACGACTCATCCCTTCCCAACCCTGTTCAGTGCCGTCATGTTGGTCACTTGAAAGCAGTAATGGGGGTATTCACACAATGGAAACTGACAAGCACTTCAAATCAGGCCATTTTTCCCCCAAGCAGGCCAGCTGTTAAACATTTATACCTCACCTCTCTCTCCACTGAAAGGGGATTCAAGCAGAGGGGGCTGAAGGTGTTGTTAGGCTTCATCTCCAGACCCTTTGCTGAGTGTACATGTGATCACATCTATATAAAACTGCATATTCTATTTCTAAATTATTATGATTATTATTTTGAGATGCACTCTTGCTCTGTCGCCCAGGCTAGACTGCAGTGGCGCTATCTCAGCTCAGTGGAACCTCCGCCTCCCAGGTTCAAGTGATTCTCATGCCTCGTTCTCCCAAGTAGCTGGGACTGCAGGTGTGTGCAACAACACCCGGCTAATTTTTTTGGATTTTTAGGAGAGACGGGTTTCACTATGTTGGCCAGGCTGGTCTCGAACTCCTGACGTTAAGTGATCTGCCCACCTCTGCCTCCCAAATTGCTGGGATTACAGGCATGAGACACCACACCCGGCCCCAAATTATTTTCTGGTTTGTATTCTCTGGTACAGATTTTCCTGCTCCCAGTATTTATAATGAGTTAAAAGTAGTATAAATGGTATTTTAGAACCCATATCATAGTCATTTCTTGTATTTTTCCATATCTATTGACCCAGTAGTGGGTTAAGGGAACCTTTTCTCCTATGGTACTAGTCCAGCTGCTTCTCCAATATGAAAAAACACAAAGAAAGGAAATCTTTTTTTTTTCTCAGAGATAAAGTCTTACTCTGTTGCCCAGGTTGGAGTGCAGTGACATGATCAAAGCTCGATGCAGCCTTGACCTCCAGGGCTCAAGCAATCCTCTCGCCTCAGTCTTCTGAGTAGCTGGGACTACAGGTACATGTCACCACACCTGGCTATTTAAAAACATTTTTTTTTTTTGTAGAGATGGGAGTCTTGATATGTTACCCAGGCTGGTCTTGAACTCTTAGCCTCAAGCAATCCTCCCACATTGGCTTCCCAAAGCTCTGGGATTACAAGCGTGAGCCAGCATGCCTAGCCACAGGAAGAAAATCTTAAATCAGTTCACTTTGTTCTTCCAAGCATAAGAAAAAAAAAATCAGCAAAAGCTCAGCTTCATGACTCAAAAGGGCATTGGTTATAAACTACAAAGCTCACCTAGCTGTTCTCTGGCTTTCTGGCCACATCAACAAAAAAACTGCAACATTTAGCAAAATTGGCTTCTGAATGTATTGTGAAGGAGATTACAAAATCAGACAGCACACATTAAGAATCATTACAATTTGCTTTGAATATAGTATGAGTGACAAAAATGCTGATTGAGCAGTGTCAACAATAAACACGCAGTGTTAGGTGCACTCGCTCATTCATCAAGTAACATTTATTGGAATCTAAGATACTGTGTCCAGTGCTGGAGATGAAAATGGAGAAAGGGAGGACTACAGGAAGCATAGCTTGAAGGGGAAAGTTGCAAGCTCTGTCTGGGGCCTGTCCAATGTAAGCTAGTTATGAGACATTCAGAGGGAGATGTCTGTGAGGAAGTGCAGGGCTATACACTTCAAAACAGAGCACTTGGGTGGGAGGTGACCACTGGAGTCTGGCTTTTGGAACCAAAGCCTCGGAGCAGATGACTTCACCTGATGAGGGAGGAGGAAAGGAGGGAGGAGAGAAAGGACAAGGGGACAAAGTCAAAAGGTTTAGGATTAAGATTTGGGCAGTGGAAGAAGATCAACCAACAAAGTTGACTAAAAATGAATATCCAAAAAAGTAGAAAAGAAACCAGGAGAGGGTTGTCATGAAAATGAAGGTAAACCACTTTTTAAAAAAGGATAGAAAATTGAAAGTTCAGTTGCATTGAATGCTACTGGAAAGTCAGTGAAGGTGACTCCTGGAGATACATGCCTTCTGGATATATCAATATGGAGGCCAAGGGCAAACTTAGGAAGATAGTTTCATCCAGTGCTGAGGAAGTTGAACAGTAAGTGGAAGAGAGGAAATGCGCAAAGCATCTGCAGACCGTTCCTTAGGAAAGTTTTGCTGTCAGAGAGAGGAGAGCCAGCATCACTGCAGGGGAAGTGGAGTTTGTTTGCTTTAACATTAGAAAGACAGAAGGAACTTTGAATAAAAGTGACATACACAGAAAGATTAAGGAGACCCTCTCGAAGGATGGTGAGTAGTGAAGGGGATGAAATTCACTGCACGGGAGGCAGGTTTATCTCAGACGGAAGAAGGACCACTTTCCTTGTCACTGACAGCAATGGGGTAAATGTAGATAGGTTTGTCTGCAGTGGGAAGAGGAGCAAATTACTGACTGATGATATCTCTTTTCCTGGAGAATTACAAGGCAAGGAGTTCTGCATAGAATAAAGGGAGAAATGGGTGAGCCAGGTTGTGGGCATGCAGGGAGAAAGGGTGAGCTGCAGAGGGAGGTTTGGCAAGGGTGGAGATGGTTTGAAGTCTTGATTATAGAGAGTAGGAAATTAATTGATCAGGGAAAGAGTAGTACTGAGACAGCAGCCAAGCTCAGTGATCATGAATTCAGAGTAATTACTGCACTAACTAGATGTGGAAACTGGCAGGGTTACTTAAGCTCTGGCCTTAGTTGAGGGCCACTTCATTGTCTAACTCCAAGAGCCTCAGTTCAGATCACAGTCTATATGAATGGTATCCTGGAATTGCAGTGCACAGTTCATAGTCCTGCCTCAGTTTTCTCATCTGTAAATTTGGATAATAATAGTACTTATTTCATAGGCCCGTTGTAATAAGTATTTGTAAAATGCTAAAATTCTACCAGGAACAAACAAGTCCTCTGTAAACGTGATCTGTTACTAACATCCTGCCATGCTGTTGCTCAGACACATTAAGGTCCTTGTGTGAGACATTGGTCTTTTATGAATGCATAATTCTTGCTTTTAAAATTGGCATAATATTCAATGCCAGATAGAGTATGTTAGGTAAGATTATAATCTGACATAATCTTTCTGGAAAGAAAACAGGAAATTAGTATTCAAAGCCTTAAAATATTAAAATATTTGATGTATTCATAGTAAATTATATTTGTCAAAATTTAATTTAAGAAGATAACCAGTCATTCAAAGATCTGTACACAAAGATTTTTTTCATCATATTTATTAAAGGGAAATTAAAAAAGAACCCAAATGCCCCAATTAATTTATATATGGAATATTGTATAGCCATTAAAATTGGTGGCTAAAGAGTTTTTTTAATGCCATGGGAAATGCAAATAAAATAATGTCAAACAAAAAGCCGATTATGAAATTTTAGTTATAGTATCTCAGCCACATAGTAAAAATTATGCATAGAAAGGAGATTAAAGGAACAGATTATGCCCAATATTAGTAATGGTTGCCTCTGGGTCGGGGGATAATACGCAGGACCAGCTTTCTTGGCATGTGAACTGTGCGGCTGCACAGGCCTATGACGCAGAAGAGTCCTGGGCTTAGCCTGATGCTCTACTGCTGCTGTCTTGGAATTCTTCATGATTTTTCAGCAAAGGATTCCATATTTTCATTTTCCCCTGGACTCCATAAATTATGTAGTGGTTCTGATAAGTACTTTTTTATTCTTAATCCTTTTTGTGTTTGCCATTATTAAACAATAAAAGCATATACCTTATAAGATCTAAGTTATAGTCATATATCTCAGAATGACGCTTTGATCAAGACTGCAGAAATGATGGTGGTTCCATAAGATTATAATGGAGCTGCCCTGTACCACCTCTTATTTTATTTTATTTTTTTGAGATGGAGTCTTGCTCTGTTGCCCAGGTTGGAGTGCAGTGGCGTGATCTCGGCTCACTGCAACCTCTGCCTCCTGGGTTAAAGTGATTCTCCTGCTTCAGCCTCCTGAGTAGCTGGGATTACAGGTGTGTGTCACCATGCCTGGCTAATTTTGGTATTTTTAATAGAGATGGGGTTTCACCATGTTGGTCAGACTGGTCTCGAACTCCTGGCCTCAGGTGATTCATCCGCATTGGCCTCCCAAAGTGTTGGGATTACAGGTGTGAGCCACTGCGCCTGTCCCTCTTATCTTTTATATCAGATTTTTTTCTGTACCTTTTCTATGTTTAGCTACACAAATAACCATTGCGTTACAATTGCCTGCAGTATTCAGCACAGCCACATGCCTATACAGGTTTGTAGCCTAGGGGCGGAGTAGGCTATAACATGTAGGTCTGTGCAAGTACACTCTGATATTTTCATGACACTCACCTAACGATGCATTTCTCAGAACATATTTCCATCGTTAAGTGATGCATGACTGTATTATATAAAAATGTAAGGAAGCCCCCAGTTGATTAGTTGATTGTGCTTTTCTTCACTCAGTTGCCCTTTTGCTTTCCCTAATAGTGCTATGTCTCAATGCTTTCTGGACATGCTAGAGACTATGCCATGTAATTTACAAAGAAAAGGAGTAGCAAAACTGTTTATAAAAATGATCTATCAGTGTTTGTTCACTTTCTTTCTTCCCATTGATCATTCAACTCCCCTAAATTTGTTTTTACCCTATCCCCACATGAAAATCCTTCCTAAATCTGCCCTTGACTTCCATATTATTAAATCCAGTAGACATTTTTCCTCAGTAGTCATCCTCATCAATGCTTCAGTAACATTCAGTGTTATTGAGCCCACTCAATCTGTTTTAAAAAGTGGCGTCCCCGATTTTCAGGACAAGCTTCTCCTGAATGCCTTCCAATCTCTCTGGCTTGTGGTAGCAGCCACTTGTACTCACATTCTTTTTGGGTGGTGAAGTTGATCCACTCGGAAGCTGTGCTGCCCACCTCGTTGTGTGCCACCACTCTCAGTTTGTACGTGGTGTAGGGCTGGAGACCTCCAAGGCTGGCTTTCTGTCCCAGCCCCATGTACTTTGTCTCTATTTGGCTGGGAGTACAGGGGAGGGCTGAGTCAGGAGGGCAAGCCACGTGGAGTTGGAGTTCATAGCTAAAATGAGAACGGATACATAGAGTGAAGATGGGTAATGGAATTAGTTTAACTCTCTCTTTTAAAACTGGTTCTATTTTGTGAGGAGACATTTTGTTTTCATAGACTACAGGCTCTTTAAAACTTCCATTTGCAGAAAACTGCTCTCAGAAACACTTTATGTAATGTTATTGGAAACGAGCAGCAGATGTAACTAGAGAAATGATAAGAGAAGTCACCATCTACACGCACATTGCTGTTTACCCAGCAACTAGCGATCCTTGTTGGTAGAGATAAGACATTTCCCTCTTTTAAGAGAAGAGACACGAATGGTTCTTCTCTTTTTAGAACAAAGCCTTTTTTTTTCTAAATGATTTCAGTCAAGTGTCTTCTTTTTTCTTTCAAACAGTGGTTTATGACAATATTTTAAATTAGATCCGGGCAATTCTGATCTAACTGTGGAGGTGTCTTATGTTCCAGTGAAGGCTTGTAGAAGGAATGCTTCCAGAAAACTATTAGGAGGAGGATATTGAATACACATTGCATTGTCTTTTTAATGTAAAGCTTATTTTGTTGTTCTCCTTTCTATCATTAGCTGCTTTTATGATTTAAATATATCGCAGGTAACATTACCACTCAAATCAATTTATTTGTCTACTTTGCTATAGATATCTATTCAATGAGCAAGTCCTCCCTGGGGAGTGCTGGGTAGCTATACGAGTTTGTAGCCTAGGGGCGGAGTAGGCTATACCATGAGTTCATCAGTCTGTACACATGCCTTGTTAGTTTATTCATCCTTCCGCCTGACCCACTACCTGTGAATGACACCATTGGGGAACATGGGGGGACTCCACTGGAAGGAGGCCGTCCTTGAGGCCAGCGTCTCGATATGTGGAGAGGACAGTCCTGACGGTGGAGCAGGATGGGTTCTCAGTTCAGCTGTCGGTCCTTTGCTGCAACAATTGAAGCAGGTGCAGGCCTCTACTCCAATAGAGTAGTTAGTGAAGGCTTGAAGGCCATGGAGAGTCTGCTGGGTGGCCATGCCTTCAGATAGCTGTGGGAGGAAAGAGGCTAGATGAGGCAGTGTCAAACATTAGAGGTGTTTGATGAATGTTATCGGATCCCACCTCCTATGAATGCGGTACCACGCCAGGCACTCTGGGAGACGAAACATGGCATTTAACATGGCATTTATCCTCAAAAAATTACCAACCCCGTTAGAGAGGTATGACAAATAGGTGAAAAATTTGATAATGTAACCGTTAAATAGAAGTTTGAGGTAGCAGGATGGAAATCACAAGGCATAATATTATCGATTATCTATCACCTTAGAATGGTATTAGAAAATGGCATAGAACACACAAAGTGTTGATCAAAGTCTTTTCAAAGAACAAAATCTGTTTTTCTATTATATGTCTAGCAGCATTCACCAAGGTCCATATTCTGCAAATGGTTACTTGCATGCAATTCCTCAGTCAAAAAATCCTTTCATATCTACATTAAAATCAGGTATAAGTATTGGAGAACCTGAAAATCTCTTCCTCTGAGGGTGTTGGTTTGTACAAAATATCATAGTCTTCTCTCAATCATCTTTGTAGGATTATAAACTTTTTGGTTTATTTTCAGCAAATTTTTAACCTCATTGTGGTTTTAATAAGTACTCTTTGGAACAAGAGTTCAGAAACTGGAAATTAATTTTCATGTTGACAAAAAGAATGTATGATTAAGAAGAGCTGTTAAAAAATGCATACAATGCACTCCAAATATAAATTATTTTAGTTTATTATCATTTTATAAGCATGGATAATCAAGGGTTGATTGTATTTACATCATCTATATTTATTGAATACAAAGCCCTATAGAAAATATGCTAATATTCCTTTAACATTCAATCCAAGCCTCCCTGTATGTAAGTTATCTGTTGAAATTGTGTTTCAATACCTGACACTCTGGTATCAGAGGAATTCTCCACTCTTGCCCAAATTGTTCCCTAAATTGATCTAAATAATTTATAGTGTAATACCAGGACCTGCGCAATCTCTATACAATGTTTGTGTGAACAAAGTATTATAATCTCCACTTATTCATGAGAAACTTGAGAGTGACACAAGCTATACCACAGAGACAAGGGTCTTCATCCTGCTGGCTGCTGGTCTCTTCATTTAAATAATGCAGGAACTGGTCTAGTTGATTCTTAACATCGCCTCCAGGAAGTGGCTTGGCTAACGCACAATGTGAAAGACTAGTTCCCTGAGCAATCTCTCCTGTCTCCCAATGTGCCTCAAACGTGTTAATGAACAAACAGTGGAGTTAGGGCTGTGCTGATGGAGCTGCTCTGCTCTCTCTTCTAAAGGGTTAGAACTTTCTTGAATTCACCAGAGGAATGAGAGTTTTCCATGTGTTATTAGAGATTTGTGCATGTCAAAATAGAGATTCCAAGGATAATCTTTGCTCTATTTTGTCTTTTTCATACTAACATTTACACCACCAATAATTACAATTTGCCGACTTCTTACTATGTGCCACCACTCTGTTAAGTGGTTGATCTATTTTCTAATTCAATTAAATTAGTTTGATTGTTTCTAAAGTCTTGGTTTCTTAGGTTTGTGGAGTCTTTAATACCACCTTTAGCATCTCTCTCCCTAAGAGTTTACATACTTTCTGTATGTTTCCTCAGGGTTCACTTTTTCTTCTCTGAGGGATCTTTGTGCTACTAAGTTCACCATAGGGCAATTCAGAATAGAAGGATAAGAAATATGGAGAGAAAAATAAAAACGTAAACACAAGGGCTCCATGGTAATGATTTTTAAAAGTCAACCAGTCCTGGGGTAGCTCTGTTGCTCACCACTGTCTCAGCCCCATGAGCGCTGCTGGAGAACAGCCTGTAGAGACTGACGATCCCGTTGGGCTTCTTGGGGGCACTGATGTTGACCACTGCTTGGGTAGAAGAGACTGCATGGAACGTAGGGGCTCTGACACCTTCTGGTGGGGCTGGCCCGGTTCTGCACCACGTCCAGCTACTGGGGGCCTTTCCTGCAGAATTCACTGCCCAGACCTCCAAAGAGAAATCAACAAGACTGTCAAAAGCAAGATACCCTCAGGCTGGGTGGGGGAAAAAAAAGAAAAGAAAAGAAAAGAAGAGAAAAAAAAAAGACATTGGCAACCAAAAGCAACTAAACACAACAGGAAGAGATAAACTTTGATCTTGCAACTTTGTAATCACACAGGAGAGCAGGCTCTTCCTTTATTATTTTTATTTCTTGCCTTTTACCTTTGACCATGTGAACACAAAGGGGGCCATTTAGGATTTCAGAATGCAGCCGGTTGATTTAAGCCTAATGAAAAAACTGCTCATCTCTGTGTGGGAAGTGGAGTGATTTTGTCAGCTTCTGCAAACTGGATGGATCTGCAGACTACATAAAACTCAGCAATTCTTAAACATCATCCCCACCAAATCTGCATGAAAATTAAATTTCCTTTCATCAAGGAGGGAATAAACATATGGAACGATGTATAATCTTATTTATCAAGAACCATTTGTATAATTAAACACGAATATCCTAAAAGGTTGCCTTAGGTCGTCATTTGCATGAGTAAGTAATTTGTAGAATGTCAGGTACAATAGACAGAGTAGATGGATGTGTGAATGTATAGGGTTAAATTAGGCCCAATAATAGCCAACTACACAGTGATCAATCAGAATGATAGATCTAAATGGCAATACAAGAAGACTGTCTGCGTGTTTAGGAGTAGTAGTATTCCTTAGTAAGCTTTCAGGTGAAAGTCTAACTTCAGGACAATTTTTCTCATTGCATTTCTTCTACACTATGTATTTTCTAAAAATTTGCCCCTGAGCTTTTAAAGACAAGTCTGAAAAACTTGTTTGATTCTACAGTACACACATTCCAGGCATTCAGTATTTAAAAAAAAAAAAAAAAAAAAAACATGCAGAATGTTCAAAATAGGAGATATTTGTGGGGAAAAAAAAAACTGTCAGAATACTTTGCAGTGAGAGTTTAGTTTCATTTTTGTTTACTTTGCTTTTGCATCAATAATATCTTCAAGAGAAGAAACATTAGAGAGATTTTTAGTAGTTAGGTCAAATCCTATCAGTAGTTTTCATACTTTTCTTTTTTTCCAGATTCCTTTGTGAAAGTAAATTTTCTGATGTTGAATTGTTTTCAGGTTGCTGTCAAATGCAAATCTCCAGCCCCTTGCTGATAGGATTGCCAGGAGCCTCATTTTTAAAAAGAGACAACTAACCTACTTACATAGACACACCTGCTCTTTTTAGAGCTTGGATACATCCTCTCATCATTTGCATAATAATCACTCACATTTGTATAAACTCTACATTTTACAAAGCACTTTAACTTATGTCAGCTTATTTAGTCCTTACAATGGCAACCTTGTAAGGTGAGTGGATAATGTATTACTAGTCCCCTTTTAAAGGTGAAGAAATTGAGGCTCAGAAAATTTCACTATCTTGTTCAAGGTGACAAAAGTTACAAGCACTGAAATTCTGCTCTCCAGTGCCTGTTTCAATGAGCGGGGTTTTTGATTCTGTATGCCATCCGTATGCATAAATAAAATACTCAGAATCATGAAAACTTAATGTCTTGTCCATAGACGAATACCTGCAATTCTAGATTAGGTAAGGTGTCTTAGCTTGCAAGGATGGCTAGACATGTACAAGTTGTCTTAGGTGAGGGGGGTTTATTTTGGTAAGTATAGGGAAGTAAGGAGCTAGCAATGGGAGAGCCAGATTTCATGGAAGTTAGAGTCCATCAGAATACAACTGCAGCTGCTCTGAGTCCCCTCAGAAATGGGTGAGGTCAGACTTACACTGGGGAGGGGAGGTGGAGGTTATTCACGAAGAAGTCAGATTTCAGGGCTGGTGAGGAGGGTCCCTGTCTCCCCACTCTGCCCCAGAACAACCACTTTTACTGCAAATACCTTTCTGGGGAAGTGGTGTCGGGGACACCTATTATTGCACAATGAATGACAAGATTTGAAAAAATATTCTTGAAAAAGGAATACAAAGTAAGGTGCAAATATTGATATGACGTTTTTTTGCCAAGAGCAGAACTTTGATTGGTGATTTAAGGGCAGGCAGAATTTAAAGTCAGGTTACAATGGATGGGGAAGAAAATGAGGAAGAAAATGCAACTAGGTATAATAAAAGAAAAATTCAACAACTTGCCAATTAATTACTGTGCACCAATAGGAGATGGAAGTAGTACAGGCATAGGGTGTTGAAAGAAAATGAGATGAAATAAGCATAATTCATAGAAAGTGCTCAGCACAGTTCTGGCTCTGGCTTATGAACATTAACTTTTCTTTCATTTTCAATGTAGATATAGAATCATAAATACTATTAAGGCTTTTTAATGGTAGTGTTGTAGATCATACTAAATCTCAGCCTTCTTGTGTTACGTGAACTTCTATTAGGTGGAGTTCTATTTCCAAAATGGGATTTAATCCCTGGATTTTAAAAACACTTGGGCCTCAGTATTATAGTATTTTGCTGTATTTCTTGGAAATATTCCCTTTTAAAACCAGGCAACTCAAAATTCCCCATCACTAATAGGGAAGGTACGTAGGCTATTTTGTCTTTGGCAGGAGTCCTTCATAATACATTACTCTTTTTCCTAGACTTTCTTTTTACTATTCAATCAATTAGAGATCAAAATAGCATTCATATAAATCAACATGCTTATGCAAAGCAGGATCAACCTATTTACATGAGCAACTGTGAAAATGAAAACAGTTAGAATGAAGAGAAAGCTGACTGAGATAATGAAGCATTATGAATTTCACAAAACTTGTACCACGAGGCAGTGTCTCTGTTATATCAAACCACTAGGAGAAAAGGAAAAAAGAACCTGTGAATAATATTATTTTCTCTGTCTCCTTCTGTCTCTCTTTGTCTCTATCTCTGCTGAGGCAAAAACGTTCTTTGTCTAAAATATCACTGTGGATTTGTGTCTATGTCCGGCTAAGCAAGAGATAAAAGTATTGAAGTGTAGTTCAGGGTCCAGGGTAAAAATACTAACAGATAGTGTTTATGATTCCCACTGAGAAGCAGTGCCCCAAGATTTGAGTCTGTCTTTATAAGGCAGAGAAAGAAGAAACAGAGATCCTGCATGGAAAATTTTTTAGCAATATGTCCCGATCTTTTAGTTGTAATGAACCCGTAAAAATCAATAAATAAAATATCTTGTGATCACACAGCTGTGTATTCTCTTTCTTTAGTGTGTGAGCTCCTAGAAACATGAAAGAGTTATTATTGGGGAAGAAAAGCAAGTAAGGCTTATAAATTCCATGGCCAAGAGAAAAAAAAGCCAAGATGTTCTTCATCTTTGATTTATTCAAGATTATCTTTATTCCTACAGTGTTTAGACTGAACATATTTATTCTTTGTTATTATTATACTTTAAGTTCTAGTGTACATGTGAACAACGTGCAAGTTTGTTACACAGGTATGCATGTGCCATGTTGGTTTGCTGCACCCATCAACTCGTCATTTACATTAGGTATTTCTCCTAATGCTATCCCTCCCCCGGCCCTCCACCCACAACGGCCCCGGTGTGTGATGTTCCCCTCCCTGTGTCCATGTGTTCTCATAGACTGAACATATTTATTCTTTTATAATAAAAGATTAAAGATGATTAAAGTTTCTGCTGAAATGCATTATTATTTGGGTTTGGTGAACACTTTCACATGTGAATGAGTGGATGCACACACAGTTATCACTGTAAAGTCAGAAACTTCCCCAGCTGTTAATAATGAAAAGTTAGGACTGACTGACTTGGTTGTTTTATTTCTCTAAGGCTTCTGTTGTAACCATGAAAAAAGTTACAATGTAAAATGTCATAGAAAACGTAGATTACTTTTAAAAGCATAAAAACTATAATTGTTTAGCCACAAATTCTTTAATTAACTAGAAAAATGGTAGATTAATATGTCCATTTTCAATGGAATTTCTGTTTTCAATGTAATATATTTTTAAATCCAACTAGAGACTATTACCATATTTATGCTTGTTGTTCATTAAAAAAAATGAAATTGTTATTTTATTTACTCTTTCCTACCCCAAAGGACTAATTACTGTATTTTGCCTTAAAAATTTTTAATTACACAGAGTGTCAACATCTGCCACTAAGCTGCCATAATCACGTTGCTGTGAAAACAATGAATTTAATCATTTGTTCTCTCTTGAAAATTGCCTCTTTGAGAGAAGTCTTTGTCAAAATATATTCCTTAGCCATGGTCATCAAAGTGATTTTGGGTACCTGTATCAGAATTTCTGGTGACAGGACCTTGGAATTTGCCCTTTCAACATATTTCCAAGTGATTTTTACACCCAATATTATTTGAAAAACACAAAGGTCTATTCTTTGTAGAACCAAGTACAGAATATAGGCACTGTACATTTTCAATTTCAATTTATGTTATGTCTCTTTAGAGTGATACTTTGCATTACCTTTGTCATTACCTTCAGTCATTCAAATAAACACAATAAATGTATCTTGGAATATGTTACAATTCAATAATCATCACAGAATTAATTACTGTGTTTTTTCACAGTTCCAAACAGAGCTAGAGTTTACCGACTTTGTAGAACCACTTCTTGCCTCCTAATTTTCACTTAAGGTGTAATTTCTTGAAACCTTGATATTTCTAGAAATTGCTGAGTCTATTTTTGTTTTAGTGCAGAGGAATATTATTCTAAATGCTCCCAATTTCTCTCAACCTGACATTTTTCCTTCTAATTTTATTCTAGGAGGAAAGCAAACATTTGCGAACAGAAGCATTGTAATGATTTTTGTGAATGGGAAAGAGAAGGGATCACCAGTCTACAGAGTATGGGAGAAGGGGAAATATATCAGAAATCTCCCAGAGTGGTGGCCCCTTTAGATGCTTCTGTTACGGTGCTAGTTATTCTTTTCTCTCTCTTTTTTTTTTTTTTTTTTTTTCTGAGATAAGAGTCTTGCTGTCGCCAAGGCTGGAGTGTAGTGGAGCGATCTCGACTCACCGCAACCTCCACCTCCTGGGTTCAAGTGATTCCCCTGCCTCAGCCTCCTGAGTAGCTGGGACTACAGGCACCTGCCACCATGCCTGGCTAATTTTTTGTAGTTTAGTAGAGGTGGGGTTTCACCACGTTGGCCAGGCTGGTCTTGAACTCCTGACCTCGTGATCTGCCCACCTCAGCCTCCCAAAGTGCTGGGATTATAGGCGTGAACCACCGTGCCCGGCCTGTGCTAGTTATTCTTTAGCACAATTTCCACACTTAACTTGTTGTTAAGATTGTTATCACATTCCTATGAAGGGGACAAATAGATATTAAAAAGGTCTTTCCAGTACCTATATTGGCTAAACAAAGTAGTTTTCACCTTAATGCTTTGTCTCGCTCAATGTTGCATATCTTTCTGAAATAACCTTCCTTGGGACTGATGTTTTCCAAGTATTGTCTTAGAGCAAAGCTAAATTATTAATACAAATTTCAAGGGGGTTCCTGATGCATTTTTCCTTTATGGTATCATAAGAAAACCCCTAAATTGTGAAAATATTTTATGATTCTTTTGGCCAAGGAAATGCTACAAGACTTGTTCAAATCCAGGGAACATACTTCATAATATATGGTTCCTGGATGCTTTGTATACGGGTCAGCACCAAGCTGATGTTTATTTGGTCTTACATTTGCTATTATTTTCCTTATAAAAATAGAATACAGGAGTAACCAAATTCAGTCGACTAGTCTTTTCCAAAAGATCTCTAATCTGTTAACTCCTAATGTAAGTGATGATGACTGTCTTTGTGCTTGGAGCAATTTGAGAGTTTGCTCTTTATCCAGGCTGCTTATGATAAGAGCTGTACTAGTAAAACTGTTAACTCTCAGAGGATTAAGAGAGGGAAGAATATCTGAGCTCTCTGCAACTTCTGTGAAACAGTAACATACTTCCTTGTGGGATAATGACAATGTTTGATTAAAAAAAGCATTTCAACAATTCTGAGGACAAATTTATGTCAAGAAGCTCTAAGGAGACATAATTGTTTATAAAAATTAAGGAATGTGAATATAATTTTGTAACAATTCACATCAGAAATAAACAAAAAATCTAGCATGAACAGCTATGCCAGTAATTAATAAGTAGAGTAAACAGGTTGTATGTTAACGGGCAAACAATTAAATTATTTGTTTCCTAGGGGCATGTAATGAGATTGTTATCACATTCCCATGAGGGGACAAATAGATATTAAAAAGGTCTTTCCAATACCTGTATTGGCTAAGGCCAACAGCTAATTCAATAGATTCGATCAAAATCACCACTTCTTTCACTGCTCCTGATTTATGACTTTGGCTGTTGTTAGTCATCACTCATTGCAGTTTGCTTTCCAGTGCTCATAAATTATGCCTCATAAATAAAAAGATACAATCAAGGAAATCATATCAATTCATCTACAACCTTGGAGTATATTTTCCCATGGCAGTCACGTTAATGCCTTCTTAAAGGGTAGCGCTTGTCATAGGTTTTGAATATGTTTGAATAGCAATATGCCAAAATCTTCTTTGCCGGAATCGTGGTTAAAGAATTTTGACAAAAGAGACAATGCAATGAATTTGAAATTACATGATTACAAGATTGTTTTATTTCATAAGTAGCCCTGCAGGCTCCAGCTATGAAGGCATAATGTGCTGAAAAGCTCTATGTAGCTATTTATTTAACTGTCTACCTATCTGATTTTCCTTCACCATCAAATGGACGTTTTCTAGCACCTCTATTTGCATAGAACCTTGCTGGATACAATACAGTCACACTTTTACAGATATAGTCCCTGTATTCCAGGTTCCCTTCATCTAAAACACCTTGGATTAGGCAAGATAGAACCTGATTTTAATTGAATTCTGGGACCCAGGGGAAGAGGGTACAGCAGGACATTGTCTTGCTTTCTATGAGCACTTTTGAAGTTCAGAGACGTGAAGCTACTGGAAAAAGTATAAGACATTTCCCATGCTAGAAATGGGTGTCTTGTCACTACTGCTTCTCATACCACCTTGCTCTTTGGAGTCATTTACTACGTATGAATACGGTTCTTCTCTAATATCTGAAGAAGGGAAAAACTGACCTAACAGTGGAAAACACTGAAATTAGCCCTGATTCACTTTTAACAATAAAACTAAATAATGAAAGTTTGGAGTTATCACATGCTATTTTTTATTGCTTATATATGCTCTCCCTAAGAGGAAACAGGAACCCAGCCCCATCCTGCTCTCATGGAGGATACATAAAAGTAGCTACTGGGTTTATTGAGCACTTACAGTTTTGTAAGTGTATTCTATGTACTAATTTTGCATTTTTCCTACCGACAATCCTATATGGTTGGTATTATTATCCCCACTTTACACATGAGAAAACTGAGGAACACAGAAATGTATGCAACTTGGTAAGTGATAAAGCTGGCCTTCCAATACAGATAGGTGATATAAAAGCCCAAGCTCTCTACCCCTTCCTACATAAGGCCATTAAAAAAAAGGCCTGTATACACCTTCCACATGGTGGGCTGCTGCCCTGGGGAGCTTTTCACAGAGCCCTGCATGAACTGGCTTTTTCTGTGGAGGGTAGCCTAAAAGTGGGACAGTGGAAGTTATTACAAACAATGTGACATCCATCTCTGCTGCCACTTATCACGCTTTGAGCAATATTGCATATTACACAGAAGCAAGTACTACTCATATATTTCATCCTGTTCAAACATGTGTAAATGCATTGAAATTCCATTATGTTCTCTACAATAATAACTATACCCTAATGGATATAGCATTAAAATATATATTTTATCCACAATAAGTTGCTAGAGGAAGCTAAGATCACAATCACCAATTACGATTAACATCTCCATGAAGGATAGTAAATTAGATAAGACTATTTATCATCCATGAATTCAACACATATTGATTGAGCCTCTACATGCCAGATGCTGTTCTATGAGCTGGGGATACAACAGTGAACAAGGCTGGCACTAACATCCTGGTGAGGGGAGGCAATCAATAACAACACAAATAAAATAAACAGGTAAGGATATATGCTAGAAAAGAAATGATGATATTGTATGGTGATATACGTAAGGTGATATAGCAGAAAATGGTTGACTTGTCCAGGAGGTTCTCTCAACAGGTGACCATCAAGCTGGGATACAATTGGCAGAAGCTCACCAGATGAGGATCTGAGGGAAGAGCATTCTATAGAAAAGAAGAGCATGTGCAAAGGCCTTAGGGCTAGATCCTCGAGAAGGCCAGTGTGGCTGACCTTAGTGAGTAAGGGCCAGAGAGCAATGGGATGAGGACAGAAGCGGACAAAAGTGAGGCCATGAAAGGCCTCATGGAACTAGAGAGGAGTTTGCATTTTATGGAATGGGGGAAGGAGAGTTTGCAGCGGGAGAGTCACTTTATTTGATTTTCATTTTACAAGAATGCTGGATATTGAACACCTTCTATGTATTTATATATTAAATCTTACTTTTTTTTGTAAGTGATAATACCCTAGCTTTAAAGTCAACTTATTTAAAGTTCACAGCAACCTTCCTGGGATAAGTTTTTTTGTTTGTTTGTTTAATCTCAATTTTACAGATAAGAAAACTGAGGTTTAGTGAGTTCAAATTACTAGCTGAGGATTCAGAGTTGGTAATTCATGTAGCCCAGACTGAAACCCTAAACAGTCTGTCTTCACAGGGTCAGGAATTTGTGCTCCTGATGAAGGTGACTTGAAGAAGCTGCAGTTCAGCAGAGCCACCATTGTACTTGGGGTCAGAAAGTCAGGACTTGAGTTCTGACTCTGTTGTTTTTTGACTAGGTAACTTGCTAAGTTATTCAGGTTCCTGACTATGCTAAGAGATAACAACACCCACCCCACAGGACTATTTTAAGATTTACATGCAATAATGTTTCTAGAAATTTCTGAGGAATGGGGTGGGGGATGAATATATTTATAAATAGTTCCTCAATTTTTGAAAGTCCCAAAGCTACATGCAAATGCAATTTGGAGGTAACTGTTGGGGTAGAATTTAAGAAACTAGTCTTTGAACCTGAATCTTAAGATTCGAATTTGAGTCCTTCAACTTATCAACTCTATATCCTTGGGCACGATATCTAATTTTTCAATGCCTCATGTTTCTCACCTGTAAAATAGTGTCAGTAATAACACCTATCTCAAATGGTTGTATGAGATTAAATTAGTTAATATGCATGCAGTTCTTAACATAGCCCTTAGCACACAACAAACCCTAAATAAATAATAGTGATTACTATCACATTATTTGTGTGAAAAGACAGGAGAGAGTGACTTAACAGTTTTGGGAATCTAGTGGGACTAGATAGCAATTCTGCAACTCACTTCTGGATTCTAGTTAGTTGTTATGCATTAATAAGATTGGAAAACGCTCCACAGCATTTGGAATTTAGCCCACACCTCCCTCTATATCTTTCTTCCAGGTACTTCTGTACTCTAGAACTTTGAGGGTTAGAGTAAATAAAAGCCTGGCTTTTCAAAAATATTGCCCTACATTGAAACTTGTTAATTGGACGGCTTATTTACTTTGTCTTATTATTAGTTAAAATTTCTCAAAAAGTCCCCAAGCATGAACAAAAGGAAAAATCAGAGCAATTCAATGGATTTTTTAGAGAAAAGAATTTTATTACTGGTTTCCATTAGAAATATGCCTATAGGAATCAAAGAGAGAACTGTACAGTTTTCTAGATGCTTATGGGCATCTTAGTAATGATCAGATCCATAAACAGATAGATAAATCAATTAACAAGAAGAGGTTTCAACTATGCTTTTAAAAACTACCATTTAGAGCATCTGACTTATTTACATGTGTTAACATTTTTGTTTCCACCTGCAGATTGGATTGCTTCATATATCCTGAGATGTTTATTTACAATTTAATGGTAATATACTATTGGTTCAAGTACTTAAGTACAATCCTCCTTAAGTCTTCAAATTTACTTAGTGGTTTATCAATAATCTTAGAGTGACAAGCCAAAGCTGGCCAGGTGATCCTCTAGTCCAGAAAGGATTCTACTGGTGAAGGCATTGTTATATATTGGTTGAGGAGCAGCATCAATCTGAGTGTGGGGGATGAGCTGTTTTTTCCCCAGATCCATTCTCTGCCCTTCTCTGGCTTGCTCTGTACCCTGGAAGGCTGACTTTATCAGATCGCCTCACCTGGAATCTTTTCTTCGCTGGCTCTTTTCCATTAGGGTTTGATCAAAGGGAAGAGAGAGTTCAGATTCTTTGTTTCTCCTGCTCCTCTCTTTGGCACTGCAGGTTGACAAGGCTGAATTTCCTTTCAATGTCCCAGATTCTTCTGTTGTCCCTGCAGGCCTAGAGGTAACAGTTTCTGGCTCTTCCTACTTCCTGGGTACTTTAACATCCCTTATTGATTCTCTTAATTCTGCCCACACCTCCATAAATAGCCTCTTTATTAAATTTTCTTCAAATACCCTTTGAATGTGCCATATACCTCCTGTTGAGATCCCGATTGATGCAGTGGAGAACATTTTGAACCATTACACAGGTACCAATAATAGTAGGTGGGCTAAGAGAGGCTTCTAAACATAAGGATGGAGATTTAGAAAGGCATTTCTTTTTGTAAGACTGAAGGGACAGAGAAATGGTGCCTCTTCGTGTGTCTGTGGAATGATTTTAGTCCAGTAGCTCTTTAGTATCAAGGCGCCACCTGTGCTGCACAAAACCATCTGGCCAGAGAGTAGAGTAAGAGTGGCCTTTAGAGTTTGGTGTGGAAATCATGCTGTCCCTGAAGATAAAGAAGCTGCTTCTTCCTCCCTGGATCTGTTTTGCCGTCGCTCAGATCTTGCAAACATCAACAATTCCTAGTGATATTTTTATGGATACATTATTCATGGGCATCTTTATTTGTCTTATCAACTGTACTTTAAGTCCCTGAAGGGGAGAGTGCATGGATTTTAGCTTCCTACCTCAATCCTAGTAACTAGGTATACACTTTGAACATTGTAGGTGCCTAATAAGGACAGGTTATTAAATACTCAATTTACAGGATAAAGGAAAATAAGCAAAACACATCTCATCTTTTCCTAGATGTTTTTACAGGACCTAAGTTTCAGGTGATTTTGGGAGCCTTTGTTTTCACAGCCATCTGAAGAGCCATGAGGGCAGGCTGGAATTACACATTATCTACATTCAGTTGAAGAGCATTCTGTTGTGTTTCACATTTTATTTCCACCAACCAAGCTTCCAACACAGAGACAGGAAGATCAATATCAGCTTAAGTGAAATATAAATCTGAGTTGCATCTGCATGAGGGTGAGAATCAACCCATCTTCACATGGATAACTTGTCCCAAAGGCACCATAAATACTGCCAACAATAGAAGCTTTAGAATAAAGTCCTAAGGGTCACCATGGGAGATGGAAAAAGAACAAAAAGAACTAGAGCATGCTCCTGAATGTGCTCACACCGACAGGTAGAAATGATCTCTTGTGGGTATGAAAGGCTTGATGCGAAAAATGATCAGGCCCCAGGCCTAGTGGCAGACTTCAGTTTTCTACACATGGAAATGTCCCAGTGGCCTTCAGTCTAAGCTGTGCACTCAGGCCCTAAGGTTTTAGAATAAATACACTGCCTGAGTCAGACAATATCAATAAATCATTTAAAACCTTGAGCCGTGGGAGTTGGGGTGGGCGTGGGGAGCTTAGTTCTTGTGGGAGAAATTAACCAGACAAAATCCTCCATGCTGGTCAGAAATACGTTAGTGAGATTAATACCTAATTAAATGCAAGTCCAAAACCAAACAGAAAACCTGCTCAATATGTTTTCTCTAAATGTGGTATAGAAAAGGCATGGGATAAGGGTGATAGCAATAGAAAACAGGCAATACAAAGCAAGTAGCTAATTGCAGAAAAGTAGAGTCAGAGTATCAGAATTTGGAATTTTAGTCATGGGTATGTGGGTAAATTACTGTTTTCCTGAGAAGAGAAATGGCAAGGACAGGGAAGGTTGAACAGCCTAGTGGAAGGAGTATCATACCTTTAGAGGCAACTGTCTTCCTGATTAGAGATTTTTACACTCTAACATTTTATTAATGACTTGTTGATATAGACAAAAGATATGTCTTAACCTGGCTTTTTTACGGTCTTGAATGGAAGTTTCTCCTTCTTTTAACTAGTGCGATCCTGGGGGGATCGGATGGGGGCATGGACCCACTAAGTAGCAGGCATCCTACTGGACACACAGATTTCTTAGTTCTCATAACACACCCATTTTTTTTTTAATGAGAAAAGTGAAGTTATCAGAAATTAAGTATCTTTCTTGCACAAGCTATGTGATCTGCACTCAGCTTCTTCATTTGGAAAACAGGAAGGGTGTGAGCATCCAGTGTGAAAGGGCACAAGGATTGTCAATATCTCACAGCTGTGGAGTACTTTTTCCCCTAGTTGGTGTATGTAGTGTACTAGGGCAGTTCTTGCTTCTGGCTGGAAGCATTTCCCACATACCTCACGCAGCCCTGCCTGTAGGAGGTGGGCCCTGTGACCGCACCTGCTCAATCATAGTCCTCTGTTCTTTTGGTTCACAGGAAGGCGGGTAGTCAATAGGATCAGTCAGAGTCCTGCACTTGGTTGACTTCTAGTCCTCTTTCCACTTTAAGGTGGATGGGCAATAATAATCATCATTATTGTTATATGGGTGAAGTGGTTTCTATGTATGAGGCACTGTTCCAAGAACATTCACATACTAACTCATTTAACCTCAAAGCAAGCCCATGAATCCAGTGCTATATCTATTCACATTTTGAAGATAAGAAAACTGATGCACAGAAAGGGCTTGAATCTGGGAGTATTAGTAGTGATTTCCTCAGATGCCTGGTGAGAGTGTGCAGAATGAAGCCAAATAGAGACGAGCTGAAATGGGGCAAGGAGGGAGAGAATGAATGAACCTTACAGCATTTGAGTCCTGCATCCTAGGTTTCCAGGGCCTGATGTTCATATCTTTTCTTTGGTTTCAACAGATTCCTTCAATGCCCTTTCCAGATGTGAGAGCAGAAACAATTCCCTTCTGTTTAACTTAGTTTACATTGGCTTTCTGTTACTTGTAGTGAAATAGTCATGATAACTTTTTGATAGTGTGGGTTTTCTCAGGAACATAAATGAGACTCATTGGTAGCTAACTAAAGAAAATTAGTTTATTATTTATTTACATTTATATTTTTTATATAGTTATAATTTTAAACAATATATTAGTAAATAAATATGTTAGGTTTCAATGAGAGACACAACTAATGATATTTCCATATGTCCATCTTGTTGATGAATAACCATATATCCATTTATTGTCTGAAGCTGATCTCATACATTCCCTTGCATCAACACAACTTAAAGCTAACTACCATTAGAAAATTCTGTTGCTTTGGGTCAGAATTTACTTTGTCATGTTTTACAAACTGTAGATTACAAAAACCAATCAAGAGAAGATAAAGTTTGATTAGAATTTCTAAAAATTATATGTCCATAGCTTACCACTAGTCTGCCCATAGAATATAGAGCTGGAGGGTGCTTCCCTTTATAGATGAGTGCTATGAACTGACTGTTTTTGTCCCCTCCAAATACATATGTTGAAGGCTAATCTTTAATATGATGATATGGAGGCCTTTGGGAGGTTATTAGGTTGCATAGGATAGAGCCCTCATGATTGGGACTAGTGTTCTTACAAGAAGAGAAAGAGATGAGAGGGAGTCCCCCTACTCTTTTCTCTTCCCTCCTTTTCCTCTCCATCTCCTTCCATCTGTCATATGTGGATATAAGGAGAAGACCATTATCGGCAAGCCAGAAGGTGGGCCTCACCAGATACTGAATCGGCAGGTGCCTTGACCTTGGACTTCCCAGTCTCTAGAACTGTGGGAAATAAATGTTTGTTATTTAAGCCACCCAGTCTATGATATTCCATCATAGCAGGCCTAACTTGTATTATGAGGAAACACCCAAAGAGGTTAATGTGCTCAAGGATCCAGAATTACTGAGAGAAGGAGTAGAAGATGTTGGCCTGTCTCCCTCCCACTTCTAACTAATTGCCAACAATTTGGTAGCCTATGGTGGGGGCTGGTGAGGGGAAGGCCTCTACAGTACCCCTGGCAGTCTTCAGACAGCTGCCACTGGCAGTAACAGTGAGGATCCCCTTCTGTGTTTCCTCCATAGCCCTTCTTTCCATCTGCTTGTTTGGGGACAGTGTTGGTCGGTTAGAAAGCAGCAGACTGCCATTCTGCGTGGGTTCCTTTAGCACTAGCCCTAAGTTCAGACCCCATGCCATGAGTCACAGAGTTTCCTCTAAGGCTGACCTGCTGCTTCTCAGTCACCCAGTCACGAGGCACCAGAAGCCTTCAGAGACCCTGAGTGTGCGTGGGCGCTTACCGCAAAAATCTGTCAAAGTGAGGAAGTTTCAGGAAAACTAATTAAGCCACTGACAGCATGATTCAGTGAAATGGGGGGTGGTGGCGGGCCCTATCAAATCCATGGTGAGTCATTGCCTTAAGCAAGAGTATGAATATGAATGCACAATTACTGAGAGCTATTCATTAGCCTCGGCTCACTCCCCAAAGGTAAAACCCAAAATGTCTTAACGGAGTAGAGTCACACCCAGGTCCCTCTTGAAGCCTGTGGGAAAAATATTGTCTTAATGTGCTGCTAAACCATTAAGAACTGCTCCACATAGAATGTGGAGGTTCACATTGCATGTATTAGAATAGCCCAATTTTGAAAGGGTTGAAGATAGAAATGACTATTGTCTTTAAAAAAGTCTTCTTGGATTTGTAAATGTTCTGTAGCACGAGCAAGCCTGTGATCTCTGTTTAAGGAAGAGGTCTGTGCAATGGAAGAATTTTATTTAGTACAGATGCATCTCATTTATGCATGGAACATACATTTACAGAGTTGTTTGAGAATTAGATTTTGATAAACTAAGTTGCATTCAAAATTCCCAGAGAACGTTTGCTTTCTAATGGAACCCTGCCCTGCACTCTGTAAAGCCACCAAGCCATTCTTGTGGAAAACAAGAAAAAAAAATCTTGCTAATTTTTTGATTCATATTTTAGATTTCACTGGCTTTATTAAAGCTAATCCTCCAGAGTGTTATCCTTTAGAATCCCAGAATTCTGGAAACTATGCTGAAATGACTCAAACTAGAAAAATCCCCTGTTTTAAATGATGGTGAACTTTACTCTTACCACCAAAGACCAGACCTCCCAAGTAACAATAACAAAAGCCAAATACAATCCATGAAGAAAATTAAATTATTTGAGTAGCTGAGACATGGACTTCATAGATAACATATTCTGTTCTCCTCTATAGTTTCACGTAAAAACAATAGGACCTTTCTTTAGGAAAGCCAGGATAGACCAACGCCAATAGGCTGTCATCAATGATCATCATGTAAATTAGGCATTTGTGGAGAGATGGCTTCACTTATTTGGGCTATCTGTTTATGACAGTTTAGGCTAGTGATTCTCAACCCTGGCTGCACATGAGAATCACCTGGGAACCTTTTGAATCACACAGATGCCCGAATCCATCCCAAAATCAGAACTACAGGGGAGTGGGGCCTGGGTATCAGCAAGCACAATGTTGTGAAATTTCCCCAGGTGATTCTAACATGCTATCAAAGCTGAGAACCGCTGATTCGGAAAATCACCACTGGAAAATCAGGCTTAAGTAGCATAGCAGCAATGTCGCACCCTCTGAGGCAGTATTTCCAAAAAAAGTGGGTGGTGGACCATCCAGCCTGCTTATTAAAAATACAGGTTACTAGGCCGGGAGCGGTGGCTCATGCCTGTAATCCCAGCACTTTGGGAGGCTGAGGTGGGCAGATCATGAGGTCAGGAGATCGAGACCATCTTGGCTAACATGGTGAAACCCCGTCTCTACTAAACATACAAAAAACTAGCTGGGCATGGTGGCACGTGCCTGTAATCCCAGCTACTTGGGAGGATGAGACAGGAGAATTGCATGAACGAGGGAGTCGGAGGTTGCAGTGAGCCGAGATCACACCACTGCACTCCAGTGTGGCCACAGAGCGGGATGCTGTCTCAAAAAAAAAAAAAAAAAGTACAGGTTGCTGGGGTCCCTTCCCATTCCACTCAGGAATCTGCCCTTTGAACAAACTCTTAGGTCCTCCACTTGTACTGTAAACAGTGGGGATGCTACCTTTAGGGCATTCCATATTGAAGTATTAATGAACACTTACAAGGTGCTTGTGATATCACATGGATTTTGCTCAACTTCAAAGGAGCTAGTTACCAAGCTGGTTACAAGAACTGTGGTGAGGTGAGTGACATTTGCTGCTCATTTAATTTCCCTCTTTGGTTTTCTGCAGTGAGTAACTCTCCCACTCTCTGTAAGTATCCATTTCTCCAGATATTTCCTGACCCTCCTGCCCATTAAAACTCATCCATCACTTTGGGGGGCCGAGGTGGGTGGATCACGAAGTTAGGAGTTCAAGACAAGCCTGGCCAAGATGGTGAAACCCCGTCTCTACTAAAACTACAAAAAAAATTAGCCAGTTGTGGTGGCAGGCGCCTGCAATCCCAGCTACTCAGGAGGCTGAGGCAGAGAATTGCTTGAACCCGGGAGATGGAAGTTGTAGTGAGCCAAGATTGCGCCATTGCACTCCAGCCTGGGCGACAGAGCGAGACTGTGTCTCAAAATGAAGAAGACGACGGAAAAAAAAAAAACTTATCCATGTGATACCCTCTTTTATCACTGGCCAACTGATGGAATGAGTTGATTTAGACTAGTGAAAACCGTCGTGTTCTTTTCACATAACTAAATTTTAACAACTGCCTTCAATGATTTAACTCAAAAACAGAAATGAGTACAATGATGTAACGTAGTATAGGAAGGTGGTGGGGAACCCCATCTGACCCTTGCAGGGCACACCATGTGGATGGCAACCTCCCCAACTATACATCCTCACGATCTTCTGATTAATCCTTCCACACTGCTAGAAAGTTTCTCAGTTCTTTGTTTCTATTCCCTGCAATCTACAATTACCTCAAAAACACACTCCTCTGCAGGAGGGTCAAATCACTGTCAGTTGTTGGGTGAGCAGATGTGTGTAGGACAACAAAGGTATTTTCAAAGGCAACTTGCAGATGAAGTAACCCTCAAGTGGATTTGAGAGCAATGCGAATTCATCACAAATACAAAATGCTCTTTTGTTAAAGAAAACTAAATTGTTTTAGTATATAACTTCCTAAATGACTTCTGTAGGATTACTCAGGGTCCACATAGACTCAGTGTTTACATAGGCTAAATGAAACCAATATTTTCTGATCATTTATTTCAGCATTTAATCTATGCTTTTCAAAATATTATTTCCATAAGAACTGAGCCTTTGCGCTAAGCTAGATTTTGATTTTCTTTGTTTTCTATCCTTATGTTGTAACTACATGAGATTAGCTAATAAATACAAGTTGGAGATCAAAAACCAAATTAAATACTTTCATTTGAGTGAGATGAGTATGGAGGAGAAGTGCAACACAGAGCTGATAGTAACAGTTACAAAAGAAACCACACAGCTAAGGTTCTTAACTTGCCTCTCCTCTGAAATGTGGGTCCCTTGGTTCTTGGTCATACTTAGTACCTGATGAAAAATCTGACTAGAGACAAGACACATTCTTGGAGCTTTCCATTTCATAGAAAACTGGGATGGGGCCTGGTGCGGTGGCTCATGCCTGTAATCCCAGCACTTTGGAAGGTCAAGGCAGGCTGATCACTTGAGGTCAGGGGTTCAAGACCAGCCTGGCCAACATGGCAAAACCCTGTCTCTACTAAAAATACAAAATAAATTAGCCTGGTGTGGTGCTGCATGCTGTAATCTCAGCTACACTGGAGGCTGAGGCAGGAGAATCGTTTGAACCTGGCAGGCAGAGGTTGCAGTGAGTTGAGATCTCGCCACTGTACTCCAGCCTGGGTGACAGAGCGAGACTCCGTCTAAAACAAACAAACAAACAAAAACTGGAATGAGACTTCTACAGATCATGTGACCAGAATTTAACCCAACGACACAGCACAATACCAGAGAAAGTTTGTGTCTCTTATACGTGGGTCATTAAGTTGCGTCTAATTAGCGGCTGAAGATTTCATGCTGATTTCATCCAGCTCTCTCATGAAGGGTACCGTTTTTATTTGTAAGGGAGACTAGATAATTGATAACTTTGATAACGTGACACTTTTGAATAAAGGTAATGAGAAAAGAACAAAAGGGCAGGCACATAGGTTCTGGCTGTTTCTAACAGTGTTACGTTTCTGATGGTGGCATCAGTATTTGGTTCCTTTATGATGCAAACCAGTTCTTATCCTAAACCCTTGGGAGCCTGATGTGTTTTAAACTAATTTTGTTTTTACATTTTGAAATAGGATAAAATGTATATACTGTATATTTTGTAATATCCACTGCATGATCTTGTTAGCCATCTTATAATAAAGCAGTATTTTTGTAGCGAAACATATAAGTATTCATATTAAATGGGATAAATAAATACTGTAAATAGTCTCAAGTCTGTTTAGATTGGTTTTGTTGCCAAATGACTTGTGGCAAAGCAAGAAAATACTTTTAAGAGATTTTTAGATTTGGAATTGCAAAGAAGGGATTATGGATTTGTATCTGTGTATTTTTCCAAATCATTCAAGAATTTATTTGTATTTTCAAAACTTATTAATTCGGTAATTTGTCCCATATATTATTATCCTAAAATATTCTTTAAATGCTTAAAATGTTCCCCATATTCACTGTACTCATTGATTTGGTCACTATTTTTTTGGTGACTTATTAGTTTTATTATTTCATGTTATAATAAGCTTTTTAAGGCTCAGTTTTCTCTTTTAGAAAATTTCTGTTGGCATTGTGCCTGGCACTTAAGTGCTTACATCAATCAGTAAACTTTCCTTGACTGCAAGCAAGAGGCACTGATTCTGACTTAAGCAGAGAATTTACTTGAGTATGTGGAATTAAAAGAATGGTTGCAGAACCGTGCTTGGAAATAGCAGGGAAAAGAAAACCTTTTAGATTGAGGTTAGGGATATTTTAACAGGACTTCTCATCTCCACCTTTTAAAATTCTGAGTCACTCTGCTGAAGATCAAGCCCCAGGCAAATCTGAGGGGCTGAGGGGCTCATGTGCCCACCACTTGGCTAGGAGACAACCTGACACATTGATTGACACTCCCACCAAGCCTGAGCAAAAGGTGGGGGAAGCATTCTCCCACAGGCAATGAGGTTGTTATTACAAGAAGAATGCAAATGGACTCTGATGGCAAAACTAAACAAACATAACCGAAGTCCTCCATGGAATTCACGATATTTTCTGAATAGTATTCTTAATTCTTGGCTTTTTAAGAATGCACAGTCTTATTTTTTTAGGCCATCCTTAGAGAAAACTTAACTAATCATCATGGGCAGGTTAGTTGCACTCCTCTAGACTTTTTTCAACATTCTGTATCTTTCTTGAGCACCAAGGCTAGAGACGTTTGCTATTTGATTTTATTTTGGTACAAGTGATGAATTATTTTCAAAGTGATCTTTTAACAAGGAGTATCTCCCACCAAGATAACACTGACAGAGGGAATCTTAATGGCAGAAACCACTTTATTAATAAGAAAAGGAAATTCACCTGGAATCCACGTAGGAAAAACAACCTATATAACATGGCTCAAAAACCAAGAAAATGAAAAAGGCAATGAACATGGTTTTTCCTCATTTACCAATTAAAAATTTTTAAGGAAATATTATTCTCCTTAAGTCCCACATTTCCTTAAGTGCCTTTTCAAATTGCACACCATTTTTACAGGCAGGTGCTGATGAGTGCACACAATCAACTCAAATTGTTGATAATACACATTTCTTACCTGATACTCATACTCTGTGAAAGGCAGTAGTTTGGAATCTATAAAAGAGGTTGAGCTTCCATTATAGATTAGGACTGGACTGGATTTTCCAGGCTGAGTTGCTATTTGTCTTCTGTATAATTCATAACACAAAACTTTTCCATTTGGCTGAAGCGGTCCTGTCCACAAAAGGGAAACAGTGGGCTGGAATCCTCCTGGAGCCATTTGTACCTCCAGATGTGGTGGGGGTTGCATCAGAGGTGCAATCTCAGGCGTCTGTATGAATGTCCAGTCACTTGATGCACATCCCAGGGTGGTGCATGCTTGAATTCGTATTTCATACCTTCAGGACATAAGGCAGAAATTAGTGATTTTCAGCAAAATAGATTTTCATGTGAAGAATCTTTAAAACACCAGGTCTTAAAAAAAAAAGACAAGCTTACATGTATTCTTATTCATAGCTAACTCTTAAGAATAACAAAGTTGAGGGCCGGGCGCGGTGGCTCAAGCCTGTAATCCCAGCACTTTGGGAGGCCGAGACGGGCGGATCACAAGGTCAGGAGATTGAGACCATCCTGGCTAACGCGGCGAAACCCCGTCTCTACTAAAAACACAAAAAATTAGCCGGGCGAGGTGGCGGCGCCTGTGGTCCCAGCTACTCGGGAGGCTGAGGCGGGAGAATGGCGGGAACCCGGGAGGCGGAGCTTGCAGTGAGCTGAGATCTGGCCACTGCACTCCAGCCTGGGCAACAGAGCGAGACTCCGTCTCAAAAAAAAAAAAAAAAAAAAAAAAAAAAAAAAAAAAAAAAAAAAAAAAAGAATAACAAAGTTGAGAATGGCGTGAACCCGGGAGGCGGAGCTTGCAGGGAGCCGAAATTGTGCCATTGCACTCCAGCCCGGGCGACAGAGCAAGACTCCGTCTCAAAAAATATTTATATTTCCATGGAAATTTTTGAACTATTAAAATCCCCCTGGCTTTCTAAACTAAAGTTTCTTATCTGTTTGAAAGGGGTGAGTACAATACTTCCCCTAAACAAGGATGTATGGAATAAATAACTCTCATGATTCTTTCCAGCATGAAAATTCTGGTACTCTTCAGAATTACTTAACATAGCAATGAAGAATGCAGACCTTGGAAAGTATGAAGCAGTTCTCGGCAGTCCTGGACTCCTCCTACCTTTGCAGCTAGAGCTAAATGATCCCCCAGGAATGTTTCCAGGTCATGAAGGAACATCATGGAATTAAGGTCTCAGTGGTAATAAATCCCCTCACCTGATACCTAACATCTTAAAACAGGCTCCCTTACATGACACAAAGACCTTGTGGGGCCAAAGTTAACCCAACTACACACCAGATTATCAATCATGAAGACACCTTATCACCATCCAGTTAAACTCAAGTAATCAATTATGTTTTGCCTCATAGCTGGTCTCTGCTACTTGAAAAGGTCTATTTACATAGCAAGGACTTCTCCTTTCCAACAAAATGAATTTTTGTAATTATTTAGTGTCTATGGCTGCAAATGGGCACTTTTTACTCTATTCCCAACCACCATTGATTTTATGACACCTTCAATTTTCCCTCAGGTACCCAGCTATCTTCTTTCTACCTTTATTCTTTTTAGTTCTAGCCTTTTCCTCTTTTATTTTCTACCTCCCCTCTTTGCTCTTTGAATCACTGCTTTCTGTTCTTTTACTTGCTCTTTCTCTTTCGGATTTTTGCTTTCTTAATTACACCTTTTTCCCTTTGTGACTTATTTTATTCCCACTTTCTTCTCCTCCTCCCCTGGTTCTTCTCTCATGTCCATCTCCACCATGGCAGGGCTACCAGTTTATTGGTGATCAAATCCATAGCTGTGTATGGTAGATCTGACTTCTAAGCAATTCTGTGAGGTCAGTTTTGATTTCCCACATGAAGATTATTCATTTTCTGGGTTATCTGTGGTAGTTTTTAAATTTTGGGCCGGATTCCTTCTGCTAATTAGGACATTCCCAGGCTATTTCTTCTTACTGACTAGCTGGGGGTGCTGAAAGGAGGACACACACATTTGCAATATTCAGTGAACATTAATCCACTAAAAACAAAAACAAAAACCACACATGAACTCCAACTTCATATAGAAGTGATACTCTGTTTTATGTCAATGTCACTTATAGATTCAGTTAGAGTGGATAATGAAGAGATTTCTCTCACATTCTTAAATAGCCTTGCAATTTATCAGATAAGTGAAACTTTTTTTTTTCCAGCCTGGAAAAGGCATTGCTTTCATGCCTGGACAAACTGCTTCACCTCTAGAAGACTTTTCGAATAAGAGTTTCAAAAGGGAGCAAGTTGATATGATTTTTGAAAGTTGGAGGTACAGTCAAGTAAAGAGGAAGCCAGTCTAGAATGTACAGCTCTGCAACTATAGTGGGCCTTTTTTATGCCCTGAATCAGTATAAGGTAATATAAAAGCCAACTCACATAGCATGTGGATTAGCTGTGGAGAATACCTGAGGAAGTTTTAATTACTGTTTAATATTTAATAGACCCTAAATAATTGTCATGAGTAGATGCATAAGACCATGAATGTTTCATTTAAACAGCACTATATATCAGAGGTAATTATAGGAGGATCTAATCTACACATCACTAGATTACAATAATAGCTGAATTTTACCTATGGTAGTTGGAAATCAACACTCTTTCAGCCTTTAATTTTTTTAAGTGATTCTGTTCATTTTACTAAATTTTAAGCATAAAATATCTTTTATTACCCCTCTCTCTGGGGATGTAAGTTACTTAAAATGTGATGGGGAAAACTGCCAAACAATTATTTAAGCAATGGGCAAGATTCTTTTGTGTGCAGAACAACGCACTTCCATGCATGTCACAGAGTCCAGATAGGACCGCTAGGAAAATATGAGCTAGCAAAGTGGCACTGTCCTGAGAAACCATAAGAAAGTAGAGTCAGAGAAGCCTTATTATTCCTGAAAGAAGCGCTGGATTTGATAAGAAGGCTCTTCACAAAACAAATTTTGTTTTAGTCTAACTCTGGCTGGTAATTGTGCTCATTGATTGGCATCTTTTAACCTTAAAATAATACATCATTTTCTTCACAGTCCAGTCAGATGACCCTATCGGGGCTGTCAGAACTGTCCAGGGGCCTGCATATTTCCCGGGGGACTAGCCTCATCTCTCTCCTACTTATTTCAGATACCAGGATGCATTGCAAACCTTTCTGAAACACTGGCTCTCAAAATATCACCTGCAAGAATTCTGCTCTCTGGAGGTTATGCAAGCAGGCTTTGCTTGGATGAGGATGTGCTTTGTCTACTGTGCATGTTTAGGTGGATGGAGGTTGGGGACACCATGCTTCCCATTTTCAGAGTCTTCATTAGAACTGACCAAGGGCTCAGAAATAGAAAGGTCAGTGGCACACTCAGAAAACCGAGACATGACTACCTACCTGTGAAATGGCTTCAGCTGCTTTACTATATATGACTGTGTACCAAAAGAATTAAGAGTTGTGTTTATGTGTATGATTTTAGTTTCTCTTTGAAACAGTTCACGGATGAAGAGGGTATAGTTGATGATATCGCCATTTGTTCTCACTGGAGGGTCCCAATTCACTAAGATCTCCTGAGGACCCCTGGCTTGCAATCTTGGAGGTTCCATCCCTGAGGGTGCTGAGGGGTTGGTTCGATCTTTGGCAAGAGGACTCAAAATGCCCCCTTGGCTGTTGTTGGCAGTTACTGTGTAGCCATACTCCACACCTGGGGTGAGAGTAAAATCGTGATAGCGTGTTTCCAAGCCTGTATACACAATGGTTCCATCCCTCCTAAGTTCATAACTTCTGATCTGGCCATTTGGGTTTCTTGGAGGTTTCCAGGTGATTTCTATCGATTCTGAGCCTGTGACTTGCAATGTTGGAGAGTCCATGTTCTCTGGCAGGGCCTCCATTGTCCAGGCAGATTTTGACACACTAGCTGTGCAACCTCCATTCGTGCAGGCTACAAGGGAGAAGTTATACTGAGTGTAAGGCTGCAGGTGGGAAACCAGTAGGCACAGGCCCTGGCCAGCAAGGGACTCCTCATTATCATATCTAACTAAATATTTAGTGATCTTTCCATTTTTCACTGTGGGCGGTGACCAACATACATTTATTTGTGTGGCGCTGACGGTCCAAAGATCTGGAGGGCTGACTCCTGATGGAGCAGCCTCCAGAGTTGTGATGCTGGTGGGTTTGCTGGTGGAGCAGCCTCCACTCGTGCAGGCTTGGAGTGCATAGCTATAGGTGGAAAAAGGAAGAAGCTCTTCATCAGTGTAATTGAAAGTCACAGCATCAAAGCTAAAAGGATAGAGCGTTTCATTCCTTTGAAGCCTATAGGACTGGATAATACCATTAGACTGTTCTGGTGGGATCCAGGAAATCAGCAGTTTTTGGGGATTCATAGAAACATAGGATATCACAGGTGGAGAGAGACCTTCTGGAGGTGCTTGCAACGTCCTTACCACATTCCAAGGGCTACAGGTATGCCCGGCTGAATTCCAAGTGTAGATTTTATATTCACACTGCGTCCATGGTTGCAAACCAGTGTCATTATACATAAATGTATTCCTTTCAGTGTTATATTCTGTGAAAACAATTTTCTCATCCGCCTGGATTGTCTGATTTCCCCAAGCTTTTCCCTCGAAGCATCTGCGAATCACTTCATAGCGAGTTATTTTTCCATTTGGGTTAACAGGCTCAGACCAGTTCAGCTCAACGCTGGTGGACTTCACAGAGTGGACAGTAGGAGCCAGCTGAGAGTCTGGAGGGGCTTCATCTGTCCACAGAGGCTGGGGCGCCGAGTGTGCACAGCCTGCTCTGGTGCAGGCCTCCAGGGTCAGTGTGTAGAGAGTGAAAGGATCCAGGCGGCGGAAGAGAAACTGACGATTCAAACCAGAGTACTCCAGGAGCCCGTCACTGAAGATGTTGTATGTCTACAGAAGGACAGAAGCAAAAGGGATGACCTGCAGCATACAATTTCTTTGTGTAGTTGTTTAGTCCCTTTTTAACCTTTACCCCCTTATTCGTTATTTTGATGGCCCTAATTTAGAAGAAGAATTCTGATATTAGTTGGGAAAGTGTGATTTTTTTTTCAGTTAATATAAGGCCCACAGAGAGACAAACAATGTTTTTCTTTGCCTTTTTTTCTCAGTTTGGGCAATATGTAAGCATTTATTTCAAAACTAAGGGCTATTGAACCCGATTCTTTGACTTAAATGATACTCACGAGGTTTCTCCTACTTGCATTTTTTTTTTAAAGTAGAGAATAGTGTTCAAATCTCCTGTTTTATAGATATGAACTGCTTCTGATCTCACACTGACTAGAGTAAGTAGGGTCTACCTTCCACGGCATTTGCTGGGAAATAGAATTACAATGCTTAATCATTTGTTGTTACAGAGTGCGAGGGCTGAAAGAGAGAAAGAGTGTGTGTGTGTGTTTGTGTGTGTGTGTGTGTGTTTAGGCACACAGACACCTATATATTATACATAAGTACAAATATCCATACATATATGTGTCTGTACATATATGCATATATATAGATCTTTATGACTAGGAGATGGAAAAAAACACCCTGTTTTCTCTTGCAGGCCATGGCAGAATTGATTGCTTCTTTGGGGGCAAAGTATTCTTTTGTTCTGGAAAAAACATCTGAGTGCTTATTATGCTGTACAAATGTAGAGCAAGTTTTCATCCCTGTATTATTCATCTTTTTTTTGAAAGATGGGAGGTAAGTTAATCTGAATGCAGGTGTTTTTGAACAGTGATTTTCCAACCTTTTCCTGCTCCAACAAGCCTGAGAGAGATGACACCTTCCTAGTGATGACTCCCTATCATGGTGACTCTCAAGAGGGGACAGAACACATTCTACAGCCCTTGGAAGGCACACCCTTGAAACATTCCCAGGAGTGGTTCTTGGGCAAGCTTGATTTAGACTAAATTGTTAATATACTCCATTTTTTCTCTAAGATTACATAGCCTAGATGTTTGGAAATCTCTTTATGTTGGAATGTTGTATGTTGGTGTGATTTTCTGGTTGGGGACCCAGGGCAAGACCACCCCCATGAGGGAAGGGGACTGCCATAGCTTCTGAAGGGAGCGTAGGTTCCATAACTAGCTTGCAGCCTCTGTGACTCCCTAGCACCCCTTGCTGCCCCTGATATTCACCTGGTAAGCCTCTATCTAGTGTAAAATTTAGCTTTCCCTCTATGCTCAAGTTCTGAAATGGGTTTGTAGAAAAACACCCAAACATTTTTACTGGTCTCACGTTAAACTTTTAACCATACATTTTAAATAGGTGATTACCAATTTGTAATCCTATTTTATTCCCTCATGCTTTTGCTCTGTCATTTTCCCAGGTGATTATTTCATATTTCCTCCTTTCCCCTAACTGCCAACACCCTCCTCCTTCCCTCACTGTTGATTGATTGTTGACATAACCACATAGTTCACTGAAAATAGAAGCAGTTAGAGAAGAATGCTTCCATGTTATATATTCTGACCATTGCATCCATGTGAATCTAGACTTACGTGATTTGCCTTTCCTTCTTTTGCTGTGAATGAAATATCTCTGTCCTTATTAAAGGCCAACTGAGCACTGTATCCCATCCCTTCCTCCCTCCCCATGACTTCACTACTGCCGTTATTCTCATTATCTCCTACGTCACCAGTTTATCTCCCTCTACTGGTTATTTCCATTCTGTTTAAATGTACTCTAGTATTTTTCAATGATTTTACATAAAACTTCCCCATCCCACAGTCTCCATCTATTGCTCCATTTCTCTGCTTTTCTTTTCATCTAAATGGCTTTAATGAGTTGTCCTAATTTCCTCCCTTACCATTCTCTCCTCAACCAGCCATGCCAATCAGGTTTCCCATTCTACTGCTTACTATCCTTGTCAAGATCACAGTGACCTCCTCATTCCTATACTCAGGGTGGCTTCTCTGCCCTCACTTTGCTTGTGCGCTCAGCAGCATTTTGGCATATTTTCTCTTCTCTTTTTGGACACTCCACTCATGTACTTTTCCTTCTAGCCTAATTCCCTCTTATCAGTCTTTGCTGGCTCTCTTTCCTCCTCTTGACCTCCATATTTATGCCTCAGGCCTTGATCCCAGACTCACAACAGGTTGAGTTACATTCTCTCCATAGCTGAGCTCCTCTGGCACCATGGGTTTAAAGGACATCCACTTGCTAACGGATTCTGAATATTTATCCCAGCAAATAACTCTCTCAGGAGTTTTAGACTTGTACTTCACACTATCTGCTTGCCCCTTCAAACTTGTTCGTCTTCCTGTCTCCGCTTCCTCATCAATAGCCCAAAGCCTAAACCCAAAAGTCATCCTAAAGCATTCTCTTTCCTTCATGTCTCTCATTCAGCTCATTAACACGTTTTGTCATCTCTATCTTCTGTATTTATCTTCAATTCACCTATAGTGCATGACTTCACAACTGCTACTCTAATTTGAGCCACCTTCAATTCTACCTTGAAATCTTCAATAGTTCTCAAACTCCATTGGTCCTTGTATAGTCCATTTTCCACAGGGTAGCCAGAGTGATTTTTAAAAACAAATTTGATCATGTTATTCCTTTGCTTAAAGCATTCAGTAATTTTTCATTGCACTTGGAACAAATTCTAAACTCTTTACCACAGTCTACAAGGTTGGGTATAATCTATCTCCTACCAGTCCCTCCAACCTCTTCTAGTGCCATCTTTCTTTCCCCCAAATACTTCATAAACACTAGCTTTCTTCTCTTTCCTTGAATACACCAAGTTCATTCCTGGCTTCAGGCCTTGCATTTGCTGTTCATTTAGTCTGGAACATTTTGCCCCCATATCTTCACATGACTAACTCTGTCTTGTCATTCAGGACTCAGCTCAAATGTCAACTTGATTCAAATGATATTCCATTCTAAAATAGCCTGAGCAAGCCTAATTACATTATTCTATTTAATTTTCTTTATAGCATTCATTGCTCTCTGTAATTCCCTTGCTTATTTATTTACTAGCTTATTGTTTGCTTTTCTGTACCCCCACCATTCATATACTCTGCCACATTTATTCACACACAAACATACACACATGCACGTGCACTCACACATGGTCTGTAACATCAGGGAACTTGACTGTCTCGTTCACTCTTGAATAAGTATATGGCACTTGGTAGAAGTATTTCACCAAATATTTGCTTAATATTTGGTGAAAAGTAAATAAAGATCCAAGGAGTCAATATTCTTATTGTCAATCATGCCAGGAAGAGGCAGATGCTGTCGTGGCTCCAAATACCCACAAGGAGAAGTGCTTTGAGGGAAGGAGCTTTCTTTTCTGATGGGTGCCTTGGGGCCGTGATTTGGATTTTAAGGTCATGAATCCTAAGGCTCAAGCCTCTTGCCCCAGGGGGGAGAAGTCTGGCTTCTGTCCACATGTAGGCAGGCTGGTGGGAAGCAGCTTGCTACTGCTACTTGCAGCAGGCCTTGAAGCTAGGCAGAGAGGCAGCCCACAGAGAGGCCCACAGGATGGACCTGGGCCTGTGAGCTCTAGTTACAGTTCTTAGTTATTGCTGCACGTAATTTCCTGCTGTCATCCCTCTCTTATGGTTTTCAGGGAGGCTTTATTAAAAGTAACAGCTTAGTCTCAACCCTGTGATGTGGAATTAATGTGGGAGTCTTTGCCACTTGGAGAAGGAGTGGCAAACAAAAGGGTGGTGTATCTATAGCAACTGCAGGCTGGGGGGCTCTGCAGTCCCAGCCTGCAGAAGGTAGTTTATGAGGGCCTAAGAGATGGACCAGGGCCAGGAGAGACTGGAGGTAAAGGCAGTAGCATGAACTAACAGGTATATCTGCCACCATCCTTGGGAAGGAACATCAGAGAGGTAGATGAGGGCTGGCTTTTGTGTGGCTGAAGGTTCAAATCATCAAAGTGCAGGCTATTCATGAAAATACAGTCTCCCCTGCACTCATGGGCTGGCGGAGCTTGAGATATGTATATGACATTTATAACACTGTTTCTCATGGCTACATACAGAAGTTGGAAAGTTAGCAGACACCTATGGCTTGCTTGGTGAGCTCTGTTTGAAGCATAAATTAGGCAAGTCTTAAGCAAATAACTGGATAGGATAATTCAGGAGGCCGTAAGAACATAGTCATTTAGAGTTCCGTTCCGATGTGAGTTCCTGGCTTCAAATCCCAACTCAATTTCTCACAGTGTAGGCTTGGGTCGTTATTTAGCCTGCATATGCCTCATGAGGTTTAGTGGTACCCACCTAGCAGGGTTGATGTGAGGATTAAATGAGATAATCCATGGAGAGCATTTAGCCTAGTGTTGGGTTCACAGGAAGCATCATACATCTGAGCTAGTTTTCTCTGATCTATGATTAAGTGCCTGGAGGAGCTATCAAGAGGAATTAAACAGGCTGCGAAGGGAGTTTTCCCACAGTGACCTGATGGCATGTCAGGGCTCATCTATTTATCTGGAGAACACCAAACATAATTTCTTACGCAGGGTAGACATTACCTTAATCACACCATTGGTTCTCATAGGCTCTGACCACTGTAGTAGCAATGCCCGGCCATTCTCTTTCTGTTCTACTATAAAGTTTCTCAGTCCACTTGGGGAAGATTCTAAGGTTTGAATCAGAGTCCAGGGGCTTAAAATTTCTCCTGCATGGTTTGCAGCCACAACACCAATGAGATATGTTGTGAATGGTTCTAATCCGAACAGGTGGGCTTGATGGCTTGTTCCCTGTAAGAAAGTTAACAAGGTAAGTTGTTTTTGTTTTTTGTTTTTTGAAACTGACAATACTGCTGGAAAGTCATTCTCTGAACCTCATGGCCAAAGCACATAGGCAACAGCAGTGCAAACACTATAGCAGAGTTTTGAATTATCATTAAGAAAATGATGCATTTTTTCTTGTTTTTGTTGACACCTTGACTATATTACCCAATGTTGTATGATTTCAGACACTCAGAAAGTGGATCAGATAGGATCCTTGATTTTTCAGTGCTTGCAACCCAAAGCATGTGATATATAAACATTAAAAAAAAAAAAACAAAAACAAAAAACCATGATGCTTCAGATCAGTGCTGCATCCACCTCAAAATGGAAATCAGTGGTATCAAGTTGCATGTCAGAGACTGGGATAATTGCCTGCCAGGTTAATATTAAGGGTTTGGAGAGCTAATCTGAACACCCCTAATTTCCAAATCCCCAACACTATCTGTTTGTGCACAAGACTCTCCATCTTCCTAGTCTCCCTCTCTCATTCTCTTGGCATGTATGTATATCTTATGAATTCAATAAAACAAATAAACACAAGAAAAAAATAACAAGCCAATTCAACTATACATGTACAAACACCCTTAGAGAAGTCTATTATTATTATAGATATAAAAATATTTTCATTTGTTAAAAGCACCATAAGTAAAACTATGAAACCTACCAAAGTAATTGTTAGCTAGGCTTGGAGAATTTGGTCTTTGAACAAGGAGGAGGATGAATATAAGGTGGAGTAGTGAAAGTTATTTCTGAAAGTAGGTACCCAAGAACATCAGAAAAAATTATATGTAAGAAAATCATCCTTAATTTGGGGAAATCCAAATATCAGTTTGGATAAAATCTAAAACAAGATAACAAAATAAAACAGAATTGTTTTCCAAACAAAGCGGTTAGACAAAAACAATGTAGAAATAGGTTTTGGTGCTGTTTTCTGACATTATTGGCTATACATTTTAACTGTGTTATTTCTTGTTATGTGTTAAACATAGGCAGAGAAAATACAATTTCCCTCACATATCAAAAACTTGTAAAGTCAATTTTCCTATTTCAATAAGTCCCATTATGATATTACATGCTAACCTCTTGAAATCTTTTAATATTTAAACATTTGCTGAGCAACCAGACTCAGAAACAAATTTTACAGAAATACTAATTTCTCTTTTTTAAAATATTAAAAGTTAGATCATAAATATTTAAAAAGTTATTTCTCCACAACATTGGATTGGCCTTTTAGATAAATATAGCACAGAACTAGAGTGACCATAATGAATATTAAATCTGAAGATGCTACAAGTCCCGATTACAAACATTCTTTTCTGATAAATGATTCCTTTTCTGTGGAAATAAGGCAAACATGGACAAGATTAATAATGCAAAAAAGAATAATTCTTTGTTCAGAATATTCAGTAATAGATGCCAAAAAAGCATACGCTCCAAAGCAAATAGTAATCACCTCTAACAGATTATATATAAAAAAGGTGGGCTGCTGGGGGACATTTTTTCATAACTTTTGTCATAAGAAACATGAAAAGCATGTGGGCTATAAAGCAAAAACATATGTATATTGTCAATAGCTGCACCTGCTCAATTACAGTTTATTTCAGAGCTGAGAATTCCATTCAGCCCCTAGATGGCAATACTATCAAACACTTTTGGTAACATGAGTACTTAATGATTAACAACTGGCATTCAGTCATCCAACACACTCCAGGCAACCATTAAAAAAATAACAAAACTGATTTCTGATTTCATTATATAATCTTTTAATAAACATTTATGGCTCAGATCCTTGAAAACAGAAGTAATGCAAAATGCCCTAGCTTCAAAATCTCCACCATCTAATATAGAAATATGGCCCGTAGGTTGCAAGTTGCAGTTCATGCATGCCTGGCACAGAAAAAGTTTAGGGGTATACTCCTACAAAGGGTCATTACGACAGTTATTTTGCTTAACCTGGTCTATATGTATCTTATAAAAAAAGAGAGAAAGAACCACATGTTGAGATGTAAAAAAGAATTTCTGTATCATGAAATTATACTGAGGACAAGTTCTCCTTTTACATTATTTATTTATTTATTTAATTTATTATTATTATTGTTATTATTTTGGTTCTTTTGCCTAGGCTGGAGTGTAGTGGCATGATCACGGCTCGGTGCAGCCTTGAACTCCTGGGTTCAAATGATTCTCCTGCCTCAGCTTCTGAAGTAGCTGTGACTACAGGCATGTATCACCATGTGGCTAATTAAAATAAATCTTCCCTACCTTCCTTTCCTTCCTTCCTTCCTTCCTTCCTTCCTTCCTTCCTTCCTTCCTTCCTTCCTTCCTTCCTTCCTTCCTTCCTTCCTTCCTTCCTTCCTTCCTTCCTTCTCTCTCTCTCTCTCTCTCTCCCTCCCTCCCTATTTTCTTTTTTTTTCTTTTCATAGGGATTGGGTATTACTATGTTGCCCAGGTTGGTCTCCAACTTTCGAGCTCAAGTCATCCTTCTGCCTTGGCTGCCCAAAAATGCTGGGATTACAGGTGTGAGCCATTGCATCTGGCTAATTTGTTATTCCTGAAGAGTTATATATATATATATATATATATATATATATATATATATACACACATACATACACACACACACACATATAATATATATAGTACACACATATATATACACACTTATATACACACACACATAACAAATATAGACTACTTAAATAGATCTAAATAATAGACATAGTTTTTGTCAATGTTTAGTAAAAGCTATATTAAAAAATGAGAAAACATAAAAATGGCAAGACAATCCTTGCCAATTTATTCTTTGACATTTTAGGAAATAATTTATATTATTCTCTCCTGAATGAATTTCCAACATCAAAGTTCACAATTTAGAATCCTGCTGCAAAATTTGGATGCAGTTCACTCTGTGGATTGGGTTGGCTCTCATTTACGTACTCGGTTGTTATTGTTCTTAAATTCAGGATATTTGCTTGAGCACTGTGGATCTCAGATGTTTTGGATTCAGTTCCTTCCTTTGGAGATGTAGCATTCTGTCTCACTGACTAGGAAATGTCATCACTAAAGACGATTTTCCTCCCTTTCACTCCTTTGCTTCACCTTTCTTCTGTTCCTTCCTTTCTCTTTCCTCTTATTCACCCTTTCCATCTTCTTTCATTCCTTTTCCTCTATAGAGATTATCTTAATTCAATACTCTTACTTCTTCCCCTTCATTGCCATTATTTGGCTCCTTCCTTCCTTTCACTCTTCCTAATGATTTATTTGAGCTACATTTTTTTGTTGTCCCTGACGTCTGGCCTGCCACCTTGCACTTGCTTTCATTTTGTCTTTGTTCATTCTATGTCCATATCCATATTGTACATAATTCTACAAACTCATCAACTACTTTTGTTAGGCAGCAGATGAAGAAGATGACGCAACAATTTTACTAGGAATAATCCATTCTTTGCAATCTAATGTCTTCAATGGGATTCAGCCTCTTTTTTTCTTCTTTAACTTTATATGCATGAAGGTCAGAGTTTGGATACAAATCAGTGCCTCATTTTATGAGACATATAGACAAGACTCTCTGGAACACTCTGTCAGTTGATGTTCTGCTGGCAATTTGAACTATATTTTAACCTCTCGACTCAGCTCCTGGGGACATATGAAACTACTTGGAGTCTTCAGCCATCTGACAATTTTACACCATCTCCTCTGATTATTTTTGACGACTTGAAGTGCCCCAAAGGTGGCCATGGGGTCAATAGGTTTATGTAGGTTGAAAATGATCAAAAATTACCATTGATCCGTAGCTGTCAATAAAAGACTGTGAGGGGATACTCCCTGCACAAATGTTTAAACTGCATAAAGCTTCCCAACTTAGTCATCTTTGAGTCTATTGATCTGATGATCCAGCAATTTCCAGAGCTTTCCCTCTGGTCTTTGTGGTGCATTTTCACTAAGCTCCCTTACCGTAGCCCTTAGGAATCTTTTTACCCTGCTCCCACTAATGAACCAGAACAATGATGTATAGGCACTGTGTGTTCATCAACAGAGTATTATGTGTGCATATTATATTTTGGAAAGGGTTAATCTTCCTGGTCACCATCAACTTCATTCTAAGCCAGTGGGATTTCTTCTGCCTTTGTCTTTCATTTATGATTCTCCTTATCCTGGGCTCCTTATCCTGAAATGGATGAGTTTTGGCTTCTGCATCCCAACCAAGTCATGGGGTTCCCTTGCCTCCTTAGTTATCATGAATACCAAGAACCAGAAAATAAGTCACATCAAAAATTCACCTTTTTGCACAAAGAGAACTTCAGAGGAATCTAGATTTAAATATATTAACCTTTGTATTCTTAAGTTGAACTGCCCAGATCCTTTATCATAAATTGTATTTTACCTGTCTTAATGATAAGGAATGATTGTACCTGAGACCTAGAGTTTCTGATTTAGATTACAAGTAAAATGTGAGAAGCAGTTCAAGCTCCCATTAACTGTTATCTAAAAGTCATGACTTTGGATAGAGTATATCCAGGCAATTGGATGACTTTTATGTGTTGTAATGCTGACAAATCAACACGCAATATTTTTCTAGATTTCTGAAAGCCAGATAATTTGAGGCGTGGATTCTGCAGGACTATTTTTCCTCTCCATTTATAAAGTTAACCTTTAAGTTCCCCAAAAGTTGATCAACATATTTATATCTAATACTATTTTGCAAAATTCAAATCAGTTTCTTTTCTTTCTTTCTTTTTTTTTTTTTTTTTTGAGATGAAGTTTCACTCCTGTAGCCCAGGCTGGAATGCAAGGAATACAATGGCGCAATTTCAGCTCACTGCAACCTCCGCCTCCTGGGTTCAAGCGATTCTCATGCTTCAGTCTCCCAAGTAGCTGGGATGACAGGTGCCTGCCACCATGCCCAGCTAATTTTTGTTTTAGTAGAGATGGGGTTTCGCCATCTTTGCCAGACTGGTCTTGAACTTTGGATTTCAGTGATCCACCCACCATGGCCTCCCAAAGTCCTGGGGCCTCCCAAAGTCCATGGCCTCCCAAAGTCCAGGCATGAGTCACAGCCCCTGGCCATCAAATCAGTCTTGATACAGAAATTACTTTTTTTTTTTTTTTAACCAAGCATTAGGCAAATATCAAACTTGAATACTTATCCATGGTTCACTAGGCATGAGACTTCCAAGTCTGCAAAATATAAACATTGTCAGAACATTTTCATGAATTTTACCTGCACACTTCCTTTACCAGTGCCATCTTCACCTAAATATATCTAAGGTTGTGAGACAAAAAAGGCATTTATTTTGACAGCACTCACATATATGCAGAGTTGCTCTGGAATCAAAGATCAACTCACAATACAAGAAAGGTAAAACAAAATACCCTTTAGGATGATGGCCTATTGTTTAGTGTTCAGGCCTATTGTTTTAGTGTGTATGTGTAAGGCGGCATAACCAAGTGGGATGACGCAGCTGCCAAAATGCTCAGTGCAAACATTTAGCATTGTTTCTCAGCAGCTAGTTTACTTCTTTAAAACTTTTTTGAGCATCTTTTATGCAAAAGACTCTATAAAATTGCAATGGAAGATATAAGATGGGTAACACAGACTCTTGACTCTGAGGAACTTATAATCTAATAGAGCAAATCAATAATGTATATACATACACACAATTCAGTGTGGCAGTGCTATAATGAGTGCCAGAGAAATACTAAGGAGATACTTGTAATGCAGAAGAAAGGGGGTGAGGACTTGGGGAAGACTTAATTGAGATGTGGCACTTGATCCAGACCAGGAAAGATGTAGAGTTTGAGTAGATGAAAATAGATGAAGAATTAGAAGAAGGAACAGAAGAAAGTTCTGGAGATACTTGGGTGGCAGTTCAACATAGCAGAAGTGTAATGGTTGCAGGGGAATAGTGGGGATTGTGGCTGTAAAGGGGATTGTGATAAGACTGAAGAGGGCTGTGAATGTCACCCTAAAGTTTCTGAACTGCATTTGTTAGGAAACAATAAGTAACATTAGGCAAAACATTGAAGAATTAATTATGTGTGAAGAGCTCTACAATGCAATTTGAAGGAATAATGGAAGAACTTTTAAATTTCACCCTATCATGGTGTAAGATCATGGTCAGTGACTAATGAAATAATAAATCTGCCAGGAATTAATTAATTAACTCACTTAATTATTATTCAGCCAATAAGTATAGATTGCCATTTGCACAAGGTAATAGGAAAGTATTTTCTTAGAAAAAAGATTTAAAATTTTCTTTGTGGAATGTTAGCTCTATTTCAAAATCTGTAATTATCCTTTAGACACAAGGATTTTTCTTTTGATTTCAATTGAGGCAGGGAGCATAACAACTGAATGGCATTAAAACCAATTTTCCTGTTTTCTGTCCTGACCCACTATCAGAACCACGCGTTCCTAAAGTGTATTTTCTCTTGATACTGGGGACATGTTTGAGTGGAACCCTCTACACCCTTGTCCCAGCCCCTTGTACATGTCAAACAGTGATGAGGCAGCTGGAAATGTTAAAGATACTATTGACAACTGGGTAACAATGAGGCCAACTCAAATGTACTCATAAGTGTTAAAGCATTCCTAGCTCTGGGTTCTACCTACTAGCTAATGCTGTGGCCTAATGGATTAGGCAGGGGCCAATTGTTATAACGATTGTAAATTTCAAACTTAAAATGTTCAGCTTGGAGGATTCACGTATTAACACTGGGGATCACTTTAATGCTTTTACTCCAACGACTCTCTACACTCAGAAAAGAAGAATGATATGTGAAAAGGGAGAAGGCTTTTTTTTTTCTTTCTCTCTCTTTAGAATACATCATTCATTTTGTAACAGAGGGGTCAACTCAAAAAGAAGACTCAATTCACAGACATTTTCTTTATAGACAAATTGGCTGTATCAATTTAAACTATAAAGCAAAAACTAGAGTTATTGCAAAATGAACAATGATGCTTCAGTTATCATAAAAACATTGGGGGGAAACTGGTTTTAAAATGCTTCATTTTTCAAAGGAGAAGAGGAAAAAAGTTAAATTTGTGATAATTAAATTTTAAAGTGGCAAATCAGTCACACTAAATATTAAAAAGCAGTACTTCTGATCTATCAAAATTAAAAATGTGCATACACTGTGACCCAGCAATTTCACTCTGATAAGCTATTCTATGGAAATAGTAGCAAAACTGTACTAAAACTCATATAAAAATTTTCATTTGGGCCATAGCTTTATATTTATTTAAGTCTTGATTAAACACACATGTATTGAGAACTTCTTATACACTAGGCATGCTCCTAATCTCTGAGGATACAATAGAAAGCATGGGAGGCAAAGTCATTACCTTCCTGAGTTTTACATTATAAAGGAGGACAAATGGGCAATACATAAACAGAGAGAGAGAGAGATATCAAGACAGAGAGAGAGAATTGGAGATTGTGGTAAATTATGAAGGGAATAGGTAGAATGGTGCACTAATTAGTGTTTGGGCTTAGGTGGTGGGGAAGAGTGAATGAAATTCTTGATTTAACAAGGGCAGGTAAGAAAGGTCCTTGAGGAAGTTACATTTAGGCAAGAGAGCAGAAAAACACCAGCTGTGTGAAGTATCAGGGGAGAAATTTTTGGGCAAGAGCAAGAGCAGAAGAGAAACTCTAAGATGGGAACAGACTTGGTGTTTTTGTTGACAGAAAGGAGCTAGTGTGACCAAGCCAGGTAGGGGAGAGGAGAATGGCCCAGGAGAAGGTCAAAGAGATGAGCAGGAGCTAGATGGTATAAATCCTGGAGGCCAAGGTAAAGAGTTCAAGTCTGATTCCCATTTCAGTGGAAAACTATCAAAGGCCCATAAGCAAGGGTGTGACACAATTTAGGTTTTAAATAAATCATTCTGACTGATGTGTGAAGAATATATGGAGGCCATTGCATTTGTCTACTTGAGCTGCTGTATAGCAAAGAACCATGGACTGAGTTACCTTAAACACAGAAGTTCATTTTCTTGCAATTCTTGAGGTTAGAAGTCTAAGATCAAAGTGCCTTCACGGCTGGCTTCTGGTGAGGCCTCTCTTCTGGCTTATAGACAGCTGTCTTCTGGATGTGTTCCCATGTCATGTTTGTGTGCATGCAGAGAGATATCGCTGGCGTTTCTTCTTCTTATAAGAACATTGACCCTATAGGATGAAGGTCCCACCTTTATGACCTCACTTAAGCTTAATTACCTTCCTAAAGGCCCAATCTCCAAATACAGTCACCCTGGGGGTTAGGGCTCCAATGTACGCATTTTGGGAGGAACACAATGCAGTTCAAAGGTCAAGAGAGGGAGGGGAGACATTCAAAGGCTTTTGCTGAAGGCCAGGAAGGGGTAATAGTGGCTTGGACTAGGGTGGTAATGGTAGACATAGAATTAAGGGGATGGATTTATATTTTGAAAGTAGAGCCAATAGAATTATGATGGATTGAATGTAGAAGGCAAGGGAAAGAGGAATGAAGGACGATTCTCGGGTTTTTTTTTCTTGAGAGAAAGGGTAGGTGATGGTACCATTTAATGAGATGTAGAAGTCTGAGCACTAACAGATTTGGAGAGGGAAGGAAAAACTTTGGCCTTGTTAAGTTCAAGATATCAAGTTGACAGACCAATGAATCTATAGTTTCGGGAAGAGACTGAATTAGGAATACACATTTGAGGGTCCTTGGACATGTCTCCCAAAATCCAGTCTTATATCCAATTGCCTTATTAACCTCTTCATTTGGATGTCTAATACATCTCAAACTTAACAAGTCTCCATATGATCTCTTGATTTTCCCTTTTTTGAAGTTTGTATTATGTCAAATTGGTTAAGGTGAAAATCCAAATCTCAGAATTCCTTCTGTGGGAGACATGCCCTAAGGCAACCCCTGCAATGAATCATGCCCTTGGGTGATTCTCCCTCCCACTGAGTGCAGTCAAGGCCTATGCCTTGTTGCTAACTAACAGAAAATGGCAAAGCTCTGGGATGTCACTGCCATAAATATGGCAGACACCATCTAAGCAGACTGAAAGTGAAATCCTCCAGCTGGTCTTTAAGAAGTAAGCTGCCATGCTATGAGAGGACCTGTGAAGGACCCCTGTGAAGGGGACCTGGGTGGTCTCTAGGACATGAGAGCCAACAGCCAACAGGAAGCCAGGGCCTCCCTCCCATTCCCACACAAGGGAAATGAACTCTGCTAACAACTTGAATGTGCTTGGAAGTAAATGTTTCTCCATTCAAACCTCCAGATGAGAACACAGCCCAACAGACACCCTAATTGTAGCCTCATGAGACCTTGAACAAAAGGCGTGGACTCTTGACAAAGGGGAACTGTGAGATAACAAGTAGAAATTGTTTTTAAGCTACTAAGTTTGTAGTACTTTGTTATATATAGCAGTAAGTAATATATCTTCTCTATCTGGTTCTGGATTAAAGATAAATTTATGTACAATTTATAGAATGAAAGTAAATCAGTGGCCATTACTCTTCAAACATGGTTGAAGTTAGATGTGAAGATGAATAGACGCAGAGGTGCAAGTGGGTTCTGGATTGTCCTCATTCTCCTCTGCTCCAATCTGACTCTTCTTTCCAGCTGCTGACTCTTTAACCAACAGTGGCCCAGGTCTACCACCTGACATTTGGTGCTGGCCCCACAGAGATGGTAGCTACACAGAGGAGTTGCTTTCCATAGACCTCTCCATAGGCATCTGTGGCAGGAACACTAAAGTGGCTAGTCATCCTTGGCTTCTTGAATGGGTAGGGTTCAAGAAGTTGGCAACTCCCTTACTCATCTTCTTACTCTCCTCCCCAAATCTTCACTTTCCCAGCTATTCCCACAACTGTGTAAGGTCTAGAACATAAACTCCACAGAGTCAAAGGCCTGCATCTATTTCATTCTCTCTAAACCCCAAATGCCTCTAATTGTGGCTGGACTAGAGTGAGTGTTCAAAAGTGTTTGTATTACCAGTGAATATGGACAGAATTTAAACTGAAGGGCTGGGGCGAAGAAGTGAATGTAGAGTGAAGTCTAAGAAGTAGATTTGAATGAGTCTAGGAATAGTCTAAGGAGAGAGTGTAGGTCAAGTAGAAGAGAGGGCTCAGGACCAAACTCAGTGGCAGATGCAGGATGAGGCTGACTGAGACAGCAGCAGAGAGGAAATCAGTAATAGAAGCTGAGACCAGAACAATAAAGGGAAGAAAACCAATACAGTATGATCTCCTTGAAACTGAGAGAAGAGGGTATTTTTTTTTTAAAGGACATGTGGTAAGCAGTGTCAAATGATGCTGAAATGTTCAGGAAGCTGTGCACAGGTAGAGCTCTTGATTTGGTGGCAAGTGGTCTTGATATGAGCCTTTTAATGGAGTGATAAGGACAGAAACCTGGTTGGAGCAGGTGGAAGGGAGAACAGATGTGTAGAGGTAGAAACAGGGAATATTAATGTATTATTTTGAGAAGTTTGGCTGTAAAGGGGAACAGGAACAGGAGATGGCAGCTGGAGGGGCCCATGGAGTCCCATATTTAAAAAATGGGAGATACCAGGAATATATTTTTATATTGATGGCAATTTTTCAATAATGAGGTAGAGATTTATGAGTCAGGAGAGAAAGATATTTTATATATATATATATATATATATATATATATATATATATATATATATATATATATTTTTAAAATTAGAACTTTCTTCTCACTTTGCATATGGAAACCAAGTTAACCAAAAATCTGTATATGGGAAACTGATATGGGTGTGCTCAGACCTCAGCCAATTAACTGTGAGTTAGCTACAGCATCCTTAGCAAAGCAGTATTTTATAACCACAGCAACAATCATTGCATGCTTAGCTCTTTGCATAGATAAATTTGCAATAACAATACTTCATAAAAAATGAAGTGATATGTAAACTACCAGGCTATATCTATGAGGAGCAGGGAAATTCTTTAAAAAACATTTGTTAAGGTTTTAACTAAATTATTACTTTTGATAAACTGGACCTTCTAAGTGAAGGGTGCAGCAGCAATGAAAAGTTCCCCATCTCCTCCCCATGCCCCAGGTATTTAGTTCTCCTCCCTTGTGGTAACAAAAGCTATTCATTTACCATTTTCTTTTCAGTTTTAAATTTTTTTGAGACAGAGTCTCACTCTGTTGGCCGGGCTGGAGTATTGCGGCATGATCTCAGCTCACTGCAACCTCTGTCTCCAAGACTCAAACAATCCTCCCACCTCAGCATCCTGAGCCACCACAGGCATGTGCCACCATGCCTGTCTAATTTTTGTGTGTGTATATATATACTATATATATATATATATATTTTTTTTTTTTTTTGGTAGAGACAAGACCTCACTATGTTGCCCAGGCCGGTCTTGAATTCCTGAGCTGAAGCAATCCCCCTGCCTCAGCCTCCCAAATTGTTGGGATTACAGGTGCGAGCCACTGCATCCAACCCGTTTACCATTTTCTTATCTATCCTTCCTAAGGTAGATTATTTGTGAGCAAAGTTTTTGCTCCTATTCTGTCAGACTTGGTGTATCCCATTTCATCTTCCCATGAAGCTAGGAGATTTGTATTATTATGCACAAGGAAATGGAGGCTTAGATAAGTTATATATGTCTTACCCAGAGTCATTCTGCTGACAAAAGACAGGGTTATGATTTTTATTTCTGTGCTATATGGAGCTAAAATGTACTTGTCAAATGTATTAGTGGTTCCAGTGTTTTGATTTCAAGACCTCTGTTTCTTAAAAACAACTGAAGATCCCAAAGAGCTTTTGTTTCTGATCTTTATATCTATCAATAGTCACCACATTGAAAACCGAAGTAGAGAAGTTTTTAAAGGAAAAGAATACTGAGACATGTATACGACTAGCCAGCAGAGTGACAACATCCTCACACATCATGGAGCTTCTGGAAAACTCCATTGTACCCTCATGAAGGGGATGAAGGTGAAAAAGACATGTAAGGTCTTACTGTTAGTATGAACATAGTTTTTCCTTGGCAGAGCCCCTGAAAGAGTGTCTGGGACCCTAAGAGATTAATGGCCTACATGTTGAGTATTGCTTAAGTATACTATATCCCACTTTAATTGGCAGCTCCAAATAAAGATGCATCAGATTTGTTTGAACTTTTATTCAGTAAAGAAAGGGCTGCTATGCTTCTAACTATTGGTAAACACAGACAAAATACTTGTGGTTAACTATAAAATATTCTCATATAAATAAGGCCTATTGGAAAGACACTTAGGGTTAAATGGTCTAAAAATTGTCACTGGCACTGTACTCCAACCGTCTGATTTTGTTGTTGAGCCTAAATTCCATAGGGCCCAAATGACCTGTACAAGATAAAACAATCCATCAATACCAGAATTGCAAATGAATTACAAATTCCCAACTCATGTCTACACACTCTTTTTAATTTAAATTAAAATTATTTGTTTAAAACAAGGCATTCAACATTTCTGGCCAGGTGCAGCGGCTCACACTTGTAATCCCAGCACTTTCATAGGCCAAGGTGGGTGGATCATGAAGTCAGGAGATAGACACCATCCTGGCTACAGTGAAACCCTCTCTCTACAAAAAATTAGCCGGGTGTGGTGGCGGGCACCTGTAATCCCAGCTACTCAGGAGGCTGAGGCAGGAGAATGGAGTGAACCTGGGAAACCGAGCTTGCAGTGAGCCGAGATCGCGCCACTGCACTCCAGCCTGGGCGACAGAGCGAGACTCCGTCTCAAAACAAACAAATAAACAAACAAACAAAAAAATCACAAGGCATTCAAAATTTCTTTGTCATAAGCATGGCTACTCAAGAGAGAAAAATGGGTTTGAATTTAATCACAGGTCCACCTTTATTACTTGATAGATCTTACACTCTATTATATCTGTCTGTTCACTTATTTGTCCCCTTACCACTTCCTTAATAACATCACATTGAGAGTTAGGATTTCATTGTACGGATTTGGAAAGCGAGTAGGCAACTGCATTCAGTGCAGAGCAATGACCATATAGGATTTAGCTCTTAGAGAAGTTGATTTACATTTAATCATCTCAATAGACAAAATTCAGCACTCATATAGCAAAATCATACTTAATGATAAAACTTTAGCAGTCTTCCTGTTAATACAACAAGATAGATACATTCTATTTATTATTGTACTGGTAATCCTAGGCAATGTAAGATACGGAAATAAAAAGAGCTATGTGGCAGAGATCATTATAATTTACCAAATATTCATTTATTTTACTTTTTTCACAGTCGCTAGTTTCCCTAACCCTAAATAGAGAGGTTATGAGACATTCTTTTCAATGGGATGCGGGAAGAAGGAATGTCAGCTATTTTCAGGTCTAGACCTTAAAAGCTTCTTGCAGAACTCCACAGCATGCTCTTCCCCTATCATGATCTGACACTGATACAAGGTGGAGAAAGGCAGCCAAATCCACCTTTGGCTTTCCCACTTTTATTGCATTAGGTAGTGAGATTTGGAATTTTATTTGTTACCAGAGCCTAGCCTAGCCTAGCCTAGCCTAGCCTAGCCTAGCCTAGCCTAGCCTAGCCTATCCTATCCTATCCTATCCTATCCTAACACAAGGTACCTGGGTTTTGAAGCATGAGATTTATGGTTATTAACTACCTAAATGGTCCACAGAATCTAAAAATAAACCGTTGTAGAGTTCAGCAATTTTAGGATCATACAAAAATCAATTGTATTTCCCAATAAAAAATATAACAACCAGATTCTAAAACTTACAACCTACAGTTAAAGTAAAGGTGGGAATTGGCAGTAGTCAATATTCTAGTTAAGGAAATTTAGTTACAGGGAAGAGAAACTCATTTTGACTAGTTTTATAAGGAAGAGAAAAGGAAAGCATAGAACCCAAGCTTGTACAGAAGATACAGCTGACATCTGAGCAATGCAAGGGTTAGAGGAAACAATGCCCTACACAGTCAAACATCTACATATCACATAACTTTCCTTTTTTTTTTTTAGACAGAGTCTCACTCTATTGCCCAGGCTGGAGTGCAGTGGAATGATCTCGGCCACTGCAACCTCTGCTTCCTGGGTTCAAGGAATTCTCCTGCCTCAGCCTCCTAGTAGCTGGAATTACAGGCATGTGCCACCAAGCCCAGCTAATTTTTGTATTGTTTTTAGAGACAGGGTTTCACACTTCTGACCACAGGTGATCCACCTGTCTCAGCCTCTCAAAGTGCTGGGATTACAGACATGACCCACTGTGCCTGGCCTACACATAACTTTTGACTTCCCCAGAACTTTACTACTAACAGGATACTAACAATAGAAGCCTTACCAACAACATACGCTGTCGACAAACACATATTTTGTTTGTTATATGTATTATATACTGCATTCCTACAATAAAGCAACCTAGAGAAAAAGTTATTAAGAAAATCATAAGGAAGAGAAAGTCATAAAGATCTTCATCCTTACCATTTTCTTGTTGAATAGGCCAAGGAGAAGGAAGAGGAAGAATTGGTCTTGCTGTCTCAGGAGTGGCAGAGGCAGAAGAAAAGCTATAGGTAAGTGGACCTGTTCAAACCTGTGTTGTTCAAGGGTCCACTTTACAGCTTTGGGTTTTGAAACTGGAAAATTGTCAGAACTTAGAGTTTCTCTCTCTGTCACTCAGGGGCTGTATGGAACTTCTCTCTCTTTTCCCTTTCTCTTTTTTTTTTCTTTCCCTTGTGCCCAGCAGGCTACCAATTCTCAGTCTAAACAACCTTAGAGCCTTATTAGTCATAACCATCCGACTACGACCTCTCTGTGTGTCTTCAGAAAGACAGAATCTGGTTGGTTGTTGGCTACGCAATTGGTTTGTTGGCCTTGGGTCAGCTGTTGCTGAGGAGTTAGCTGATATAGACTTGTGCCCCTGCTCTCCTTTTTTCAGCTTAAATTACAAATGGTGGCATGGTGGCTTACGCCTCTAATTCCAGCACTGTGGGAGGCCAAGGTGGGAGGATCACTTGAGCCCAGGTCAAGGTTACAGTGAGCTATGATGGAGTCACTGCACTCCAGCCTAGGTGACATAGTGAGACCTGTCTCTAAACAAATAAAATAAAATAAAAGGTAGCAGATCTCAGTGAGAGGATGCTGTAGTCATATTAAAACACTTCCATTACACCTTCTGTTTTTTTTTGTTGTTTTGTTGTTTTTTGAGTCAGGGTCTTACTTTGACACTCAGGCTGGGGTGCAGTGGTGTGATCTCTGTTCACTGCAGCCTTGACCTCCTGGGCTCAAGCGATTCTCCCACCTCAGTCCCACAAGTAGCTGGGACTACAGGCATGTGCCACCAGGCCCAGCTAAGTTTTCTTTTGTATTTTTTTGTAGAGACAGAGTTTTACCATGTTGCCCAGGTTGGTCTTGAACACCTAAGCTCAAGCTATCTGCCTGCCTCGGCCTCCCACAGTGCTAGGATTACAGGCGTGAGCCACCTCGCCTGGCCTGCCCCCATTTTTGATATTAGACGATAACATGACCAAAGATTACTCTCTATGGTTGTCTCTGGAAAGACTCCTCCTCTTAGCAAAGGCTGGTTAGGGATCTGAGTACCACCCTCTCACTTGGTTTTGAGATATTCCTGAAGCTTTACTTCAAAAGAAGCCTGCAAAATCAGGTAATTTATTGTTGTGTTTGTCAGTTAACGTTCCAATCTTTTGGGCTTCTGTATTTTCTGTAATCCTACTTCTGTTTTTATTTTTATTTTTATTTTTTTGAGATGGAGTTTCGCTCTTGTTGCCCTGGCTGAAGTGCAATGGCATGATCTCGGCTCACCGCAATCTCCGCTTCCCGGGTTCAAGCGATTCTCCTGCCTCAGCCTTCCAAGTATCTGGGATTACAGGCATGTGCCACTACGCCCAGCTAATTTTGTATTTTTAGTAGAGACGGAGTTTCTCCATGTTGGTCAGGCTGGTCTTGAACTCGCAACCTCAGGTGATCCACCCACCTCGGCCTCCCAAAGTGCTGGGATTACAGGTGTGATCCACCACACCCGGCCTTTTTTTTTTTTTTAATTATACTTTAAGTTCTGGGATACATGTGCAGAACATGCAGTTTTCTTACATAGGTATACATGTGCCATGTTAGTTTGCTGCACCCATCAACCTGTCATCTACATTAGGTAATTCTCCTAATGTTATCCCTCCCCTTTCTCCCCAACCCCCGACAGGCCCCGGTGTATGATGTTCCCCTCTCTGTGCCCATATGTTCTCATTGTTCAACTCCCACTTATGAGTGAGAACATGTGGTGTTTGGTTTTCTGTCCCTGTGTTAGTTTGCTGAGAATGATGGTTTCCAGCTTCATCCATGTCCCTGCAAAGGACATGAACTCATTCTTTTTTTAGGGCTGCATACTATTCCGTGTTGTATATGTACCACATTTTCTTTACCTAGTCTATCATTGAGGGGCATTTGGGTTGGTTCCAAGTCTTTGCTATTGTGAATAATGCCACAATAAACATGTGTGCATGTGTCTTTATACTAGAATGATTTATAGTCCTTTGGGTATATATCTAGTAATGGGATTGCTGGGTCAAATGGTATTTCTGGGTCTAGATCCTTGAGGAATCGCCACACTGTCTTCCACAATGGTTAAACTAATTTACAATCCCACCAACAGTGTAAAAGTGTTCCTATTTCTCCACATCCTTTCCAGCATCTGTTGTTTTCTGACTTTTTAATGATTGCCATTCCAACTGGTGTGAGATGGTATCTCATTGTGGTTTTGATTTGCATTTCTTTAATGACCAGTGATGATGAGCTTTTTTACATATGTTTGTTGACCGCATAAATGTCTTCTTTTGAAAAGTGTCTGTTCATATCCTTTGCCTGCTTTTTGATGAGGTTGTTTGTTTTTTTCTTGTAAATTTGTTTAAGTTCCTTATAGATTCTGGATATTAGCCCTTTGGCAGATAGATAGAGTACAAAAATTTTCTCCCATTCTGTAGGTTGCCTCTTCACTCTGATGATAGTGTCTTTTGCTGTGCAGAAGCTCTTTAGTTTAATTAGATCCCATTTGTCAATTTTAGCTTTCGCTGCCATTGCTTTTGGTGTTTTAGTCATGAAGTCTTTGCCCATGTCTATGTCCTGAATGGTACTGCCTAGGTTTTCTTCTAGGGTTTTTATGGTTTTAGGTCTTACGTTTAAATCTTTAATCCATCTTGAGTTAATTTTTGTATAAGATCTAAGAAAGTGGTCCAGTTTCAGTTTTCTGCATATGGGTAGCCAGTTTTCCCAATACCATTTATTAAATAGGGAATCTTTTCCCTATTGCTTATTTTTGTCAGATTTGTCAAAGATCAGATGGTTGTAGATGTGTGTTGTTATTTCTGAGGGCTCTGTTCTGTTCCATTGGATTATATATCTGTTTTGGTACCAGAACCATGCTGTTTTGTTTATTGTAGCCGTGTAGTATAGTTTGAAGTTAGGTAGCATGATGCCTCCAGCTTTGTTCTTTTTGCTTAGGATTGTCTTGGCTATATGGGCTCTTTTTTGGTTCCATATGAAATTTAAAGTAGTTTTTACTAATTCTGTGAAGTCAATGGTAGCTTAATGGGGTAGCATTGACTCTATAAATTACTTTGGGTAGTATGGCCATTTTCAGGATATTGATTCTTCCTATTCATGAGCATGGAATATTTTTCCATTTGTTTGTGTCCTCTCTTATTTCCTTGAACAGTGGTTTGTAGTTCTCCTTGGGGAGGTCCTTTACAACCCTTGTAAGTTGTATTCCTAGGTATTTTATTTTCTTTGTAGCAATTGTGAATGGAAGTTCACTCATGATTTGGCTCTCTGCTTGCCTATTATTGGTGTATAGGAATGCTTGTGATTTTTGCACATTGATTTTGTATCCTGAGAATTTGCTTATCAGCTTAAGGAGTTTTTGGGCTGAGATGATGGAGTTTTCTAAATATACAATCATGTCATCTGCAAACAGAGATAATTTGACTTCCTCTCTTCCTGTTTGAATACCCTTTATTTCTTTCTCTTGCCTGATTGCCCTGGCCAGAACTTCCAATGCCATGTTGAATAGGAATGGTGAGAGAGGGCATCCTTGTCTTGTGCTGGTTTTCCAAGGGAATGCTTCCAGCTTTGCCCATTCAATATGATATTGGATGTGGGTTTGTCGTAAATAGCTCTTATTATTTTGAGATACATTCCATCAATACCTAGTTTATTGAGTGGTTTCAGCATGAAGGGGTGCTGAATTTTATTGAAGGCTTTTTCTGCATCTATTGAGATAATAATGTGGTTTTTGCCATTGTTTCTGTTTTTGTGATAGATTATGTTTACTGATTTAGGTATATTGAAACAGCTTTGCATCCCAGGGATGAAGCTTACCTGATAGTAGCGGATAAGCTTTTTAATGTGCTACTGGATTTGGTTTGCCATTATTTTATTGAAAATATCTGTACTGATGTTCATCATGGATATTGGCCTGAAATTTTTTTTTTGTTGTGTCTCTGCCAGGTTTTGGTGTCAGGATGATGCTGGCCTCATAAAATGAGTTAGAGAGGAATTCTTCTTTTTCTATTCTTTGGAACAGTTTTAGAAGAAATAGTACCAGCTCCTCTTTGTACCTCTGGTAGAATTCAGCTGTGAATCCATCTGGTCCTGGGCTTTTTTCGCTTGGTAGTCTATTAATTACTGCCTCAATTTCAGAACTTGTTATTGGTCTATTCAGAGATTCAACTTCTTCCTGGTTTACTCTTGGGAGGGTGTATGTGTCCAGTAATTTATCCATTTCTTCTAGATTTTCTAGTTTATGTAACGGTGTTCATAGTATTCGCTGATGGTAGTTTGTATTTCTGTGGGATCAGTGGTGATATCCCCTTTATCAGTTTTCATTGTGTCTATTTGATTCTTCTCTCTTTTCTTCTTTATTTGTCTGGCTAGTGGTCTATTTATTTCGTTAATCTTTTCAAAAAGCCAGCTCCTGGATTTACTGATTTTTTTGAACGGTTTTTCATGTCTCTATCTCCGTCAGTTCTGCTCTAATCTTAGTTATTTCTTGTCTTCTGCTAGCTTTTGAACTTGTTTGCTCTTGCTTCTCTAGTTCTTTTAATTGTGATGTTAGGGTGTTGGTTTTACATCTTTCCTGTTTTCTCATGTGGGCATTTATTGCTATAAATTTCCCTCTAAACACTGCTTTAGTTGTGTCTCAAGAGATTTTGGTATGTTGTGTATTTGTTCTCATTGGTTTCAATGAACATATTTATTTTTGGTTTAATTTCATTCTACACCCAGTAGTCATTCAGGAGCAGGTTGTTCAGTTTCCATGTAGTTGTGTGGTTTTGAGTGAGTTTCTTAATCCGGAGTTCTAATTTGATTGCACTGTGTTCTGAGAGACTGTTATGATATCCGTTCTTTTGCATTTGCTGAGGAGTGTTTTACCTCCAATTATCTGATCAGTTTTAGAATAAGTGTGATGTGGTGCTGAGAAGAATGTATATTCTGTTGATTTGGGGTGGAGAATTCTGTAGACGTCTATTAGGTCTGCTTGGTCCAGAGCTGAGTTCAAGTCCTGAATAACCTTGTTAATTTTCTGTCTCGTTGATCTTTCTAATATTAAAGTCTCCCACAATTATTCTGTGGGAGTTTAAGTCTCTTCGTAGGTCTCCGAGAACTTGCTTTATGAATCTGGGTGATCCAGTATTGAGTGCATATAGATTTAGGATAGTTATCTCTTCTTGCTCCATTGATCCCTTTATCATTATGTAATTCCCTTCTATGTCTTTTTTGATCTTTGTGGGTTTAAAGTCTGTTTTATCAAAGACTAGGATTGCAACCCCTGCTTTTTTTGCTTCCCTTTTGCTTGGCAAATATTCCTCCATCCCTTTATTTTGAACCTATGTGTGTCTCTGCATGTGAGATTGGTCTCCTGAATACAGCACACTGATGCGTCTCATCTCTTTATCCAATTTGCCAGTCTGTGTCTTTTATTGGGGCATTTAGATCATTTACATTTTAGGTTAATATTGTTAGGTGTGAATTTGATTCTGTCATTATGACGCTAGCTGGTTATTTTACTCATTAGTTGATAGTTTCTTCATGGTGTCGATGGTCTTTACATTTTGGTATGCTTCTGCATACCAGTTTTTCCTTTCCATACTTAGTGCTTCCTTCAGGAGCTCTCGTAAGGCAGGCCTGGTGGTGACAAAATCCCTCAGTATTTGCTTATCTGTAAAATATTTTATTTCTCCTTCACTTATGAAGCTTAGTTTGGCTGGATATGAAATTCTGGGTTGAAAATTCTTTGCTTTAAGAATGTTGAATATTGGCCCCCACTCTCTTCTGGTTTGTAGGGTTTCTGCTGTCATATCCACTGTTAGTCTGATGGGCTTCCCTTTGTCTCTGGCTGCCCTTAACACTTTTTCCTTCGTTTCAACTTTGGTGAATCTGATGATTATGTGTCTTGGGGTTGCTTTTCTTGAGGGGTATCTTTGTGGTGTTTTCTGTATTTCCTGAATTTGAATGTTGGCCTGTCTTGCTAGATTGGGGAAGTTCTCCTGGATAATATCCTGAAGAGTGTTTTCCAACGTGGTTCCATTCTCCCTGTCATTTTCAGGTACACCAATTAAGTATAGGTTTGATCTTTTCACATAGCCCCATATTTCTTGGGGCCTTTGTTCATTCATTTTGATTCCTTTTTCTCTAATCTTGTCTTCTCACACTACTTCATTAAGTTGATTTCAATCTCTGATATCCTTTCTTCTGCTTGATTGATTTGGCTATTGATACTTGTGTATGCTTGATGAAGTTCTCGTGCTGTGTTTTTCAGTTCCATCATCATTTATGTTCTTCTTTAAACTGGTTATTCTAGTTAGCAGTTCCTGTAACCTTTTATCAAGGCTCTTAGCTTCTTTGCATTAGGTTAGAACATGCTCCTTTTGCTTAGAGGAGTTTGTTATCACCCACCTTCTGAAGCCTACTTCTGTCAATTTGTCAAACTCATTCTTTGTCCAGTTTTGTTCCCTTGTGGGCGAGGAGTTGTGATCCTTTGGAGAAGAGGCATTCTGGCTTTTGGAATTTCAGCCTTTTTTGAGCTGGTTTACCCTCATCTTCATGGATTTATCTATCTTTGGTCTTTGATGCTGGTGACCTTCAGATGGAGTTATTTCATGGTCGTCCTTTGTGTTGATGTTGATGCTATTGCTTTCTGTTCGTTAGTTTTCCTTTTAACAATCAGGGCCCTTTTCTGCAGGTCTGCTGGAGCTTGCTGGAGTTCCATTCCAGACCCTGTTTGCTTGGGTATCACCAGTGAAGGTTGCAGAACAGCAAAGATTTCTTCCTGCTCCTTCCTTTGGAAGCTTTGTCCCAGAGGGGCATCTGCCAGGTGCCAGCTGGAGCTCTCCTGTATGAGGTGTCTGTGAACTCCTGCTGGGATGTATCTCCCTTTAAGGAGACACAGGGGTTAGGGACCCACTTCAGGAGGTAGTCTGTCCCTTAGCAGAGTTTGAGCACTGTGCTGGGAGACCCGCTGCTCCTTTCAGAGCCGGCAGGCAAGAACGTTTAAGTCTGCCGAAGCTGCACCCACAGCCATGCCTTCCCTCAGGTGCTCTGTCCCAGGGAGCTGGGAGTTTTTTCTACAAGCTCCTGACTGGGGCTGCTGCCTTTCTTTCAGACATGTCCTGCCTAAAGAGGAGAAATCTAGAGAGGCAGTCTGGCTACAGCAGCTTTGCAGTGCTGTGGTGGGCTCTGCCCAGTCCAAACTTCCTGGTGGCTTTGTTTACACTGCGAGGGGAAAACCACCTACTCAAGCCTCCATAATGGCGGACATCCCTCCCCCAACCAAGGTCAAGCATCCCAGTCAACTTCAGACTGCTGTGCTGGCAGCGAAATGTCAAGCCAGTAGGTCTTAGCTTGCTGGGCTCCATGGGGGTGGGATCCACTGAGCAAGACCACTTGGCTCCCTGCCTCCAGCCCCCTTTTCAAGGGAGTGAACAGTCCTGTCTTGCTGGGATTCCAGGTGCCACTGGGGTGTGAAGAAAACTCCTACAGCTACCTCAGTGTCTGCCCAAACGGCTGCCCAGTTTTGTGCTTGAAACCCAGGGCCCTGGTGGTGTAGGCACCTGAGGGAATATCCTGGTCTGTGGGTTGTGAGGACTGTGGGAAAAGCATAGTATCCAGACCAGATAGCACAGTCCCTCATGGCCCAATCCCTCAAGGCTTCCCTTGGCTAGAGGAGGGAGTTCCCCAACCCCTTGCACTTCCTGAGTGAGGCAACGCCCCACCCTGTTTCTGCTTGCCTTCTGTGGGCTGCACCCACTGTCCAACCAGTCCCAGTGAGATGAACCAAGTACCTCGGTTGGAAATGCAGAAATCACCCACCTTCTGTGTTGGTCTTGCTGGGAACTGCAGACTGGAGCTGTTCCTATTTGGCCATCTTGCTTAGGAATCCCCTACTTCTGCTTTTACATGAGAGGCCCATGGCCTGCCTTCGGTTAATTTTTACCCATCCCTGTTCACTTAGTTTCAGGAGAGGAAATCCTGGCACCCTTGGATGGAAATAGCTAATTGCTTCTGAACTTTGGACTGCTTTCCAACATCACTTACCATCTCTCCTAGATCCTAATGCATTGACAGAATCAAGCGCAAGAATCAAGTTCTAACTTTCCTAATTTAAAAGTCAGAGGGCTGCCAGAGCCTAGACCTGGTTAGGAAGCAGGGTGATTTTGATTGCCAGCCCTTAGCAGCAAAATCTCCTGCCCCTGTCTCTTTGGACACATCCTTAGCCACTCCCTGGTCTGCCTCCTTCATTCACATCCTGTCCTTGGACTCATGACTCAGACCCAATTACACTCTTCAATGAGGCTGCTCTTTTGTTCATGATTTCCTCTTTTCTTGGAATGCCCTTCTATGCCTGGAAACTCCTGTCCATCTTTGAAAATACAAATTTAATGTCATCTCCATTTGGAAGAGTGTCTTGACTCCCCATACTGATTTACTTGTCTCTCTTCTCTGTTCTTTCTCCTGTTTATGGCATTTTTATATTAGATTGATCTATTTACCTGCCTTTTCTCCCCACTAGACCTTGAACTCTTAGAGGACAGGGACTAGGGATACAAAATATGTTTGGCACCATATGGGTGCTCTATAGATGTCTGCGGAATGAATAAATTATCTTTTATTTAAATACATTATCTTATTGGCAATATGCTAGCTGTTTTAAAAATATTTATTATAAAACACACCTATTTTTTGGATCCAGGATTTCATCTATTTAAACACACTGTTATTTTTCTTTAAAAACTATTTTATGTATCCCGAAGAAAGAGAAAAATACGCTGCTAATTCAATAAGAATACAGTGATTCTTTTATCGCATAGATGTGTATTTTATACTTATTGAAAGACTTCTTTAGACTCGTATGGGCATAGGCTGTGTTTTCTTTTTTAATTTTATATGAAGTGACTGTTTCTGTGCCTTTTGTGTATACTTTTTATTTTAATGCCAAATCATAGTATGATTTTTTGAAGGCATTTGAAGTGGCAATTAAACTCAATGTGTGGGCCGGGCGCGGTGGCTCAAGCCTGTAATCCCAGCACTTTGGGAGGCCGAGACGGGCGAATCACGAGGTCAGGAGATTGAGACCATCCTGGCTAACACGGTGAAACCCCGTCTCTACTAAAAAATACAAAAAACTAGCCGGGCGAAGTGGCGGGCGCCTGTAGTCCCAGCTACTCGGGAGGCTGAGGCAGGAGAATGGCTAAACCCGGGAGGCGGAGCTTGCAGTGAGCTGAGATCCGGCCACTGTACTCCAGCCTGGGCGACAGAGCGAGACTCCGTCTCAAAAAAAAACAAACAAAAACAAACAAACAAAAAAAAACTCAATGTGTGTAGTACCAACGGTGCACATAACTCAAGTGAAGTGACAAGAGTCTGTGCAGGCAGAGAAATGACAGGTATGTAACAACTGCCATCTACAGTGACTGTAAGATTGTTAGATGCACGCAATTTCAGAGATGGAGAAATATGAAAAAATGTTCATCATAAAAATCAATGAGATTTCCGTTCTGTTTTCTAAGTTCTCTCTCAGAATAGAAAAGGGTCCGCTATGGTAAAAGATCAGTGCATAACTTGTAGCCCATTTACTTGAGCGAAGGGTACTGACTTGTTCTTGATCACAACACTAATGGGACCAGAAAACTGAAGATGGCAGAGGGCAGCCGAAACACTGCCACCCTGGCTGCAGTGGGACCATCAATGACACAAAACAAAAACCAGTTACGAATTCACAAATGATATCGTAAGGATGTTAACAGATGGAATATTTAGGACGTTGGCCGTGCACACGTAACTCTTCTGAAAGACACATCTGACTACTATATTCAGTGAGTGATGCTGCTGGTCTCAATATTATTCTTAGCATAAGTTCCGTATGCCTAAAGAATATCTCAAAGGACGATAACAGTGAGTGCTTTTCAAGTACTTTATGTATATTAAATTGTTTAAGCCTTAAAACAACCTTATGAGATAGACACTATTATGACCCTCATTTTTCAGATAAGGAAATGCATGAAAAGGTAGTTGAAGCAAATTGTCCATGGTCATATAATTGTAAGGGGAAGAACCAGGATTTGCCTGGGGGGATCCTGGCTTTAGAGTCTGTGCTCATAACCTTGAAGGTATGCTGGATATTGCCTCATATCCCTCTCACTACCTCTACTAGTACTACTACCAGACTTTGCATGATGGATGCCATCTAATGCCATTTCTTTATACAGATAGCTTCTCACTTCTTCCTTTTAGGGAACCAAGAAAGGCTTTCTTCTGTTCTTTAACCTAGGCCTGCCTACTGTTCTGCTTTTTGGGAGGTCAGGTTGGATGATAATCTCAAGAGACAAGGAGAGATTGCTTTTCAAATAAAAACAACTCCAATAATTTGGCCATAAGTCAGGAAAAGCAGACATTATGAGATGAAAATACGATGACTGTTGAGGCTAAGAGAAAAGCTATTGCATGAATGGACCACTGAGAAACTTCCATAATTCACTTGTACCAGGCTCCAAGTGGGTTAACTGGTTATCACCAATCAGAAACCAGGTGATCAGGCAGACATTTGGTGGCACACTTAAGCAGTTGTGGCAGGATATTGAGTTGTTGCTTTGAACATATTTCAATATAATAGGATTTAAATTTTCCCCTTTTCTTTGGATTTTTCAGTTAATATTGGAATTAAATTAAAGCATTAAGTCAACCAGCTTAGTGCAAAGCAAATTATGTCAGGTTCAGCTTTGAAAGCTTTGTTACGGAATATCTATTGACTCAAGCTTATTAACTTGTAAATCCTCTAGTTTTAGATTATGATCTATTGATTATCTGCTTTTATTTGCGTTTTAAATGAATAAACAAAAAGAAATGATCATGGTTTAGTAATTACACCTTAAGAGAAAATGTACTTAAGCTTAGCATACTTAATTAAAAATAAAAACAACTTTGATTTGTTCTGAGAGCTACAGGTTGTGGCTCTTATTTTCATTTAGGCAGATCAAAGATTGTTTTTAATTTTACACAATCATTTTTATTAGACATTTGGACAAAATGGGAACAAAATCTTTCACTGAGGATAGAAAGCGTGCTGAGTTTGGCATTTTGAATGCATTATTAATTGTTCTACAATCTATTATTTTGCTTGGCTTATCTTAGCAGAGAGGCAGAAATGATCTGCTGTCTCATATGTAGGAGGAAAATTCTCCGAGAAGCCCTTGTGACTAACACCCAGGAGGAGTCAACTTCTGAGAGCCCAGGTGCTTTAATCAAAACAGCAGTCAACTTAGAAGAATTGAGTTCAAGTTCTGATCGTCACTCACACTAGAGGTACCTTAGGTAAATCATCTACTTTTTCTGAGCTAGATTTCTAACAGTTAGTATCTTTCTCTTGGGCTTTCATGACAATTAAACCAGATGACCTCTGTGAAGTACCTGGCACATCACTGTCACTCAAGAAGGGTGCTCTGAATGTGATCCTTGGGAATAGGAACAGCTAAGGAAAGGTAAGGAAACATGGGGTTCTGTTGATTCCACAGGATAATTGTTTAAATTTGATTTTATACTTTATTCAAAACTCTCAGCAAAAGATAAAGCCTGAGATTGGTTTGTGATCTGATGGTTAAATCCACAGTCAAATTATCTCTTTTTCTGCCATGGTTCTAGGCACTAAATGGAAAAGAATAAAAGTAGAAAGTATGAACATCCTGGATTTTAGGAACTGTAGCCCATTAGGAATGTAAAACTCACATTTCTGAAACCACTAGAGAAATACAAGGTTACCAAACACTGAAGGTGCATACACAAGAAATCATCATGGGTTTCGGTGGTCACAAAACACTCCATAAAAGGATAGGCTTTAAATATCAATATATAGGAAATGTACTAGCTCTGCGTGCTAGAAGAGTACCATTGTATCATTCAATGCAACATGTGAACAATTAAAACAAATTGAAAACTCATAGAATCTTAGAAGGGAATTTATAATAAGCGATTTGACCATCATATCTGATGCAAAAATCCCAGAAGATAGTAGGAAGAAGGATGTGGAAGGGAGACATCCTTTTAAATTCAATAAGAACTAAAGATCAACTTGAAAAAGTTGTATTTTTTATCATGGAGACTCTGGAATCTGCTTTATTTTCCTCCATTGCCCTTAGCTTATGTACGGTATGTATATATTTTATCTGCTTATCTTGTTTACTGTCTTTATCTTCCCACTAGAGTAACAGCTTCAAGAAGGAAGCATTTTTGTCTGGTTTATTCACTGCCATTTACCCAGTTGGCATATATTAGATGCATACACATACTGACTGGATGAGTGAATGAATGAATGAATGAATGAATGTACCAATTAAGTTCTGTATCTGTCCTTGGAAAAGGAAGAATGGGAGTTTTACAACGAGGAACTAGCAATATTCATCCATTTGTTTGCTTTTAGAGCAAAGCAGTGATCCCCAAGCTTTTGGGCACCAGGGATCCATTTCATGGAAGACAATTTTTCCATGGATGGGGGAGGTGGGGATGGTTTTAGGATGAAACTGTTCCACCTCAGATCATCAGGCATTAGTTAGAGTCTCATAAGGAGCACACAACTTAGATCCCTTGCATGCACAGTTCATAATAGGGTTTGCTACTGTGAGAAGCTAATGCCACAGCGGATCTGTGGAGCAGATCAGCTCAGGTGGAGAGGTGGAGCTCAGGTGGTAAGGCTCACCCTCCACTCACCTCCTGCTGTGTGGCTTGGTTCCCAACAGGCCACAGACCAGTACTGGTCTGTGTCCTCGGGGTTCTGGATCCCTGGTGTCAAGTGGTATATTGTAGTTTATGGTTCTATGCTAAGGGGGTTTATGGATTATCTTATCTGGTTTTAAGTATACTATCTTTGGCAACATGAATGGCTTTCAAAATTCCTAGAATTCAAATCTGTGATTCAAATATAACACTAACAATACAAACAAAAATGAAGAACAAATAAATGGCCAGTCTGATTCTCCTTCCTTCAAGTTCCTTATCAACCACAGTATGAGGTATAAACATGAATGGTCTAATTGTATTTGATCAGAAGCATCAACAAAATTTGAAATTCTCTAGAACACTCAGGAAAGAGATTGACATTCAGCATGATTGATGATGAATCTTTCAGCGTGTATTGTGCCTGGAGGTATTATTGATAGTACTTGCTCATAATAAAATATTTTCTTGGTAATTTTATCTATTTCCACTCCTTTAAAAATGTCTATTTCTGTAGTGTAAATGATATTATTTAACTAGTACATATTTTATAATTTACAAATAAGTAAATATACATATTATGTGGATGTGTGCTCCCCAAATTATTACTTATACAAGTGAATGTTCTAAAAAGTTTGGAGATCGCTGACCTGTATTAACGTTCTTCCTTCAGCAAACCTATTATTAAGAAGGAAAACAGAGTGAAATCTTTTTCCTCTTTGAAAATAAAATTGAATTTGATCACAATTATATGATGAATAAAGTTCTAAAATAAGAGCAAGTAACTCACTTAGGTTGTTGCCTTGTAATGGACAAAGTCCAGTAATAGTTTTTGGAAGACAAATGCTTGATGACAATTTGTAAAAAAAAAAAAAAAATCTCATTCCCTTGACTAATTTCCCAGTGGGAAGTGCTGACTATTATTGGTAAAAATGATACCAATGGTCATTGCCCAGATGGCCCTTTGAAGAATGTAGTTGGAGACAAAAGCCTATAAAATGTGTATGTCACAAAATCATACAAAACCTCTATTATGCACTGGGGCTATTTTAACCAGTTATACCACTTCATTTATTTTATTAGTTCTTCTGACTATTTCTCGGGTTGAATGATTGGATTTAAAATCTCTGTTAAGCTTAAAGACTAGAGTGAAGAAGACCGATGCAAATACAAGTGATTTTGGCAAGGAATAAAATATTTACACTGCCTCTGACTCCTGTGTTACTTACAAGATTGCAAGTGATCAGTTACATTGCAAAAGGTACTGTACTGGGAAGGAATCAAGAAGCTATGGGTACACAGGGAACTCCCCATCCCAGGGAAGTGATGTTCAGTTATCACAGTGACTGTCATCTTAACAATGGCGCAAGTGCATCATTCACTGTGGGTGACTACAAACAGATGAAGAGGAGCTGAAAAATGGAAGAATTTTCCTTGTCTCATGTCTCTCTGATAACGAGGCAGACTACAGAGCATGAAAGATGAGGGCTGCCCAATTCGAACCAAAGCACGTAGCCACCATCTGGGCATTTTAAAAGTAGGACACATGAAATGCTCAGATGTATCCCCCAACAGGGTGCAATAATACAGCAGTAAAAAGAAAACTACAGTGAACTATAGCTACTTCCACACTTGCAATCATTCTAGTACAAGAAGGGGGCAAGGATTTTCCAAAAACCCTTTCTTAGGTGCATCTTAACTGCTCATACGTTTAGCTCAGGGTCTTAGCAGTCATGCGTGGTAAGTAAACATACCCAGTAGAGGGCGCGCTCCTCACTGAAAGGAAAGGGCCCTAGTGCTCTAGGTGGAGCTCTCAATTTGAGGGTTCAAAAATGAAACTACTCCTTAGACTACAAACACTAAAAACATCAGTTCTTTTCAGAAACATTCACAGCTGAAACAAATATTGACTTTTAAAGTGATATATTTGACATTCAAGGGTGTGCTCAATTGAGCCATTTCTTTCAGTTGCTGCCAGATGTAGACCCTTAATTTTCTGAACGAGAATGGCTAAGTTACTCAAAAGTTAGAAAAAAAGAACATTAGCATGGTCTTTTTGGATCTTTGAAGGTAAAAGTTCAGAATTTCTTATTTCGGGAATAAGAAATAAGAAATCTCTTATTTGCTTGCTCCATTTCTTTTATCGGCTTCTAGATCCTCAAGGCATGCAATCTACTAACACTGCATAGTAAGTCACTACTGCTTCAGTTTAACACCCCTCAAGCCCTCACTTTCTTCCAACTTCTTCTGATGTACGTTTTGCAATAAGAGAGATAATGTTATTTACAGGAATCAATGGAGGACATATAGAAGCATGTAATCTTTGAATGGCCACAAAATAAAATGCATGAATTAAAATGTTGAATTCACATATTTCAATTGAATTTTATTTATATAGATAAAGAATATTTTATAATCCCTTCTTAAGTTCTTTCATATTTGCAAAAGTGAGTATTCACAAGATTAAGTCAATTGACAAGGTTTTCATTTCCTGTGTTGCGACTTGGAGTTGAACTGAGAGACAAATAAGGAAGGCAAGCACAGTGCTTGTTGTAAAAATGCAGTATCAAAACACCTTAACGATACTTATAATTGCTAGAAGTAATTTATAACTGTCTTTCTGCTTTAGAAAGGAAAGAAACTCTAAGGAAATAAAAATGAGGGAATTGAAGAGAACATATTTTAGGAAGAAAATTTATTCAAAGAGAATCTTTCCATTTTAATTTCCTCGTGTCAGTAGAAATTCTAGATATATTTAAGAGGAAAACTCCTCAAGACTTTTTTTTCTGGAAATCCCTAAAGATTTTTTGGGGGTCTCTCCTTATGTAGCATTTTTTATTTTACTCCTTGCTAAGAATACTTATTAGCCATTCTAACCATTCAATTTGTCCTGCCTATTTTGTAATGAATAAATAGCATACACTGTTAATTGGCCACCTGGGGTTAAAAGAGGGGAAAAATGGAGTTGATGTCTGCACACTGTAATGTGCTGACAACATATTGACCACACTCTATTTCATAAGATTTAAAATCAAGCTTCCTCACCCTATTCACACTTCCCTCCCTTTGCTCCATTCTTGACTGTCTGTGAGACTAATATAATTTCCTTAAAGTGATTTATTTCTAACAGATGTGATCACCCAGCCACAGGGACCTGGATGCACAAATGTCCCCTAACAACTTTAATTTCTGGATATAATAAGCATATATTCCACTAATAAATAATTATTGCTCTGTTAAAAATGAGACACCAAGGCTTGTGGCGTGATGACCGGGTCTTCCTAGTCAGAAAGGACAAAGAGATGGACTCTCCTGAGGTCCTTAGCGACTCTCAACCCAAATATGCTATCATATTTCTAAAATGTGGTAGGCCAGGGAGGAAGAAAATTAGTCACAGTCTAATGTGGCCCAGCAATATTTAGAAAGCTACTTTTAGGTACACATTTAGTTTCTTATAAATCAGATATTAAGCATGATTAGGAAAGGAGGATGACAGCATAGGTCCTGGTATAAAGTTTATAGGATAATCAATATCAGAAGAGTGATTTGTTCTTTTTGCCCCCAAGTTCTTTCCTGGCTCTTTCAGCATCTCGAGGGCGGATGCTCATGTGTGTCCTCATTGCCTTTGCTGTCATCAGCACTGTAGTTTTTGGAGGCTGGTGAGTTGGCCCTCGGCAGTGTCACCAATTCAATGATGAAGCCCGGGCTGTGATTCATTGTCCAGGACTAAGTGAGGCACCACCAGAACACCGTGGATGTTGAGTAACTTTTTCAATGAATTTAATATCTCAAGTCAAGCTTTAGAGGAGCTTGGCCTCTTGGCTGGCCTTGTCTTTTCTTTCCCCACTGCTCTACCTGGACTCCTGGGTCAACTGCCACAAGACCATTCTGTTACTAACATATTTAGTGAAGAAATCCATACTTTTGGGAAAGGGGTATTAGGGTATGAAGGGGAAACAACCTTCCCTTCCCTTCCCTTCCCTTCCCTTCCCTTCCCTTCCCTTCCCTTCCCTCCCCTCCCCTCCCGTTCCCTTCCGTTCTGTTCCCTCCCCTCCCCTCCCCTCCCCTCCCCTCCCCCCTCCTCTCCTCCCCTCCCTTCTCCTCCCCTCCCCTCCCTTCCCCTCCCCTCCCCTTCCTTTCCTTTCCTTTTTTTGATGGAGTCTTGCTCTGTCACGCAGGCTGGAGTGCACTGGCAGATCTCGGCGCACTGCAACCTCTACCTCCTGGGTTCAAGCAATTCTCCCTGCCTCAGCCTCCCAAGTAGCTGGGATTACAGGTGATCACCACCATGCCCGGCTATTTTTTGTATTTTTAGTAGAGATGGGGTTTCGCCATGTTGACCAGGCTGGTCTCAAACTCCCAACCTCAGGTGATCTGCCCACCTCGGCTTCCCAAAGTGCTGGGATTACAGGCGTGAGCCACAGCACCTGGCCAGAAGAAAACTTTTTTCTTTTTTTGAAATTCTGGAGTAGTATCTCCAGACAGGACCCTGTCAACACACTATGACACCATGATATCTTCATGTGCTGATTTCTTCTCTGAAAACCTATTTTGAATCATACTTGCCACTATTTACTGAGTGTTGTCTCAGTTCTTGCGACTCTAAGAGGTGCTGCCTCTCTGAGGGGCGCGCTGTTAGGCATAACCTCCTGAAGGCACACAATGAGAAAAAAAGCCAGAGCCAGTCTCTAATCCATGTTTCCTGACCCCAGACCCATGCTGCTAACCACCTCACTCAATAGCTTTGCTAGGCATCTCTTGGGAGTATTTATATATATATATTTTAAATCAGTTGTTTTAATATCAGCCCAATTAATGGGGGCATATTGGAAAAATGTTCCCCACGTGACCTCCTGAAGCAGAGACTTGCCATCAGATGTTTCAAAACCAGGCTTCTGTTTCTTTGCCTGAATAAGGTAATGTCTGTTCTACTTTTCTTCTATTTGAATTTCACCAACTGTTCAAAGCACAGACCTCTCCCAAAAGCCTTCTCTGAACTTTTCCAGTCCAACTGAACTTTTAATTGTTTGAATCTTTTATCCATTGTTTTCTGTATTTCTACTAGGCAATGAATCATATCAAGCTCTGTAGCATCTCTTTGTCCTGTTGAACTATAATTTGTGGCTTTCATTGATGTTTAGCTTTTCATAAATGACAATTGTTCCTCTAGGCTGAAACTCAAGAAGCAATACTGGATAATAGAAAGAACAGGCTTTAGACACTGAGAGAGCTGCAATCAAAACCCAACTCTGCAGCTAGCTGTGTGACCTTGGGTATGTTACTTAACCTCTCTGAATTTCCATTTCCTCATTAATAAATTTAGGTAATAATACTCCACAGATTGGTTATTGAGGTGAAATAAGATGGCATGTGTGAAGTGTCCACAATATGTTTTATGTGGAAGTTGTCAGCTTATAAATTGAAATTGGAATATATAAACGATGCTTTCTCAGTTTGATTTAGCTGTGAACATACAGATTTTCTTTTAGGTGAAATATGAAGCATAGCAAAGCATTTGAAAAACAATCTCTGAAATGTGATTATAGGTTAGCAAGAAACCAGAAGTAAAAGCTAACTATTAAAGAGAAAAATAAAGCAGGGAAGAGGAATAAAAAGTGTGTGTGAGGGAGAGGGGAGTGAAATTGTAGCTGAGTAGGTCAGGTAAGGCTTTAGTGATAGTAACTTTTCATTTAAGACCAGAAGAAAGTGTGGGAGCCAACCATGGGGACGCCTGGGGCAGAGCTTTCCAGGCAGAAGATGCTCTAGTCAAAAGATTGCTAGCCCTGCCCTTTGTGCCATGAGGAAATAATAACTTAATGGGTTCTCATTAATTTTAATGCATGCATGCAAAAGAATAATTTTTTGGTTTCCTAGGTTTTTTCCCTCTCTTTTTTCTTTTTTAGTTTAAAGGGCAAATTATATCCTGGTCTTTTTCCCTTTGGGGAAATGGAGAAGAAAAAAGGGCTTAAAGATAAGGCAACTCTCCACTGGGAATTAAAAGTAGTTTTTCCTTCAAATTTTTCTACAAACTTTTATCTGGACTTTTACTTTAACAAACTGTGTTTGTAACATCTTAGAAGACCAAAAAGTTGGAGAATTTTGCAATTTTAGAGAATAAAACATTGATATGACCTATATGGAATTTTTAAGTGCCAAGGTGTTTTTGGTGTAATAGGTCTAAAAATATTTGAAGGGTTGATGCCTTACTCAAATATTAATGGTCTCAACTGTAATTCCCAAAGATTTATGATTATCTTAAGTAAGCTTCCTCTTAATATCATTCCCCAAATAGTGGGATGGCAGAAATTATACTTTTAAAATTTAATTTAATTTAAAGTTCCAGGATATACATGCAGGATGTACGGGTTTGTTACACAGGTAAACGTGAGCCATGGTGATTTGCTGCACCTATTAACCCATCACCTAGGTATTAAGCCCCACATGCATTAGCTACTTATCCTGATGCTCTTCCTCCCCTCACCCCCCAATAGGCCCCAGTGTGTGTTGTTCCCCTCCCTGTGTCCATGTGTTCTCATTGTTCAGCTCCCACTTACAAGTGAGAACATGCAGTATTTGGTTTTCTGTTCCTGGGTTAGTTTGCTGAGGATAGAAATTATGCTTTTAATTCTTGATGTCATCATTAAGGAAGATAGTGGAGTCTTAACTCTTTTCCCCCAAAACAAAAATACTTCAAAAGGTTAACTTCTATCATTTTGTTTAGAATTCGTTATCTCTCTCCTCACCTTGTCTGTTTCATGTTTTGTACATGGACAGGGATGTGGTACCAGATGTGTACTTAGGCACACTATGGGTTGTGACACTTGATTTAGAAAACACTGCTGTTGGGACACACACGAGAATTAGAATAAAGCACTAGATGGACAGGGCTTTTCTCCCTGGAAAACTTCCAGAGGGGACGGTGCTCTTGACATTCCAGAGATAATGAAGAGTTTTCAAGACACTTTCTATTTCCATACGAGTTCCTTTGTATGCTGGGTTGCCTGCCATTATGTTTATGTAATTCTGACAGTGTTCTTAATGACACACTAACAGATTGTAAAACACGCTGCTGGCATTTACTTGTTTTTTATATTTTTAAAACAATGTCCTTCATGTAACAGTAGTTAAGCGCGGCAGAAGGACATCATTAGAGCCATGGTTAAACTGTAATTTACACCATTAGGAAGGCAGGAGCAATTTTTATTGCCTGGCAATTTTCTTGCTGAAATATTTGGACCATATGGCTCAATTTGTGTAATAACCTTAATTTCTGCACCCTTCAGGTCTGCCTCCATCTCCTACGGAATGGTAAAATGCGGTTTAGCAGAAAAGGCAACTGTCTATACTTAGAGAGTTGAGATTAATAACATGTCACGTCCTGTTTTTGGTGAAGGAATTCGAACAGCAGCCAGATGGTATCTCTACAAATAACTGTCAGGGGTCTTGATCTAATCAATACAATGTATTAATACATCTCCCTTTGCTGTTTCTCTAGGGGCTGGCGCACAACATCTGGAAAGAGTGGGGGGGGGGGGGTCCGCCAAGTAGAAAGCCGATTCTTTTCAGAATCAAACTGAGCCCAATTAATTTTTCATGTATCCTTGATAACTGTTTCATAATGAGCTATGCGTCTTGACGGATTTGGGGTTGGCAGAGCAGACTGCCCCTGCTTTCTATCCCCATTCAGTCCACTTATAGAAACCAACCCATTAATCAAGCTATCTGGCATAAAACCTGAATCTCAGCTCAGCAAGAGATCAATAACCATCCTAAAAAAACACAGAACCAGCCACTAATGGGCACAGGTATCCAGCCATGACATTAGTAATTGCTTTAGCAAAAATAAAACTCTGTATCATAATCACCCAATAGGAACTTGTACGATAAAATTCATTACTTGTGTCTTGTCAAAAAGTAACATTTACATCCGTTAAAAATATACTGTAATTTTACTATCTAGACATGACCATTATCTTTCAGTGTTAGACAACGCACTCTTTTGAATGGATTAAAACTCTCTGATTTTGTAATGTGACTATTTAATAATTCAAGTATCATATAAAATGTTTAAAAATGAGTTATTACACTTATTTTAAATTCAGAGTACCTAAGGGGGTCCTTAATACAATCTTTAGCCTGGCTGTATATGGCACACGGTGAGCCTGCTGTGCTAAGAACTCTGATGTGCTGTCAGATTGGTCAGATTCCGCTACTCTTTGGTTGGCTTAATGGCAAGATTTACAATTCAATTCATAAATTTTTATCACTTTACCAAGTGGTATGTTTTTGTCTCAAACCTTCGCTCTTTTACCAAATTCAAGCCAGTTATATTACTTTTCAGTTGGCAAATGCCTTTGGGCTTGGCAGAGATTACTACCCTACAGTAATTTCTGAAAGAGAGACCCAACGACTTTGTCTATGGAGAGGAATTCAGAGCCGAGATGGGGAGATGAAGGAAACCCATTAACTGCTTGGTAAAACATTCCTTATTGGCTCCTACACAACAAGTAGAAACCTGTTTTGTCCCTAGGAGAGTCTGAGATTTTGATTAGAAAAAACTCCTGGGAAGTGCTGCCAAAAAGATAGTCATTCATTGGCTGATCGTCTGATCAAACCCTGCCAAGATGACAGAAAGGTCTGCGGAATCATCCAGGAACGTTAAGGTGAGGTCACATTCATCTTTTCTGACAACATGACTAAGAATCATGATGCCTGTGTTTGTTCTGTCAATGGTTTGTGGTTCCACAGAATGAGTGCTGGGTTTGGAATCAGGAGTATGTGCTAGAGTCCTCCTAGGTCCTTTTAACTATTTATAAGTACAATCAATACCATGCCTGACAAAATGATTGCTTATTACATTGTAATTTGTCTCTTTTCTTATTGTTTCTCCAAATACACGACGAATTTCAGAGAGAAAAGTCTATTTCTCATTTGTTTGTATCTGTTACAGCTTCTGGACCAAGTAGATTCTCAAAAGAGAAATTTGGTGAAAAACTGATTAATGGAAGGGCCCGGTATTTCTTGGTCTTGATTACTGAATTAGATTTGATGTGTCTTGGTCCTCAATTGCAAATAACTTGCAATTTTCATATATTTATGAGACTACAGAGAAGCAATAGCCCAGGTTTTCAACTTTAATTTTGTTTGCTGATGTCCAGTGTAGGTAAACAGAAAATACCCTGACAATGGAGTGTTTGTAGTGGAGCTGCATAACATCAGGCGAGAAAGTTATTGAAACAACTGAATTATGTAACTAGATAATATCTGAAATTTGGGATCCAAAATACGCGGCATCCAGAAATCCTAATTTGTGTGTAGTCATTATCAAAATATTTAATTTATGCAAATTTAAACCCTCTGTGACAAAGATAGAAGATAGTTGCCATTCTGGAGCCTTCCAGTCCATAGATATGATCAAAAATGCCAGCAGTTCTAGCTTAGTATGGGCACAGCACTAACAAGATGTTTCACCTTAGAAATTATATCGAGATAAAAAGATTCATTTGCGGCCGGGCGCGGTGGCTCAAGCCTGTAATCCCAGCACTTTGGGAGGCCGAGACGGGCGGATCACGAGGTCAGGAGATCGAGACCATCCTGGCTAACACGGTGAAACCCCGTCTCTACTAAAAATATAAGAAAATTAGCCGGGCGAGGTGGCGGGCGCCTGTAGTCCCAGCTACTCGGGAGGCTGAGGCAGGAGAATGGCGTGAACCCGGGGAGGCGGAGCTTGCAGTGAGCTGAGATCGTGCCACTGCACTCCAGCCTGGGGCACAGAGCAAGACTCCGTCTCAAAAAAAAAAAAAAAAAAAGATTCATTTGCAAACCCATCACATATGTATTCACAGGTGGTGGGTGTGGGTCATTGCATTTGGATTAAAAAGCAAATGTCTCTCTCTACATGAGAGGTCACTAGCTTGTGTAAGGCAAAATCTTTTCACTGTTCGGCATAATTAGAATATTCCAACAGTGGTTTCAGTAATTTAAAAATCACAGTATTGTTGTAATATTTTTTCTAGGCTTCAGGAGCTCACAATTGTTTGGCCCAATCAAATCTGGGAACACTAGAGAAGTTATCACCCATCAAGGTAATTACTTTCAAGTTGAAATAATTACTCTATCAATGTTAATGGTCTTTCAACTTCAATAAAGCACTCACCTGCCGATAATCACAGCTAACCTCTTGCTCTAATGCAATTCCCTCTCTATTTAGTAGGTTATATTACGGCCGTTACAGTGGTCACTTGTCCTGAACAGCTGCTGAATTTCACTTTGATCGGCTGTGAACCATAAAAAAATTGGTCATCTGTGTATGATTTCCCCCTCACCCATAAGCCCTTGCAGAGCTAAGGATATGATCTCTTGGCTGTAATAGGGTACTTCAGGGGCAGCCATCTTGTCTCAGGTAGTGGCTACTTTCCATTTGTGACAAGAGCAGAGTAGTTCAATTAACTTCTGCCCTTCACTGCCATTTACAGCTTGCTGTCTCTGCTAAATGGCATGTATTCTGAATTTATGGCCTGGGCCTGTTAGTATGTGGACTAGTTCATTTTACTTTCACACACATTTTTGACAAGGCTCCACTGGAGTCTTAGGTGTCTGAAGAGGGTTTTCTTACAAGTTGGTTAAAGGCCAGAAAATAGCAACATACTTGACCCACAGGTCAAACAGTCTCCCCACCAACTAACTGTCCCTCATGTACTGATGAACTACTATTTGGCATAGGGGAAGTAGGTAGATGCCAATTTGGCATAATCCATTTGTATGATTTGAGAAGTGTGAGTGTGTGTGTGTGTGTGCGTATGTGTGTGTGTGTGTGCGTATGTGTGTGTGTGTGTGACTAAAATACCTCATCATGTTCTGCTGATATAATCCCAGATCTAAGGGAAAGGGCAGGGTCCTAAGAGTGTCATGGCAGGTAAACAGAACTACATATGGGGTGGAAATCTCCTGAGGAGGGCTCTTATACTGGCAGGTATGTGATGTTGTTGGGGCAGAGGGGCCAGGGATAAGACTGTAATAAACCTCAGGAGACAAAAAAAAAAAAAAAAAAAGAAAAAAAAAAAAAAAAAAAAGGCATGCTCTTGCTTCAGGCAGTTTAGAAAGGAAATAGAACCTAATCCAGTATTTGGAAAATTATGTGGAAATTGACAATGTGGTATCAGGAAACATGTAAATTTGCAAGCTCAGAGTTTTGTTTCAAGGTGAGGAACACTTAAAATGCATAAAACATAAGATTTTTCACTCATGACCAAATTAGTACAGTTGCCTAGACAGACCAGAACCTTATCTACATCTGCTAATTTATTCCAGTCTCTGTTTTTTCAAATAGAAGGACTGCTAAAGGTTTATAGTCTATTTATATTGCCATTTATGGTACTTTGCATATGCATTAATTTATTAGTCATTGCAGCAGCCCTATGAGATAAATAACATTTTAGTTCAGACTTGACGAGTAAGAATGAGGACAGATGAATTATAGAATGAGCCATCATTCCAGGAGGAGGGATTAACGTGTGTGAAGATCCTAATGTTGTCTTCAAGTGGAAGGATTTAAGATATGGTATGGAAATAGAATCAATAGTACTCAGTGAAGAATTGATATGGAAGTAAGGAAGTGGGAGGACTCAAAAATGATCTGGCTTGAGCAACTAGAAAGAGAATAGGTCCATTTAGTTATATAACAGGATGTGACATAGAACTGTATTGGAGAATAATGAGTATACTTTAGAAAAATAGGTGGTAAGTAACTCCACTGGAACAGCTAGATGTATCACTGCAGGACTTATGGAAAAAACAGCTCCATCTTCCTATGAAGATCTATGTAGACAACCTATATGAGAAGACCCACGTTCTTTAAAAAAACATAAAGAAGGGGATTCGATGGAGAATAAAGAGGCTTTGGTTATATCCTTCCCACTTCAGGGAGGCAATGGGATTTCTCCACATTCCCCTTTCAAGGCATACAAGGAATATCCAAGAGAATCTCTTGAAGAAACTGGGGGTGTTGCAAGAAAAGTGAGATGCACAGTCTGGTCTTGGCAAGAGACTTCCTATTGCACTGATGAAACTCATAGGACAATTTTGATGCAATGACTAGAGTGGAAAGGGTCTTCTGTAATCCTTAAGTGATCCCATAGTTTTGGGATAATAGGCTAACACCTAAGCTAAAACCTGTGTCTTAGTCAATGAATTCCAAAGTTGGGAGACTGGCTAGGTCTCATCCAGCATGATAGGTCAAGCAGAGAATGTAGTACTGGACAAGCTGTACCTTCATTATTTGGTGGAACCACAGTTTTCTGCAGTCCTAGTGGGTGCCAAGAAAGGAATGAGTTTTGTCAACATGATAGGACTTGATATTGGCTGCCTGCTTGGGAGAGGGGCCCCCAGAGGCAAAAAAGGTTGTAGGGTAGATCTCTTGGACAATAACAAATAGTAAGAAATTAGTCAGAGAGTATATTGCTTGCTTGGGAGAGGGGCCCCCAGAGGCAAAAAAGGTTGTAGGGTGAACCTCTTGGACAATAACAAATAGTAAGAAATTAGTCAGAGAGTGTAATGCCTGCTTGGGAGAGGGGCCCCCAGAGCCCAAAAAGGTTGTAGAGTGGACCTCTTGGATAATAACAAATAGTAAGAAATTAGCCAGAGAGTGTATTGCCTACATCAGTGGACTATGAGGCATAGAATTTCCTATGGGGACCCCTATATAACCCACCATGAGGCATCTGCTCCCTCAAAATTAATAGAAGATTAATTACAGCAATGTTGTTGAGTAAAGCTCTGTTCCTTTTTGCCTAATTCTTTCTTTTTATGCCATGATCCTGGGGGAAATAAATAAGAGAAGAAGAGGGAACTGAAGAAAGAGGAAAATGACCATGCCCTCTTTTCCCACTGTAGATCCTTAAGAACAAATCAGGTTTTAATTTAGACTGGAATTTTTGTTGTTGTTGTTGTTGTTGTTTGAGACAGAGTCTTGCTCTGTCACCCAGGCTGGAGTGTAATGGTGCAATCTTGACTCTCTGCAGAGTCCGCCTCCTGGGTTCAAGCAATTCCCCTGCCTCAGCCTCCCGAGTAGCTGGAATTACAGGCGCCAGCCACCATGCCTGGCTAATTTTTGTATTTTTATTAGAGACAAGATTTCAACACGTTGGCCAGGCTGGTCTTGAATGCCTGACCTCAGGTAATCCACCCACCTTGGCCTCCCAAAGTGCTGAGATTACAGGCATGAGCCATTGCCCCTGGTCTAGACTGAAGTTTTTAAAAAACACCTGAAATCAGTCTTGATCACCAGTTACACTGATCTTTGTAACTGAAAAGTGACTGGAAAAACACGGAACCTGCCTTAGATGTTACTGATGGGTGAGCAAGGGAGTCCTGATGGAGCTTGCTGGGATAAAGTGGTTGGAGAAAAATATGGCTCTTTCAAAGAAGTAATTACATAAAATTCAAAAAGACTTACATGGTTTTCATCCCTAATAATGTTGAGCAAAAGGTAGATTCTTGATACGTATTTATGAATTTCAGACAAATACATGTTTGTCTGAAAGTCTAATTTGTCTAGCCTAAATTAGACAAAAGGGCTAAAGATATGTAAGGCAAGTAAATGAAAAATTAATATTAAACCCCAAATACCATCACAACTAAAAAGTTTTGCCATGGGCAGTGGCTCAAGCCTATAATTCCAACACTTTGGGATGCCACAGTGGGAGGATCTCTTGAGGCCAGGAATTTGAGACCAGCTGGGGCAATTTAGTGAGACACAATCTCTACCAAAAAATTAAAAGAAATTAGCTGGGCATGGTGGCATGCACCTGTAGTCCCAGCTACTTGGGAGGCTGAGCGGGGTGGATCACTTGAGTGCAGGACATCAAGGCTGCAGTGAGCTATGATGGTGTCACTGCATGGCAGCCTGTGTGACAGAGCAAGACCCTGTCTCTTAAAAAAAAAAAGGGTTATGCCAACAAATATTCATTGTTTTGTGTGATATTTACTCATCCATGTTTTGTATAATTTATATAAAAGAATGACACAGGTATTTCTTATTATAAAATGTGAAAATCTCAGTTTATAGAACCGACACAGGAAATATGGTAATTATTTTTATTACCAAATTTGTCTTCACATTAGAAAGACAGTCACCAAAGGAGTCCTTTTGGAAAACTACGTCTCCCAGAGTATTTCTGTTGTCTAATAAATGTGTCTGGGAAGAAAAGGCTAAGAATCATCAAATTAAAAAGAGCTGCAACTAATTTAAGATCATATGTAAAGAGCAGTAATATTTTATGTTATCTAAGCCAAAATGAAAATGGGATTAAAGATAAATTTATCAATTTACTCACACACTCTTCATAACATGGCAATCGTGAAATATCTATTTTATTATTATTATTATTTTTGCCACATATCTACTTAATGATAAAGATCTAGGAAACAAACCCTTGAGGAAATTTTGACTACCTCCTCCCTGACATTGGGAAAGGAAGCCTGGCAGCTAGAATCTAGAAACTAGAGTTAGTAATTCTGGATTTTATTCCCAGATTGGAAGCCAATTTTTAGTGACCCATATAATTTGCTTATTTCTCAGCACCTTATGCTTGATTCTACACAGAGTGAAGCACCATTTATCTTTCAGAATACTGGGCAAATGCATGATCTGGACTTGATGTTTTATAACCCCGTGTAACAAGCAAGGATATAGTTAGGAGACAGATAATAGGTAAACCACTTTTTCTTTAAAATCCCAAATTCTCAGATTTATTTCTGCCAGCACAATGGCAGGTGCCAGTGAGAAAAAGCAAACAAACCCAAATGGTGGTAGCAATATCGTCAACCTTGCCAGGAGTGTTCCCTGTAAATACCACCATGGAACTCCTGCATGCCAAGCAAGGCTAAATACAGTTTCTTTCCTGACACCGCACAATTCATCACAGAGCTAATTGGGAAGGGAGTTTAAGGCCTTCTAACTAACGCTGTTTTCAATAATGGAAGGTATTGGTCTAAAGAGACCCCAAGAATCTTGATCTCCCTCTTTCTTCCTCAGAAAGACCTACATAGAGATGAGTAGGGAGGTGAAACTTTTCATGAGGTTGGGAGAGCAGCTAGTGATGCATTAAAACCCACACTCTTTCCATTTCTCTGCTCCTGCTGCCTCTGCTGCTGCTGCCGCTGCTGTTGTTCCTGCCAACACATACGCTTCTCACCCCCATGGAGGGCCCCCACTGCCAGTTCTCCATCCACTGCCACCACAAGCAGAATTCATGCCTCCATTGCACCTGTCTTATGTGGCTCTCTCAGCAACATCCACCTGTCTATAAACAACTCTAGGGGGACCTTGGGGCAAGCTAGTGATGGCACCACAACATGGGCAATTTATTGGTGGCCTCTTGGGCAGAGATGAGATCTTAATAAACAAGGGACTAATGCATTAGCTAATGCTAATTGCATTAGCGGTACCTCTTGCGAGTCCGTGGACTGAATTGCAATCCTGCAATTGTGGGGACGGACTCTGTGCCTCATTAATGGATAAGGCACTGTAGTTCCTTTGCCCTGAAGAATTTTAGCCAGAGTGGCCAATAAACAAAAACTTGAAAAATTTCCTACAGCAGGCACAGAAAGGAAAGAAGACAGTAAAGTTGTTTAGCTGCTGCAGAAATTAGATAAATCGTAAGTACATCTAGGAAAGTACTTGGAAAGTGATTTAAAATGGAGTCTTCTACAACCCCTATGGACAACAATATAGAGATTTCTCAAAGAACTCAAAGTAGAATTACCCTTCAATCCAGCAATCTCACTGCTGGGCATCTACCCAGAGGAAAATAAATCATTATATTAAAAAAGATATCTGCATTTGTATGTTTATTACAGCACTATTCACAACAGCAAAGGTATTGAACCAACCTAAGGGTTCATCAATGGATGATTGCATAAAGAGAATGTGATATACATATATATATAGATATCTCCTGATTTCCATTTCCATTTTCCATATTTACTAAATAGGAATAATTTTACATACCATAGAATATAATTATATATAGGAATATATACATGCATACACACACACACACACACACACTGTAGAATACTACTCAGCCATAAAAGATAATGAAATCATGTCTTTTGCAGCAACATGGATAGAACTATAGGCCATTATCCTCATAACTCAGACACAGAAAGTCAAATACTGCATGTTCTCACTTATAAGTAGGACTACATAATGTGTACACGTGGACATAGGGTGTGGAATAATAGACACTGGAGGCTTGGATGGGTGGGAGGGAGGGAGGGAGCGGGGTGAGGGATGATAAATGACCTGATGGGTATGATGTATATTATTTGTGCAATGGTTACACTAAAAGCCCAGATTTCACCACTATACAATATATCCAGGTAGAAAAACTTCACTTGGACCCATTAAGTTTATACAAAAATGAAAATGAAATGGGGTCTTCTAAACATGGGCAGCAGAAACGCATCTGCAAGAAGCTTAAAAACCCAGAATGCCCAACAGTAACAGCCTGTGCCTCAGAACTAATCACTCATTTTTCCTCACAGTCTCTGCTCTGCTCAAGGGCCAAGTCTCATAGTAGACTTCAACAACATAGTTAAGTTTGGTATTAAATATTGACATATTGAATATAGTACTCAATGACTATTTGCCAAATCAGATGGAATTGTCAATAATTTGTTGGACCCTGAAGGCCCATTGTGCTACTATGGAGAAGTCATGCTGCTCTGAACAAAGGGAGGTAGACTTAAATTATAGGAGGAAGGATTTGTCTGAGATAAAAGAAACATTCTTCTGTGATGGTGAGGAGTATAGAACATTGGATAAGTAATAGAACTTCCTTTACAGTTTTTTGAAATGCAGTCTTGCTCTGTTTCCCAGGCTGGAGTGCAGTGGCAGGATCTTGGCTCACTGCAACCTTGCCCTCCTGGGTTCAAGCAATTCTCCTGCCTCAGCCTCCCAAATAGTAAAAATACTAAAAATAGTGTTTTTAATACAGACAATATTTCACCATGTTGGCCAGGCTGATCTCGAACTCTTGACCTTGTGATCTGCCCGCCTCAGTCTCCCAAAGTGCTGGGGTCACAGGCATGAGCCACTGTGCCCGGCCTAGATATCTTTTAAACAAACATATTGAACACAATCTCCTACACAGGGACTGTGGGAATAAGTGAAATACAAAAACACTAGTTCATTTTCCGGATGACTTCTTTCAAAGGTGTCATATCATAAAGAATCATAGTGGCCCTGATGCCCTGAAAATGTGGTCCAGTGGCCAGAAGGTCTGAACACGTGCCCAGACTGCTTTGTGGAAGATGTCCTTGTTTGCTTGAAAAGATCAGGTGGGACTTTTCTTAGTGAATCTACTGAAGCCTACTCTTGGAATTCTGAGAGCCAAAGATTTTGATTTTGGGAGACCACTTTGAATATACACATACACATTCAAAAATAGGACACAGAAGTATTGTTTTTAAAATTATTCTGGCTATTCTATTCGACATTGCAAGAAAAAAAAATCTTTGGAAAAACAGAAGACTGCACCAGTACTGGACTGTCAAAATGAAAGCCACGTCAGGGAGGGCCCATGTGCAAAGAGCCCTGTGCCACTTAAAGCTTGGGGTCACAGGCTTGCCTCTTTTTCAGAAGCTTTTTAGTGTGATAAAAATACAGCCTAGAAGATTAAATAAAGGACAGAGTTCATGGATTCATCACATACTTTAAATCTTGTGTTTTAAAATGAAGCTGGTTATGAAGGGATGACTTACAAGATATTCCACAAGGGAATTCCAACAGAAGTGTTTCAGGAGACTAAATGATTATTAGACTCATACCCCTGAAAGTTGTATTTTAAAAGATCAGAGGTTTAATCACTGTAATCCCGGTGCATTCAATAAAAGCATATTTAAATTAAGGTGCCTCATTCAGAAAGCTATGAACAAGGGTGTTTCAGTATATTCATAAACATTTTACTTTAAGGGTGAAAGTTTAGAACATGAGTTTGAAGGATATGGTGGGAAGTAACCAACTTCCTCCTGGATCACATATCCACTAAAAAATACCTTTTACACTTTAAGAACACTGCTTCTAGTGCTTATCATATAGGAACTAGAAGATGTAATATAAAAGACTCTAGTATATAATTTACTATCTAATAAAAATATAGTACTAATTCTGAAACAGGTAAAAATGAAAACAATTATCTTTTCATTTACATATTGCTTATTTTTTAGTCATATGAGAAAATTAAACATGAGGACAGTGGGAAAACATTGTACTTTAAACTATTAATTCAAAAAGGCTCTTCTGGAGTTTTCTGAAAATATATTTGCTCACTGTAATTTAAATATTTTGATAAATGTTATACTCCATAAGATGACCTTCATATAAATTGGCCTTCCCGGATTTAAAGCATAGAAGCATAGTTTTGTTGTTTTTTTTTTAAAAGAATGCTTTAGTTTGTCTGCTTATTTGTTCTTATTGAGGGTTTTCCATATTTAATAAGGTCTCGGCACATATTTGTATTTAACTCCCAAGACCACAAAATTTAATCTTATCCATGAAGCATCTTCAGTTTGAGAGCTCATCTCCCAGAGCACTTCTTGCCTGACACTTGGTATATGATGTTACTCTCTCTTGTGCTGTGGTTTAAAGCTAGTAGATAGTGGAGTTTGGGATCTAAGTCCCAGTGTAGTGGACATTATAGGCTGTACTCAACCACTTCTTCTTCTTTTCCCCTTACATGCAATTAAATCTCTGCAATATAACACAGAACACTCCCTGCGACAAGGACCATCCTGTTTCTGTATCTCCCATAGACCATGAGGCTATGCTGTACATAAAGAAAGCACTCAGGAGCTACTAGCTGATCAGCTGAACTGAGTTAAGTTGTTTTATGGGCCAGAGGAGGCCATCCCTGAAAAAAATCATCAGTAAGCTCTAGTGCATGCAATTTTTATGTGTGTGTGTGTGTGTGTGTATGTTTAAATATATATATGTATATACACACGTACATATATACATACACACATACATACACATACATATATACACATACTACATATATGTGTATATATATAGCTATATATATTACTAGCTTGTTGGGGAAGTAGAAAATTAAATATTCTATGTAATTTCATCTGAACCTGATCTCTATGAGGTATGGAGGAAAGCATTACATTATTCCCAGTTAGTATATATGAAAAATGGAAATCAAGAAACTAAATTATTCCCATTTAGGCCAGGTGTGGTGGCTCATGCCCTGTAATCCCGGAACTTTGGGAGGCTGAGGCAGGCAGATCACTTGAGGTCAGGAGTTCAAGACTAGCCTGGCCAACATGGCGAAACCCCCTCACTACTAAAAATACAAAAATTAGTTGGGCAGTGGTGGGCACCTGTAATCCCAGCTACTCAGCAGGCTGAGGCAGGAGAATTGCTTGAACCCAGGAGGCAGAGGCTGCGGTGAGCTGAGACCACGCCACTGCACTCCAGTCTGGGTGGCAGAATGAAAGCCTGTCTCAAAACAAAATTATTCCCATTTAGTAAATATAGAAAATGGAAATCAGGTAATTTTATGAATAAATAAAATGTATTTATTGGTTTTAAGGTAATCAAAATTAGTTGTGGTCTACAAACTGGTCCCCCAAACTCCTCATACTCAGTTCAGTATCTTATCCCCATGACTACATTGCAACTTTTCACATGTAAAAGATGTTCATATATTTAAGCCCTAAGTGAAGAAAAATGAGAAGTTAGATGAGAAAATTAATTTCAACATATTAACCAGATAATCCACATATCTGTTATTTTTTCAAGGGTCTTACCATCACTGTGAAAGCATGCACGGTAGGGCTGTTAAATGTTGGATCGTTGGGTTTCTCCTGGTAGACCACACAGTAATGGGAGATAATGCCATTGGGAGATTCTGGCTTTGTCCAATTCAACAGAACTGAATGAGCACTGGTGACTTGAGCCCAAGGAGCTGGAAAATCTTGAGGTGGGGCTTCCAGAGTTCGTGTTAATGACCACAAACTCTCCACAGAACCCTTGGAGTTACAGGCTCTGACCCGATATTCATAGAGCGTGAAAGGTTTCAGGGTGTCTCCTTCATCCGTAAATTCAAGGGCTCCTTCTGACCAGATAAATAAAAGCGACTCCTCTTCAATACCAGCAGGGCGTCTGAAAGGAAACCAAGCAGGCAACCAGTGACAGCTGTACACTTCAAAACAAAGTTTGTAGCTGGAGTAAAAAAATTTTGTTTAGAATTTGATATCAACTCAACTTTTCAGCTGTTTCTTCCTGGTGTCATAATAAAGAAAAACTAGGTGGAGAAGTACTCCAGTGGCCTAGCTCCTATGATTTTTAAAGTGTAGTTCACACACACACACACACACACACACACACACACACACACTTGACTGATTATAAAAGGGTGCATATGCTTTATAGAAAACAAGGAAAATACAGAAGAAATATAAAAAGCACAAAAGGTGAAACCTCATCCATAATCACATTTTATTACTTTCCAGATGCTTTTGCTGAATAACAAAATACATATGCAATACAAGAAAACATTTAAATGTTTTTTAAAATACAGAAGCATATATTAAGCATTATTAATGCATTTTTGTGTATTTTCTAGATCTGTGTGTGTGTGTGTGTGTGTGTGTGTGTGTGTGTGTGCATGTATGCATGCAGTTATATCGAGGTTTTATTTTTTGCACACCTGGAACCACAGGATATGGAATTAGCAGAGGCTGATATTATTGGGAATCCTTACCCTTCTGTGGTAAATGGATTGCAGCTGGGGTCCCAATGTGTTTGTTTCCCTGTATCCATGCCTTTAGCGAGTATGCTCCTAAACTCACTCTGGGCTTGGCTGTAAGACTTTTTTGGCTAATGGGACAGTAGCAAATATGATGGTTGCAGAGACCTCAAAAGTGTTTGCACATTGAGGATGATCGTTTTGCGACTCTTAGGACCATAAAATTACTGTGTGAAAAAGCCCAGGCTTGCATAGTGGAAGATGAAGAACTACGAAGGGAAGCCCAGAGTTCCTATTTTCTCTCATGCAGCACAGTGCTCTTTTGCATTTGTTCCCAGGATGTGTAAAAAGTATTTTAAATTCACTTCTTTGATGCCATTTACTTTCTCTTCATTTGAATTTTCTCTTCTATAATTTAAACCATAACCTCTCAAAGTATGAACAATCGTTTCTTATACATCAAGACCACTGTTTTTCTACATTTATTGTTGTTATACATCAACAACTTTATTAAGCACTTTTATATGCCCGTCATTGTATTAGAAACAAGGACAAAAACATGAACACACCCCTTACCTAAAGGAATAGGTAGCTGAGTAGAGGAGCTGGAGCTATGTGCAAATTAATGAAAACAACATGATAAGTAATATAATAGGAATTGGTTTTAGAGTTGTTTTATTTATTTATTTATTTTATGTATTTATTTATTTATTTTGAGACTGGGTCTCACTCTGTCACTCAGGCTGGAGTGCACTGATGTAGACATGGCTAACTGCAGCCTCAAACTCCTGGGCTCAAGAGATCCTCCTGCCTCAGTCTCCTGAGTAGCCAGGACTATAGATGTGCGCTACTAGGCCTGGCTAACTTTTGAAATTTTTTTGTAGAGATGAGGTCTTGCCATGTTGCCCAGGCTGGTCTTCCTCAAGCAAGCCTCTGACATTGGCCTTCCAAAGTGCTGGGATTACAGGCATGAGCCACCATGTCTGGCCTGCTTTAGAGATCTTTAGAGGACAAATGTCAAATTCCTTTTAAATGTCTCCCCTAAAACCTGGTAAAATGCAGAGTATGACCCCAAAATTCTTTCAACTGCTGAGAATGGGATTGTTTAGGCTCATCTTTAGATTTTGTTGATACAAAACTAGGGCCACATGCATACTCTTTTGGTACTAGATATATATAGCATTAAATATAGAAGTAAGAGAAATGGAATAGTCAGTTGTTGAGACGGTCCTATATATCTGATACTTCATTTGGAACAGTTATTTCCTCATCCAGATGTAAAATCATGATGCAGGTTTGATAGAAAGCGAAGTTCTGGAGGAATTGTGGTCTCTGTGTTCCCAACATTTGAGCCCAGTAAGTGTTCAATACTTTTTTTCAAGTGAAAGGCTAACAGTTATGTAATCCCATGACTTCTCTGCATCTTTGCCTCTTTTCCATCAGCTCTTATTTCCTATCAAGGCAGTATTCTAGGTTGGGGGAGAATGTAATCAAGACATTGACCCTCCTCTTTCAGCTCTCTCTCTAGTTGAGAAGAGAGTGATGAATACATCAATATTTTCCAGGCTGTTAAGAGTATTTAATTAACACACTCTTCAGAAGCTGAAAAATTCACATGCTGCCATATCAGATTAACCAGCTCCATCAAAATGTAAAGGGTTATTAAGACAAAGTAAATGACAGTACCTCTCACAAAAACTCAGAATATGTAAAATCTTTGGCTTTGGGAATCTGATGATCCTCAAGTTGATGAATCATGATGATCTAAGTATGAGCAATGACAAGTGTCCTGCTGGAAGCTATAGAGGCTTCACAGACACCTCTCAGTGACCTGCAATTATGGTTCGGCAGCCCACCTCATTATTGCTCGCTACCATGCGTGGACCAGATTCTGCACTCAGTGAAGGTTTGCAGGGTTTGGCCTTTGTACTTGCTGCAGATATCAGGTACCAGGTGTGTCATTGGGGGAGATCCATTCTAATGAGAGCTGCAGGGCTCATAGCCAAGGACTCCTTTCAGTGATTTTTAAAAAGGTGTTTGCTAGGATCACAATACAGCAAACAAACCTGTGATGGTCTATGGGGAAGTAACATTTTCTATTTTGTCTAGCTTCAGCCTTTCCATGACAATTCAATTAATTTTTATTAAACTCTCATGAATTCCCAAATTGAGATGTAGTCATGGTTTCTGTAAAGCTGACATTCTTAAAAAATGTGCCTAAAATTTGGTTTATATATATATATATATATATATATATATATATATATACACTATTTAAAAGATTATATATATATATATAAAAGTATATATATATATATATATATATATATATATATATATATACTATTTAAAAGATTGAGTATTTTGTTGGTCTCAAGTTTATCCACGAAAAAAATTTAAAGGTGCAGCCTGGTTAAATATTTCTTATCACTATTGAATTCTTGAAAAATTAATATCGTGGAGAGGTAAATGTCCCATTTGCACTGCTAAAAAACAGAATCTCTTTATGTCTGAATACATTTTGAGCAGAAGTGGTAGAGTAGACCACAATTATTCCTAATCTATTTAAGATTTAGGCATCACCTGTTCATTTAACTGGAAGTGTTTCCTCCTGAGTAGCCTGTGTTTAGAGAAATGACATTTTCAGTTCTCTCTGAATAGCCAAATGGTTATTCTTTGCTCAAGCTCATTTGGGAGATACTTCAGGAATGTATTTTTCCAACTAGAGTTAGTGTAATGTTGCCTAACACTAAGAGGAAAACAAAAATAAGTATAAAAACTAGGAACCATATATTTTTAAAGGCATTCACACTTCTGTGGTCTCAATGTACAATGTTTTTAGGAGCTCCTTATTCCTTCTCTCCCCTCCAGCAATTGTCACTGCTTATTTTCTTTTCTTTTTTTTTTTTTTTTTTTTTTTTTGAGACGGAGTCTCGCTGTGTCTCCCAGGCTGGAGTGCAGCTGTGTCTCCCAGGCTGGAGTGCAGTGGCGCGATCTCGGCTCACTGCAAGCTCCGCCCCCTGGGTTCACGCCATTCTCCCGACTCAGCCTCCCAAGTAGCTGGGACTACAGGCGCCCGCTACCACGCCCGGCTAATTTTTTTGTATTTTTAGTAGAGACGGGGTTTCACCGTGTTAGCCAGGATAGTCTCGATCTCCTGACCTCGTGATCCACCCGCCTCGGCCTGTCACTGCTTATTTTCAAAAGCAATTAAAACAAAATCCTAGAACCCAATGCACCACAACAATTTTAAGGTTATGAAACTGCCAGCCCCATTCCATGAAGAATATTAAAAATATTCTGAGTTTAAATAGATAATCAGAAACATCTGTAGTCAGAGGAGATAGGTTGGAGGTCCTGGCTCTGCCACTTAGTTCAATGACCTTGGGTGAACTTGCCTCTCTGTGTCCTCTAGTTTCTATTTCATTTTGCAAAGTGGAGTTAACAACCTCATAGTGTACAACAAACCTCTGAAAATTCTTATAAAAATTAAAACATAAAAATCATTGGGTAAAATGTAATGCATGATCTGAATGAAGTTATCTTGGAGATGATGGGCATCTGGCATTGAACAAGGAGGTCATCGCAACAGTTTATATAAGAATAAATGCAAACTCTGAACTGGATTGCTGAGAGGACAAATGGAAACACAGGTGATTTACAAAATGCTTTGTGAATGTTGAATTATCAAGTTTTGGTGTGAGCAGACACTCTGTTGCTGAGGCAAGAGACATCACAAACCTTTCAAAAATTTTAACACTTAGTCCTTTTAAAAATTCTTTAGAGATTTACCATGTAAAATGGCCTATGCTTATCCTTAATCTGCTGATTCTCAAAAGGACTTATCTTTCTGAAATTTCTAGTCCCATGTTATATTCCAGTCATCATCAAATGCTTGACTACAGTTTCTTATATTCCATTGTATTTCATGGTTCCATGGCTTTGGTATCTGCTAATTCTCTGGCAATACTCCTCCCCATCCTCTAGCTTATTCTCCTTTTTTTATTTTTTATTTTTTTGAGACAGATTCTTGCTCTGTCACCTGGGCTGGAGTGCAGTGGCACAATCTTAGCTCATTGCAAGCTCTGCCACTGGGGTTCATGCCATTCGCCTGTCTCAGCCTCCTGAGTAGCTGGGACTACAGGTACCCGGCACCACACCTGGCTAAATATTTGTACTTTTCAGTAGAGATTGGGTTTCACTGTGTTAACCAGGATGGTCTCGATCTCCTGACCTCGTGATCTGCCCGCCTCGGCCTCCCAAAGTTCTGGGAATACAGGCGTGAGCCACCGCACCTGGCCTCTCCTTTTTTCTATAAGCTAACTACAACATCTTTTAAAATTCTAGCCCCATATCACTTTTTCTAGAAAATCTTTTCCTTACTTTTCTCTCAAATAAGAGTTATCATATCCTTCTATCTGCTATCTCTTTTTTTCTAATTTGTATTAAGCTACTTTTGCATTGCTACAAAAATACTTGAGGTAGGCTGCTTTTTAAAGAATAGGGATTTAACTGGCTCACAGTTCTGCAGGGTGTACAGAAAGCATGATGCTGGCATCTGCTGATGATACTCGGGAAGCTTACAATCATGATGGAAGGTGAAGAAGGAGCAAGTGCATCACGTGCAGAGAGCAGGAGCAAGAGAGAGGTGGGTGAGGAGGGGAAGTCCTAGACATTTAAACAACCAGATCTCCCATGAACAAACTGAGCAAGAACTCACTTATCACCAAGGGCATGGTGCTAAACCATTCATAAGGGATCTGACCCTATTATGAAATCACCTCCCACTAGGCCCCATCTGCGACATTGGGAATCTGTTTTTAGCATGAGATTTAGAGAGGACAAACATACAAACTATATTATTCCACCACTGGCCTCCCAAATCTCATCTCTTTCTCACATTTCAAAATGAAATCATGTCTTCCCAATAGTTCCCCAAAGTTTTAACTGATTATAGCATTAACTCAAAAGTCCAAAGTCTCAAGTACCAAGTCCAAAATCTCATCTGGAGACTCATCTCCTTTCACCTATAAGCCTGTAAAATCAAAACAAGTTATTTACTTCCAAGACACAATGTAGGCACAGGTATTGGGTAAACATTCTCATTGCAAAAGGGAGAAATTGGCTAAAAGAAAGGGGCTATAGGGCCCATACATGTCTGAGACCTGGTAGGAAGACATTAAACCTTAAAGCTCCAAAATAATCTCCATTAACTCCATGTCCCACTCCAGGACACACTGCTGCAAGCACTAGGCTCCTAAGGCTTTGGGTAGCTTCACCCCTGTGGTTTTGCAGAATGCAGCCCCTGTGGCTGCTCTCACACATTGGAGTCGAATGCGTATGGCTTTTTTCAGGATTCAAGCTGTCCATGGTTTCTGGGACCTAGAGAGAAGTGGCCCCCTTCCAACAGCTCCATCAGACAGTGCCCTGATGGAGACTCTGTATGGTGGCTCCAACACCACACTTGCCCTCTGCACTGCCCTAGTAGAGTTTCTCTGTGAAGGCTTCACCCCTGTGGCAGGCTTCTGCCTGGGCATCCAGGCTTTCTCATATATCCTCTGAAATCTAGGGGGAAGTTGCCAAGGGCTCCTTCATGCCTGCATTCTGTGCATCTGCTAACTTAACACTACACAGCACCTACCTGCAATGTATCTGAGGCCCTTTGAGCTGCAGCTGCAGCAAGAGTAGTCAGGACGTGGGGAACAGTTCCCAAGCCTACATAGGGCAGCAGAGCTCTGGGCCTGGCCCTCAAAACCATTCTTTCCTCCTAGGCCTCTGGGCCTGTGTTGAGAGGGGCTGCCTGTAAGATCTCTGAAATGCCTTCTAGGCCTTTTCCCTATTATCTTGGATATTAACACTTGGCTACCTTATAGTCATGCTAGTCTCTCTTGAAAGTGGTCACTCCACGGTCTGCTTGGATTCGGTCTCCATCACAGGGCCAGGCTGCAAATTTTGTGAACTTTTACTCTCTGTTTCCCTTTTACATAAAAGTTCCACCTTTGAATCATTCCTTTGCTCCCTATCTGATTTTAGGCTGTTAGAAACAGCCAGACAAAGTCTTGAATGCTGCTTTGTTGTTTAGAAATATCTTCCACCAATATCCTAGGTTATTACTCTCACGTTCTCACTTTCACAAATCCCTGGGGCATGGATATAATGGAGCCTAGTTCTTTGTTAGGGCATAACAAGGGTGACCTTTACTCTAGTTCTCAATTATTTGCATCTCAAACCTCATTAGCCGGGTCTTCACTGTCCATATTTCTATCAGCATTTTAGTGAGAACTATTTAACCAGTCTCCAAGTAGTTCCAAATTTTCCCTCACCTTCCTGTCTTCTTCTGAGCCCTCCCAATTCTTTCAACCCCTGCCCTTTACCCAGCTCCAAAGTCACTTCCACACTTTCAGGTATGTTTATAGCAACACCCTACTTCTGGTATCAATTTTCTGTATTAGGCTGTTTTTGTGTTGCAGTAAAGAAGTACCCTGGGAGCAGGTGATTGCAGTATGCAATTTTTCCACCATTTGGAAAACCAACTTAATTTCATGCTTCCTCCTCCAGACAACTGCACCAGTGGCAGGTGCCCCTCCTTAACTGTCTGAGTCCCAGCTTCATAGGCACCCTCCTCTATGCATTTACATTTTAATAATTCTAACAACTCCCCTTTGTTCCCTCAGTTCTAAAGGTGCTAGCTGTTTCCTGTAGTTGCTACCTCCATGATACCTTAGAGTTCTCTTTTTATGCTTTTAGTTACCTAGTTAACAAATTTATAACTTCTTACTAATTATTTATATTAAATTCCCTCTTTTAAAGTAAGTAGTGTGGTTCCTCTTTCTTGATCAGACTTTGATTATTACAGAAAGTGATGGTGATGTTCACATGAAGAAGGAAATAGGAAAATCGGGAAGAGTGATGATAGATTAGCATCTGGGCTCACAAAATTTATTATTTTGTCTTTAGTAGACCATATGATATATTGATTATAAAAATTAATAAGAAAACACAGATGAACAAAAGCAGAAGTATTTAAAAGAATCACCAATAGCCTAATATTTGGAGATAAGCACTGCTAGCACTATTTTGGTGTTTAACATTCCAGACATTTTTTATATACATATACATGTAAAAATATACTGTATATTTAAAGGAAAACAGAATCCTACCAGGCATGCTGTTATGCAGGCTGCTACTTTTATAACCATGAACCTCTTTCCTTGACTTTAAATGTACATCTACAACTGCCAGATAGATTTATCATTCTAAAGCATGGCTTTATATAACATATCTAGGATAACTTTCTATTTTTATTATGCTTCACATTTAACAGTAATTTTACACATATTATTTCCTTTAATTCTCACAGAATTCCAAGAGGTTAATTATTTTTTATATTCACTATCTTCTCTTCACATAAAAATGGAAAATTAGGGAACACAGTGACTTGCCTAAGGTCACATAACTAGTAAGTGTTAGAGCCAGGCCCTGGAAGTCATATTTTCTGATTACAAATGCCACATTCTTTCCACTATATTACATCGCTTCTCTATTTACCCCCTAAACCTTCAGCAGCTCACATTGCCTCTGAATAAAAAACCTAAACTCCTTAGATCCAAAATCTGTCATTAAGCTGATCTTCTAAATGTCCCCTACTAATAGCAATGACTCCAGTCAAAACTGACCATTCCTTGAATCCTATGCTTATGTGTTAGAAATTTTGCTTATTCTATTTATTTTATTCACTTATGATGTCTTCACCATTAGGCCCTGCTTGTTAAAATCCCTATTTACCACAAGTGAAACAGAATACAAAGTCCTAAAATGAACCCGATGCACATGGTAATTTTGTATGAGTGACATTTCAAATCAGTGGATTATGAAATAATGTTGATGAACTAGTTAGCATTTTATAAGAAATGAATTCTTACCTAATTTCCTATAACAATATTCATTCTATATTTAGAAATAAGGAGTAGAGCCATAAAAGTGCTGGAAGAAACAATTAATGTGTTATTTTTAATATGATCATTAAAGGGAGACTTTCTTTAATGTGGAAAAAATATAGACAATAAGAAATAATCCAGTAGAAAATTAGTCTAAGAATTTATAATATATTATACACACCCCTCCCAAATAGAAGATAAATATTTTAAGTAAATGAACAATCTTACTTATAATGATCAAAACGTGAATTAAAACAACAAAAATGTGCCAGTTAAAATATTGAGCTGACAGATTTGGAAGATTGACTCTGTATTAAAAGTTTTCAGAATTAGAAATTCTTACATAAAATACTTGGAAGACAACTTAGGAATACTCAACAATTTTAAATGCACAAAAAGTTGACCCAGTACTTCTAGTACTAAGAATAATTCTCTGTATACTTACTGTAAGAATATTTATTAGATAATTGCTGTGGTAACGAAAACTTGAAAATCACCTATCTTGCCATCACCAGGGTACTGGCTAAATAATATATGATACACATCCATATAACAGAATATTGATGAGTCATTAAAAGAAATTAGGTGTGTATGTGTGCAGAACAATATGGACAATATAATTCTTTTTATGAAGAAGAAAATACAAATAGAAAACATTAATGTTAATATATTAAAATTAATCATGTTACTTCTATTAGTGAAAATTATGTATGCCATGAGTAAATCATAAGAATGAATAATAACCTTGGTAATCTTCTCTACTGTTAAAACATTTTTTTCCAACAAATGTATTTTTCTTACAATTTAAATAGTCATTAAATCTTCATTTTATAAGGCCTAGTCTCAATAACATCAACTTGATGAAGTGTTCCATGAATATTCTAGACAGAGAATTCTTCTCTAAAGTTTCTGGTAAATATTTCTATTTTCCAATATATATTTTATGCTTTCGATTGTTTATTTAGCTTGTCTTCTATCTCCCACTGTAGTGAAGATCATTGGTGAAAGGGCTTAGGTCTCATAGATCTTTGTGTCTCTCTCAGTAGATATGTACATGTATGGACAGATGGATGTCTGTCTTCTGTCTATCTGTATCTATCTATGTAAATATTCATATCTATATCCATCTTTCCACCCAATACAAATTGAATTACATCAAAATTCCTTTGCCTTTGATTCAATGCTCTTCTTTTCTTAGTTAACTCAATCAGCTTAATTATCCATTTTATAAATTGTTTTCACTTTCCTACTTTGAAAACCTTTTCATATCATACAGTCTTCAAAACTATTTCAGATTTTATCCTTTAAAATATTACTAAATACTCATAAGGAAGTGCCATCACTTGTTTGTATTTGTACAGTGTTTACAGGGTGTTTGTATGTAGTTTTGTCTTTCAATGTACATTGATCAAGTCTTTTTATTTATTTAAAGAGAAAGCTCAGGAGAATAATAAACCCCATGAAATTTGGTTTCTGTTAAAATTAAAGCTCCTAATGGGAGGAGATTATTTTATTACATGTTTTGTAAAGTCTCAATTTAATGTATTTGATGGATTTTATAGATGGAAGTGATGAGATTTTTGCCACTTGCAAGATTACAGATATAAAATAAAGGGGGAATACTGAAGAATCACTATTATACAAGCCAAACTCATTGAGAGGAGGAAGCAGATGTCCAAGATAGTCTTGTCTATATGTGGTCAACAAACAGATTGCAAACACTAACTTAAATGTTGGTCTCTATTCTTTACAAAATTTTTTGTAGCAAATCTTTTGTCGTGACTTATGTATAGTCAACAAAGTAGCTTAAATTAACAGATAAACTAAGCAGAGGGAATCATATTAATAGCTTGTTCTTACTAGGTTACTTTGTTTTGTTTTTGAAATTATAGACATCTTCTATCTTTATTAGGGCAGACACTTTTTAATAGGATAATATTTAGGTTATTTTGTTTTGTTTTTGAAGTCATAAACATCTTCTGTCTTTAATAGGTCAGATATTTTTAATAGGATAATATCTAGAGGAAATATTTAAATAATAAAGGATAGTTACAGAAGAGAAAATGATTCAGGGGCTTGGTGAGAAAAGAGTGGCAAACATTTTCAAATGAGATTTACAAGTGGGCTTCCTGCAAGTTAATAAAAATATCTGCATAGGCCAAACCCCATCTTTGGTTTGAGCTAAATGTACTTCCTTTGGTGCCGATAGAAGAAAGAGAAGGCCAATGATGAAGCTGAAATTACATGCCATAACCTCCTCAGAAATACTGCAGGCTGGTGGCTATAACTATATAAAGGGCTCTGTATAGTCTCAGAATGAAAAAGAACTATGTGTCTCCATTCTATTTCTGTCCTTACAAATTTCTGATTTTTTTTTTTGCAGCTATCTAAGAAAAATTTGATATTGTTGTTGTCTAAGCACATTTAAACTTCAGCTGAAATAACTGCCAAGTGATTCATGCCTATGTAGGTGAATATAACGATTGTATCTGGAGCCCCAGTGCGCCATTTTCATTTCACTTTAAATAAAAAACAAAATGTATCTATGTCAGTCAGTGCCCTTCTGCTGTACTCAGAGGTATCAAACAGGCTACAATTATGATTGTGAAGTGATTGTGTCACATTGGAGGAAGGTTTATTGCTTTTGAGTCTGCTAGGCAGTAACACATTCTGTTTCATATTACTCTTTATATCATTGTTTGGCTGTGACTAGAATAATCAGATGCCATCAAATGCTGTCAAATTCAATTTACAGTATTTTTCATTGAAGCGGGCTTTCTGCATTATATTTCCTGTTTTCCCTCTCTATAGCTGCCATGGAATAGTCACTGTAATCACGAGCTTTATTTACAAAACTAACAGAGTGAAGCCACGTCCTGGTCTATAACAGATACTTTATTTCCCTTTATTCTGAATAGGAATTTGATGTGCTTTTCTCATGCAATTATCATTAAGTAGATGAAAGAAAACTATTTCAAGAGGGTGGGCATTTTAGAGCCTGCACTAATGTGCTTAGCGTAAAATGTAAATTCACATTAGCCATTTTTACATGTTCATGTGTATTTGAATCAGAAATATTATTCTTCAGATTAATGTTTGCTGAGAAGAAATTTGGCTTGCTCATTTTTGGTAATGTCATTTACATAACCAGAAATGCAATAATATTTTCTCCTTTTGTAATTTTTTCTATAAGCCCTTAGCTCATCACTGAAGACTGATCTGAATCAAAGGATTTCAATATCTACAGTTATAAGAAGAGCCTAAGTAAGTTTCACTAAGTTTCCAGGGCAGAGGACCAAATAAGGGAAGGCCTGAGGTTGCTGGACACACTAACAAAGGATGTTGAAGAGGTGCGGGGTATGAGGGTCTGAGAGGAAAGGTGTTCTGCTTCGTACACTCAAAGGAAATACATTGGTTTCAGAATGGGATTGGGTTTCTCAATCTGCAAATCCTGTATGTCTACCAATGATTGTGTTTTCTGTCTTAAGTAGCAGGCCATCAGTTGACAGGTTATTTGCCCCCTTGGCTCTTTGCATTGTACTTTCTACTCCCCTCCCTCTCACTTTCTCTATTTTTTCTCTTCTTCTCACCCTACCTACATCTCTCCCTCATGCTCCTCCTTTGCCTGCTCCTTCTCCTTCTCATTCATTATTTATTTAAAGAATACATTAATTTAAAGCAATGTTCATGTTGATCAGGTGAAGACTAGATCAGAGAGCAAAATATCCTTCAAACCAAAATGTTCATGGTCTATCTCTCTCTTCCACTATTTTCTCTCTCTCTCTCAATCTCTCTTTGTCTCTCTCTCTTTCCTCAATCTTTCTCTTCCTCTCTTCCCTATTCCCTCTTTATTTTAGGTAGGTACACTCAATAAATTCTGCACATGATGGAACAAGCTGCTATAACACCATCTAACCAGTGGAGTGGAGGCTTATTAAAACAGAAGGAAAACTGGAGAGGAGAGCCCCTTTTCCTGCTTATGAAAAGCACCGTCTTTGGAGGAGGAGAAAAACCTTTTTAATCTCTGCATAATAAGTAATGAGAAATATTAGAATTCTTGTCTTGTATCTGGTTTCCTCTCTGGAAAGACTATGTTTTCTTGGTCAAGCAGTGGTCCCCAACCTTTTTGGCACCAGGGACTGGTTTTGTGGAAGACAGTTTTTCCACACACTGGTGCGGTGCAGTTAGAGGGTATGGTTTCAAGATGAAATTATTCCAATCAGATCATCAGGCATTAGATTCTGACAAGGAAGGCACAACCTAGATCTCCCACACACGCAGTTCACAATAGGGTTTGCACTTCTATGAGAAACTAATGCCACCACTAATCTGACAGGAGGTGAAGCTCAGGTGGTAATGCTTGCTCACCAGCCACTCACCTGCTGTGTGGCCTGGTTCCTAATGGGCCATGGACTCTGTGGCCTGGGGGTTAGGAACCCCTGCTTTAGAGGGCTGTTCTGTCCCATCACTAAATATAAGTCTATGTGGGCTATAAGGTCTCAGTTTTCAAACAGATCTCTATCCAAAATGTTTTATGGTAGTTATGACTTTTTTCCTTGGTTAATTTGTAAAAGTTTGAGCACCAATCTCAGTCCCCACTGTTAAGTACTACAAACAAACAAACAAACAAAACAAACAAATAAAAAACTCACAAAAACAAAACATGAATTCCCATTCATGCTCTTATGGAAATATAAAACGCACTTGATTCTGCCGTGTTGGAGCAGTACACATTCTTAAATAACTAAAAATAATAGTAACAGCCAATCTTACCTGTAAATAAAGTAGTTGATGATGATTCCATTTGGTTTTTCAGGTGGCATCCATTTAATCTGTATGCAAGCTGACCCCAGTGCCTTAAGAGCAGGAGAATTAAGATCCATTGGGGCTGCTTCAGGTGTTTTGACAAACATCCTACTGCTAACTCCACAACTTCCTTGAAAATAAATTGAGGTCTTCAGTAATTTTTTCAAGCAAGGAAAAGAGCTACATATTCATATAGAAGGGTACTGATATCATGAAAATTATTTTTACCTGTGCTTTTGCATATATACTTGTACATGTGTTTCAGATAAATTTTTATGGGATGTGAACATTTAAATAGAAAATCATTTTTGGAAAACCCATTAATTAGCCACATATTTACATAGACATAAACAATAAGGCATATTCTTGTCTGAGCTCAAGATTCTCTATTTATTGTAGTCATTCTAACCAGAAAGTGATAATGCACTTGAATTTCACAAGTGTTTGTGTGGCCTACACATCTTGTATGCTTTTAATAATATTTTATTTTGCCAATATTTTAAACTTATGGACATTATTCAAACACACAAGAATCAAACAATTTATTTGAAGGATATTGTACCTCCATTGCACAGTTTCAGGGACACGGAGATGCAGATGTTGACTTGCACTTAAATCAATAAAACATTAATTTAAAATTATTTTCATGTTTACCAGGTGAAGACAGATCAGAGCAAGCAATATCCCTCAAACAAAAATGCCATGGTCCATTTTTTAGAGAAAAGTGGACAAATCAACTAGCAATTTCTGATGAGTTCAGCATAGCAAAATTGCAGACTCATAATTCTAACCAACTCCATGAGAACTAGCACTATGTGGAAAGAGAAATTCCTAAGGACATTTAATACAGGAGTTTTAACTGCACATCGAGTCTGATAAATTTCTTTAAGGTGAAGCAAAATGTTTTGTATATTAAGGTGAGTTACATACTTTATTTAGCAAATGAGTGTTATATGTTATAAAACACGTATGATGACATCACATGTATCATGTTACATATGATATACACATATATAATATATATAATATATCCATATCTGTTAATGTTTATACTTAATTTAAAAGAGATAAATAAAATAATGTATACCTCTCTTGATTCCCTGTTCTCCCACCCTAAATCTCAGTTTATATTTAGCTATTTATCCATTTGGAGAGAGAAAGGAAATAGGGGAGGCTTTTCCTTAACACAACACAGATACATGAAAATTTCACTGACTACAGCCTAAACCATGAAATACAAGGTGATAGTTTGTATACATGAAGTAGGGTTCAAGGAAGCACTATAAAATATGCACGATTCATTTGGGTATAATTCAACTTTTAAATAACTTCTCACTTCCTCCTCCTGGATAAAATTTAAATAAAGCCAAGGTAAATATATTTTCTGTGAAATTTTTGGAATACTCATTTGTGTTTTATATTACCAGAGACTCCTTTATGTGAGCTAGGTGTTTTTCTTTCAAAGGGCCTTATAAAACAAGACTTTGCAAAACCACCATTTTAATATATTTAAATATTCATGATTTAATGTGCAGAAATGCATAATGCTTCACTCGATGCCAGACTGTGATTTTTCTGGGTAAGCAGTCCACTACAAATAAGAAATGAAAAGTTAGTCTTTGTATTTGGACTGAGAATCTATTCCTTTTTAATGAAATTTTTTAATGAAATACTTTTTCATAAACACCCAGGCCAAATGTCTGAAAGACTTTCACCATTTTGACATGCTTGTATCCTTATCTCATACTGTGTGAATGGAGCCAAATTTTCCAGAAGGGTGGATTGGTGATGACCAACGGAGAAGGCCAGAGGTGTTACACTTCCATCATTGAGTAAGACATTGTACTCCACAGGAATTTTGGGGATGAGGATCCCTTTAAAGAGAGAGAGAGAGAACATAAACAAATTATATATGTACACACACACACATATATATACGTATGTATGTATACATATAATACAGAATGGGCAACAAATGTTTGTCTCTTAAAAATAATGTCTATTTAAAATTTTGTAATTGAGGCCGGGCATGGTGGCTCATGCCTGTAATCCCAGCACTTTGGGAGGTCGAGGTGGGTGGATCATGATGTCAGGAGATCGAGACCATCCTGGCCAACATGGTGAAACCCTGTCTATACTAAAAATACAGAAATTAGCTGGTCATGGTGGTGTGTGCCTGTAATCCTAGCTACTTGGGAGGCTGAGGCAGGAGAATCGCTTGAACTCAGGAGGCAGAGGTTGCAGTGAGCTGAGATCGTGCCACTGTACTCTAGCCTGGGTGACGGAGTGAGACTCCGTCTCAAAAAAAAAAAAAAAAGTTGTAATTGAAAAATAAATTACTTCTTACTATAGCAATTAAAAGCTGCATAAAAGTTAAGTTGGGAAATATTAGACTGTGTATTCCAAAAGTAAGAGATGTGCATAATCGCATAATCTATTTTTAAAAGTGTAATATTTCTATTTAAAAGTATACTCTATTGGCAAATAAAAATGAAGGCACATTTCACTTAAAACATATAAGGCAATTATGCTGTCATATATTTTTTCTAGGCTTACTTACTTTTAAAGTTCATAAAAAACAACACCGATTTTGCTTGTGACAATAATTTTTCTGTCGAGCATTGTGTATGCCTCCTATCTGATATGGATCCTTGACATAACAGCCCATAAAATATCCAAATCATGGTCTACCTAGAGAATTCCCAGTGCATTAATTATTGGGCCAGGACAGTTCACTGTCAGTGAGACTTATGGCCCTAAATACATAGAAAATTTGGGTTCAATCATTGCCATTTTTCACCATTCCTTCCTAAAGAAAGCAAGTCTTGTCAGTTTAGCCTCATCAAAATCTATTTATATAATTAAATGCTTGTTAAGTTTTATTTGGTCGTGAACAACAGGCATACTTTTTCAAGGACAGGATATGAGTTTTGAATGAAGAATATAACGAAATTTCCTATTACATTTTCTCCTTGATCTGAGAGTTTTTAACATTTATGAGTTTAGTTACTTACTTCTGTAGTACCTACATAAGTCTATCTTTACTCTAGAAACAGTGGAATCTACAGATAACATTACTGAGAAAGCACAGGACTCAATGACCTAAGAGAGATGAAGTCTAAGGAATGAAATGTGGTTTTGCTTTTTATAGATGTGGCCTCTATATTTACCGAGTGGAAGGGCTGGTACAAACCAAAGATGCTCAGGATTTTGTGTAGGATAGATGAAAAAGAGGTGTCTGAAGGAGATATTGATCATCTTCAGAAGTACTGATCAATTGCTTCCTCAGGAAAGGTGCTAGATTGCGTAAAATTTGGCAACCCAGACTGAGAATGTTTATTTTAAATTTAGAGCATCATGGCTAAACTATCTGGAACATTTATTCTAGTAGCTTAAACTACTAACATTCTATCATTTATTCCTAAACTCTTATCTCTAGCTTTCTATCTTTCCTGTGTTACAGCTTTGTATTTTCAACAGCCTACTAGGCATTTCTACATGGATATTCCTCAGAGGCTATAATCTCAACAAGTCTAAAACAGAGCTAGCTATATTTTCCACTCCCAAGCCTGTTCTTTTTCCTAGGTTTCCTCTTTTGGTAAGTCATAATACCATCTTCCCATTTTCCTAGGATGGAAATCTTAGAGTAAGACTTTTAGAGTGGATCCTGCCTTCTTCACTCCCAAACTCAAGTGACTACTAAATTTCATCGATTATTTCTTTGAGAAATTTGGGCTTTATATATAATCAGCAACAAGGAGACTTTGCAGGTATCAACAAGAAAATGAGAGTCTATCTATATTTTAGAATGATAGCACTGTTGGGAAGTGAATAGTGGCTTAAAAACATGAGAGACAAGACATAGGGAAACCAGTTTGAAAGTCTTTACAATGCTTGCAGAAGTAGTACGAACATGAAGAGTCATTTTATTGCATCCCTCTGTTATGCCAGGCAGCATGAATTATCTCATTTAATACTACTAGAATGTCAACTGTATAAATTAGGACTTTGTTTTCTCCAATGTGGTTCCACTGCCTAGACTTTAGCACAAAGTAGCAGCTCAATAAATGTTAGTTGATTGAATGAATGAATGAACCCTTAAGACAATACTGCATGATAAATACTACTGTTTTTTAAGATGAGAAAACTAAAACTCAGATAAGTTAAATAACTTGTTTCAGATTGCACACTGATTAATTGGAGAAGCTAGGACTTGAACTTAGGCCCATCTGACACCAACACTTATATCACTATACTTATGCTTTTCCTTGATAATGGCATCTTAGAGTAGGACACCTGGGGGAAAAATGACAAGATAGGTTTGAGAAAACATGTGCAGGAAGGCAGAGTCATTCTTGGAGACTGTTCCGAAGCAAGGAAACAAATGATGGATAAGTAAGAATCATTACTGATGGAACAAGCATGTTACAGGTAGAAATTTAAAGTTCTGCAGACCAAGTATCCCAACCTGAAATACACCTGCCCTGGAGATTTATGGGATCATGTCAAAGGATATTCAAATACAGGAACAATCATAGTATCGTAGGTCCTCGAATAATGTTGTTTCATTCAACATTGTTTCATTAATATTGATGAGGAAAAAAATTGATTCCCAGCTGCAGCCACTGTCTGTGTGAAATTTACATGTTCTCCCCATGTCTGTGTGGGTTTTTTATGAGTACTCTAGTTTTTTCCCATATCCTAAAGATGTTCTCATTAAATTAATTGGTGTGTTTGAATGGTCCTAGTCTGAGTGAGTGTGGGTGTGTGTGTGTGTTCCCTGTGACGGAATGGCCTTGAGTTGCCTGGTTAGGCCCTGGCCACCCCTACCCTGAACTGGAAAAAGTGTGTCAGAAAATGAATGAATGAATGAATGAATAATTGTAAAGTAAAGATTCATTAAGTGTGTTACTATCATATAGATGTATAATAAACAATGCTGTACAAAAGCCTTCCGTGAGCTTGCCCTATTTGTGATTGTTTTTTACTAATGAATGGTGGTAAGGGGAGTTTCTTCTAATTTCTGCTCAAAAACATTTATCCCTGTGGCTGTTGTCACTCGCTGATTTGCCAAAACTTAGGTTAAAAAAGATCTTGTTTCTGTTAATCTTTCTTAAATGTATGTATAGCTCATATTTATTTCAGTTTAATATTAGAAGTGTTTTGGTCTTTCTTTGATGATGTTTAGTTTGGTGATGTTTTCGTGACCAGAAATACGCCTTGCAACTTAAATCTTGCTTGTGTCAAGTAGCCTAAGCTAAAATTGGTTTCCTTATACATCTTTTCACTCAAAGTTGAAGTTTCCAAGAACCTATCAATGACATTAAGGACTTACTGTACCTCTTTTTGGAATATCACTTTGATGTGGAAAATTTGGGAAACACATATTTCCCTGTTTGAGGAAGGGGAACCAGCAGAATCCCGTTTCTTTGTTCACAAAAATTGGGTGTGAGTTTTTCTTTCTAAAAGTTCAAGATTAGAAAATTATATGTATGGTGAATGATTAGAACTTTTGCTAGCCAATTGTAGAGTTGAAGACTCTGTAATAGTCACCTCAGAATGAACCAACTGTAGGACAGAAGAAAATGTTTATGCTGATGTGCCAGTGTGCTGAACAAGTATAACTGTTCATACTGTAACCAAAGGACAATGTAATTTTAGTCTCTCGCTATTGCTTTAAAATGAACTCAGTGTGCATTTTCTACCCTAGACATGGATGAAAAGTTGGCCTGACCCACGACACTGCCACTTAGTTTCCAGTAATAAAGAGTTCTATACTATTTTGCTCCACAAAGAAACAGGAAAAGATGCCATAACAAAAATTAAATGCCTAAAAAATAACTTTTTCTCTTTACTGGTATGGTGAATACACGTAAGAGGCCTATTTAAAGGCTATTCTTCCAGGCCTAATTCACCACTCCATGACAAAACTGGCAGTTTTTACTCAACAAGACTGTAATAATTTAAATGAAATTTGAGAGTTGGATAAGGAGAATTGATAATAAAGACCATTTGAGACTCAGTTCATTAATGGATGAGAAAAATTTAAGTACTGTGCCAGAGGTAAAACAAAGAGTAATGTAATCAGGCTTCTTCTTCCTCTCTGCAAAAAATATTTTTTGGAGCGCGTTGCTTGAGGCAGTAAGAGAGAGTGAAGAAAGAATTGGGGACCCTTTCAGTTTGCAATTTGACCTTCAGCAGGAAGATATGCTTATGGAAATTTCCATCCAGAGTATCCTGGAATGACAAAGCATTCCATATCACATTTTGGGCATTTCTCCCTATTGTTACCCTGCCATAGCAGTAAAGCAGGGAGTAATAAAAGCTGTTGTTTGAAACCACAGGGTTTTTTTGATTTTTGTTTTTTTTTTTTCTTTTGAGATGAAGTCTTGCTCTGTTGCCAGGCTGGAGTGCAGTGGCGCGATCTTGGTTCACTGAAACCTCTGCCTCGCGGTGAACCCACATATTTATGATAAAATGAAGAGGGGAAGAATTGCTGGAACCTTGAACCTGTTATTGGGCTTAGTTTTCTTCAGATCTTCCTAATATCCTGAAATATAACAGTGTTATCACTCTTTAGCCAATGAGATTAGTAGAAAATGTTTTCCCAAACGATCAATCGTATAATATATTATTTTTTGGATGAAGACAAACACTGGAATACAATGGCAAATTTACATGAATTTTTAAGATAAAAAGCAAGACGTTAAAGAAATTGCAAGCTAATGATGATTGCTTCAGGCTCTGTTTTCAGACCACCTGGGATTGCATGTTCATCCTGTCTTCTTTGTTCCTAGGACAGTTCTCACAGAAAAGTTTGACAAACACACATTCATAAAAACATGCCATCATTCTTGTTGAACTAGACACACCACAGAGTGGTGTCAGACAGATCAAATCCTTCTTCTGCCCTTATTTCCCAAGCGCCCACTGCCAAATTAACTAACCTCTATGAATGTTGTCTCTTCATGTGTAAAATGATGATACTAATAGCTACCTCATAGAGAGCTGTGAGGATTAAATTAGAAAATAACTGTAAGCCTTTTAATATATTCTCATAACATAGAAAGTACTTAATAAATGGTCAACATCTCTACAAAACAAAATGGAACAAAATGAAATAAAGAACAAAAAACAGCTATGGCACTGTTTTCATGTGCCCTCAAACACTTTTGAATCCATCTTTCATATAAAGTTGCTATTCCAACTACAAATAAATGTTACATTCATTCAAGTTAATGTCTTTGTAACACTATTTTGTTATCTGGTTTTATTTTTTATGTGTACTTGGATACGATCAAATTGCATTCCTATGAAAATATTGTATTATTCATTCTTAGCAGTAATTTGGAGTGGCATTCCCTCCAATTCATCTGAGGTTGTTTTACTTTATGTCTTCAGTCTGTACCTACTCTTCTGCTTCCAGGCCTTGCATCCTTCAAGAAGAAACTTTTGTTGTAAAAAGGACAGGACTCCCAGGGGATGAGGGAACAAAACTGTGCTTCTACTGCATGTCAAATATAAACATAATCTTAATCCAGATTTAAACATGTCTAGCCAAACCATGAGCATAGAAAATGTATTTTTCACCTCTTCGTTAATTAGAAATAAATGTCCTTTACATATACCTATGAGGTACTGAAACAGAAAATGCTCCTCTAAGCCGTGAACACGTCAAACACTGACATGCATTTAGGAAAGAGAGCCCCCTCCACTGTCATAATTTACAGGACTGTGACATGAAAGTCTCTTGTGTTCCTACAAACCCTATACCATCTGCAATGAGTCTGAAACGACTGAGCCCCCTGGTATTCTGATGACTAAATGAAATGAAATGGGCATATTTGTTAAAAGTCAGCTGGGAAGCCACACGACTTGGTTAGTTCCCGAGTTCATAAATTTATGTCAGAGCAAGAGGAGCAGTGGAAGCTCAGGTGAACCAATTTACCCTAAGTGCAAATGGCAGTTTTGTTATTTGGTGTCAAAGTTACCAGTCGCACAATGACAAGCTGCCATAACACATTTTCTTGTTCACTAAAGAACAAGGATTTTGTTGGTTAATATTCCTTGCAATGCTCCTTTTCATAATTTACAACAACTAGATGCTGATAGGTTATTTAACATTTATGAAGTTAAGATGTAATCAGAAAAACCCTGATTATCTTTACAAATAAAAAAGTTAAATTATTCAACTTTTTTTTTTTTTCTCCATGGCTTCGTTTCACAGCAGGTGCATACTTTACAATGGGACAAGTCAATCAATAATCCTTTTTTAAATCTTTTTTTAGGAGCTGGAACAGGAAAAATTCTAAGAGGAAACTATTAATTCAGTTTGATAGAGGCAGTTGTTTCAAAACACTGGGTTGCACTTAACATGGTGCTTTTAACAAATCGAGCTAAATTCTGCACTATATATGTAGGGGCATCTTGATTAGGCCTTTTGTGGGGAACAGAAGTAAAATAGGACCCTCTTGAACTCATTCATACCAATTGTATGGAAATTTAACATTGGTTGTATAATAGTTATCATTTATGTCTTTTCTACCTTACTAGATGGTAGGGTTCCTGACAAGAGGGACAGTGTCTCCTTCCTCTTTGTAACTTTTAGGGCGTCCAGCATCATATTTTGACCCTGAGTGGGGCTCAGAAATCATTTCCATGTTAGTTACATGAATAGAGGAATCAATTTACCCAAAGGCAAATGAATTACATCCCATGAAGTTTTGAGCCACAAATAAAATGATTCTATTGGGTTACTGGGTGGACTGATCCTGAATTACATTGTCTTCATTCATACTTCCTATATATACAGCAAAAATCAGTTTTTTAGCTTTTAAATGGGATTACAGTAGAACTCATGAAAAATCATTTGCTTTAGGCACTGTTTAGGTTGAAAAATATCGAGAAAATATAGCATACTAGTTTTGAGTCAGACTTGGACTCAGACCCATGGTGGGTCAGCCCTGCTCTGACACCTACTTAAAGAATAACCTAGAGAAAATAGCCTGGAGTGTCTAAATTGACCTTTTTCATTAGTAAAATGAGGAAAACAATAGGACATACTACATTAAGTTATCATGAACACTAAATGAGATATTTGTTAATCTCTTAGCAAAATGCCTAGCATATATTAAAACTCAATAATGAAAGATACATTTTTAAATATCCAAAATAAAATGCAAACCACTGAAGTGAGTTTTACATTTTCTTCTGAAACTCAACACTCCTCATCATTTGGTTATTGCACTTATAAGTTAAGAAAAGTGAAACAACTGTCAATGTTGAATCATCTCAATTAATGTAACGTGAATCCTTTAGAAAGCTAATGTAAATTTTGACTTTAAATGAATAGTATCCGATATAATACACTGCAGCTGATGAGTTAACTGAATGCCAAGATGTCTAATGTCCATAAATAGACCATATTATGGTTAGGTAACCTTTAATCAAAATGATAAATAAAAACATTTATATTTCTAGAGCAATATTAATAAAAATTATTTCTCAGTGAATTGTTGCTAATTCCTTCTTTAATGGAGTAAGATATTAATGTTAAAGGAAAAGCACCAGTATTTCAATACTGTGTGTTAAACCTAAATGACTCACCATCCTCAGTGAGAAAAAGTATGTGTTTAATGCAATGGCATTGTTAATTAGAACATGATTAAGGGCTAGAACAGTTCAAAATACAGTCATCATCTTGATAAATTAGAAAGACTCATTATTAACTTCAGAGTTTAAATAATTTTGAATGTTTAGATTCTTAAACAGCAGGGTTATCTATCTCCGTTTTTATTCTGAGTAAACCATTTATGTTCCATGAAGCATTTGCTATTTAATTTTCCATAATTTTTAACCTATTAAGGTAACATATATCCTTTGTTCTCTTTAATACAAATGCTCTCTTTAATATGAATACAAAAGTCCTGATCCAATGTTGAGAGCTGGTAAAAGGTGAGAGGGAATGTTTAGGAATAAACTAACGTGGTTTATATTACCTGGAGGTTCAAACAATAATGGAGTGTTACCATGCCATCTCATTTACTTCATATAACAGTATAAGGTAGGCATTTAATATCCCCTTGTACAGATGAGAAACCTGAATTTGGGAAACATTATGCAGCTTGCCCAAGGCCAGAGGACAACTAAATAGTGGAGTCCATTCCGTGTTAGAAAACAATATGTCCTTTTCTGAAAGGTGAAAAAAATTGCACATCCATAAGACAAGAGGCAGTCTTTGGAAAATACATGTATGTGCTCTGTTTGTCATTAAAGAAGAAATATCTCTCTGTTTCTCTGCCTCTCTCTCTTTGTGTGTATGTCTCTGTTTAAGATTAAGTTAATGTAGAGGAAGGATGACTTTAAGAGAAAATCAAATGTTTGAATAATTTTAAATGGCAGGATATCCACAATTTACATTTGACTGCATAATAGATGTGGAGGCTCGCTCACCATTGTGTTCCTCCATTAATTCAGCAAAATTTTTATAAGGATATGCTGTTTGTACATCACCTGATTTAGAGGTTCAAATGATACTCAAAAGGCTAGAGATCTTGATTTTCTAGAGCTTGGAGTGTTTTGGCAATGTTACTACTGACATTTATCAAGAAAGAATAAGGTAAAGTAGATGAGGGTTTACCCGCGAGATAGGGGAATATTTACCAAGACTTTAAAATAGAATTTGGATGATCTCTTTACAGCAATTTGAGAAGTGACTCTCCTCCCCTCCCACCTAACTACAATCTTCCTGCACCTGGAATCTGGTTTTAAGTCATGTCTATTCCTTCTAGAATGTGTAGGTAAAGCTTTCAGGTTACTACTTCCTTCACACTGCAAAACGTTATTGTTGCCATGTGGATATTTCCCCTTCAGGGGCTCACCACTTTCCACGAATAATTCTTCTGGTTTTGATGCTCCCAGTAAAATATTATTCTCCCAGAATCATTTGGTTTTCACCAACACCCAGCTCTGTTTCTTGGCTCTCTGAGCTACTATTTCAAACATCATAGTTGATCCATCATAAATCTGAGAGACTTTGGTCAATAAATGAAAAGTCGACTTGGATTTAAGGTTACCCCAAAGACAGGAAGGAACTGGTCTTAAAAGGCAATAGCAGACAGTAGACCTGAATTTGAATCCTGGCTCTGCAGTGTGACGTTGAGCATATTATTATATCACTTTTTTGATATTCAAATTTCTTACCTTAAGATGGGGATAATGATATTACCTGTCTCCTAGAGTTTGCACAAAAATTAACTGAGGTAAGGCAGAGAAAGAGCTTATCAGTGTTTGGCACATAGTAGGAGTTTAACAAATGGCAAATACACCAAGTAATATGAATATATGTACATGACATTTGTTATCAGTATCACAGGTACTCTCCCACTGGGTATTGTCACTATTCTCTAGATCTTACCTTTCACTAGTAGGACTTATAAACATGTACTAAGATTTAGTTTATTTATAGCATTGGAACAATAATTTGAAAACTGAAAATCCAGTTAATTGTCTAGGTAATTTTTCGGTTGCCAAGTAACCACATAGACAGTTTTTCTCCCAGCAACTTACCTGTCTAAGGTTACTCTGTTCACATTAACCACAAAACAAAATGCATATTTAAAAAATCAAATAAAATTTAGCCAGTATTTTGGCTTTAGACCATGAGTATCCAATATTTTGGCTTCCCTGGGCCACATTGAAAGAAGATTAATTGTCTTGGGTCACATATAAAACACACTAACACTAACAATAGCTGATGACTTAAAACAAACAATTGCAAAAAAACCCACGAAAGTTTATGGATTTATGTTGGGTGGCAATCAAAGACACCCCGGGCTTTAGGTTGGACAAGCTTGCTTTAGACATTCAAGAGAAACTGGTGGATTTATGTTTTCAGAGAAAAAAATTATTGTAATTCACCAATTTCACTTGGTGAGTGTGATCCATGCTTTTGGTAAATCATGTCTATTCCTTTTAGATTTTTGGATGGGTAGGTAAAGCTTCCTAGTTACTAGTTCATGCTGCGGAGATCATTGTTGTCACGTGGCTGTTTTCCCTTCAGCGGCTTGCCATTTTCCACAATTACCTCTTGTAGTCTTGGCACGCCACTGACACATCCAGTAAAACATTGTTTTCCCAGAATCATTTGGTTTCAACAATACCTAGGTCTGTTCCTTGGTCCTCTGGGCTACTATTTCTAAAAGCACTCGGTAGCATATCAAAGTCCTATGTGGAGTTTTTAAAAAGCTCTATATTTCTTGACTCTATCCCAGGAGATTCTTAGTAAATTTGGGGTTGAGAATCTGTCTTTACACAAGCTTCCTAGGTGATTCTAATGTTCGTTCAGGTTTGGGAACTACAGGCATGGACTGTTTTGCCCATTATTCAGCTCTGTCCATGATGTAATCATTTTGTAATGGCAGGGAGTATGATGAATACCTAGAAAACTATTGTGAGCAAATAAACAATCTCCACTTACAAATTTATTTTCTTTCTGTTTAAAATATATATTTGTGACTATTCAGGAATAGAAAAATGTTTTTATTATCCAAATCAAAACACAGCGTGAGGTACTTTCCAATAAAATCAACTGTAGATTACACACAAGTCAAAATCATTTGACTGTTTACTGAGTTTAAAATCCTTCTAGGCACCAGGAAAAAGGTTTAATTTAAGATTTTAATCTTTCCTTATACTATATGGTTTCTGAAATGGATTTTGTGCATCTTAAACTATAAGATTGACAAGTCTGAATATTACAGATTTATTAACCATTGGTTAAATGGTTAGAGTTAGTGTGTAAAGCATTCTACAATATCCCCTAGGCTGGACCAGAATGAACAATTTATACAAAGCCTGAGGTATGTGAGAGTTAAGGTCATATTAAACAAGCGAAAGTTGTGTTCTATTCCACAATGATACCTTTCGAACATGATACATTAAACATTTAAGTGTGATATTGAATTCAAAGAAAAAAATGACACATGCTGGGAAATTTGAAAGAGGTCCAAACCTCAGTAGGCAGTTTTATTATTTTGAAATGGAGGCTTTGAGACCCAGCAAATGTTGGAACAAGAATGTTTTAAAATGAGCAATTAAAGACAAAAAAATAATTCTTCAAACAATCACCATTGGTATCTATAGAATATTATACAGAACTAGATAACGTATTTATTATATAAATTACTTCGTTTAATCTTTACAGCAACCCTATCTGCCTACATGTAGGTGTTATTGTTATCTCCACTTCACAGATGGAGAAAATTGAGACTTAGAGACTAAGTTCAGCTAATAGCTGGCAGTACTGGGATGTGAATCCTGGCTTTTTCATTTGTCTTACTTTCATAGTCATAAAATAAAGATATTTTCAAATCCACACTGAGCATGAAGTCTTCAGATTAGCAATGGCAACTGATATGTGTAATAATGTTAAAATAACAGATATTTTGATAAACCATGGGACTTCCCAGTCATATGGTAAGGAAATCACCAACTTTGCTCATCACCCTGAAATTTCCCTTATTGTTCTTGCAGAATTTGGATTGTAGCAGACCCTGGTCTGAATCTAAAACTTTCTTGTCAATAGGCTAAATCTGGTCTTAGATTGGCTCTATCCAGCTTCATTTTATTTTGTGGTGCAAAACACAACAGCACAATAAAAATACCAAGAAGAAATATACTAAAAAATTGTGGCCAAGCACATTGGCTCATGCCTGTAATCCCAGCACTCTGTGAGGCAGAGGTGGGCAGATCACTTGAGGTCAGGAGTTTGAGACCAGCCTGGCCAGCATGGTGAAACCCTGTCTCTACTAAAAATACAAAAATTAGCCAGGCATGGTGGTGTGTGCCTACAGTCCCAGCTACTTGGGAGACTGAGGCAGTAGAATCACTTGAACCCAGGAAGCAGAGGTTGCAGTGAGCCAAGATTGCACCACTGCACTCCAGCCTGGGCGACAGAGCAAGACCCTGTCTCAAAATAAATAAATAAATAAATAAATAAATAAATAAATAAATAAATAAATAAAATTTTAAAATCACAAGATAGCAATGCTATTCCATGAAAGTAGAAATCAATTCTGTAAAGGGGACTATAAATTTGTATATTTCCCACAGCAGAAGATATGTCTCTATTGACATTAAGAACAGAGTTCAAGAATATCTACACTCTTAAAACATAAAGATTATAGCACTTTATGATGCATTCTGCCACTATTAATTATTCCTTTATATTTTATTTAATATGTTGTACATTTATTTTAAAACAAAAGTGGGTGAAATAATGAACATTTAATATTTTAGAGCAATTATATTTTTCTTTGCTTATAAAGCTCTTTGTAAACTTTCTTTTGAATTGTGAGGAAAAATAATCTTTTCTCTTTGATCTTAGATTATAGCAGAAGGTGTTGGTATATAAGAACGTAAGTTTTATGTATTAAGTCTTTACACTATCTTTATAGCTATACAATATTACCGGTTTTGACCATTCGATTCAATAAAAATAGGCCTCTGCTAATTATGTTATGGAATGGATCTACTGATGGCCCAAATGGCTGTTACTAACTATTTGGTGCCTTGTTGAACTGTAGCTAAACTTATTCTGATGGGGACAAAAAGGGTGTGTCTCAATTTCATCTTAAGACTAGATATTAAAAATAAAGTCACATATTTTTGAAGTGTATTTAACATCTTAATCAATTTTAAATTTTACTTGGAAAGGAAAGTCCCCCATGTGTCCTTTATGTTAAAAGACAGAGAAAGCAAATCTCACTCTACTCTTTACTCCACGGTATTAACGCAGTCAGGATTTTCCCCGAGGATGGTGCTTACTTCAAAATATAATATTGCACTAAGTCACAAGGCAACCCAATAATGACTAAATGGCTCAGTGAAGGCTATTCAGCTTACAGAGGAAAAATGCAGCTACCATAAGTGGTCACAACCCAAGGTACATGGGCGGAGTGAACAACTGTCTTTCCAAACTCCGCATTCGCTGATATAATATAAAAGGAATGGTATAATGTCAATGATCCAATCTAAGGAGTCCCATGGAAATGAACATTCAAGGTAATTCTGACCTATATGACTTTCATTGGATATATTAATAGAAGAGGAAGCCAGGCGCAGTGGCTCGTGCCTTTAATCTCAGCACTTTGGGAGGCCGAGGCGGGTGAATCACCTGAGGTCTGGAGTTCGAGACCAGCCTGACCAGCATGGAGAAACCCTGTCTCTGCTAAAAAAAAAAAATACAAAATTAGCTGGGCGTGGTGGCATATGCTTGTAATCCCAGCTACTCAGGAGCCTGAGGCAGGAGAATCATTTGAACCCAGGAGTCAGAGGTGGTAGTGAGCCGAGATCACGCCATTGCACCCCAGCATGGGTAACAAGAGTGAAACTCCATCTCAAAAAAAAAAAAAAAAAAAGATGAGTAAAAAGATTTTTAGTCTCTTGTACTTGAAAGTGTTGCTTTCATAGAAAGATATATATACTTATACTGACATCTAGATACTTGTATCTCTATGTATGTATGTATGTACTCATGCATCTACACACTTAGAAGTGTGGTTTAGATTCTGTTCGTATTTATCCAGGAGACCGACTATGTCTTTCTGATTTACTATATTAACAGTTCCATTCTTATCTCTAATTAATTCCTTTAAATTATTTACACACACACACACACACACACACACACTTTTTTTTTTTTTACCTGGTGGTGTCCAAGCTACAAATATAGAATAAGGCCCAATTACTGTGATATTATATGGAGGATGGATTTCTTCTGGTGTTGACATAGGTGTTTGAACAATGTAATCATCACTAGTACTGCTGCCACCTCCAGTTTTGACTTCTAACTTGTAAGTGTATCTATATTTAAAAAGAAAGAAGAATTGTGATAAAACCATGCACAAGAGACTTGAACAATGATAACCGGGTTTTGTATCCATTGCTTAGTTCTACATTTGTGACAAATTGCAAATCCTTTGCTCCCTTTCCAGAAACTTGACTTGGTAGTTTTTCTTGCACAGGCAACATTCTCTCCAAACCATTGTAATTTCAGCTGCTTTCAACTTTATTTTTAACCTGCTAGTAATTCATAGCTTTTCTTGAAGATTTCAGGAAAGTCTTGGAGTGTGCTGGTGGATTGTGGAGGATTCAAATTAATCTTCCCCATTTTTAAATGGGTTGGAGTTCAGGGAAATATGTTTAGAGAAAGATGTTTTTAAATTGATCTGCTATTCCTTACAATAAAATGAAATTGATCTCTACTTTCTACAATAAAACATCTGTTGATTTAAGATATGTTTTTGTCTCCGCTGAGAAATGAATGGGAATGAAATGCAAATATGTGGAACTTTTTCCTCTAAAACTACTCACAACTATATGTAGTGTAGCAAGTAGAGAAACATTGTACAAGAAGAGAGTTGATGGAAAACAAAACGCTTTACATCTCTTTTATTGCTAGTTTAAGGATGCATGTTTTTGAAGATAATTTGGTAATTTTTAAAGTTTAATACTTCATGTATTTTTTATATTTAAAAATTCTCATGCTTTTATGTCAAACAGAAGACAAATTATTTATATTTTTAAGAAATTTCATGTAGTCTAAAGACTAAATGATTTAGCACTTTTATCAGTTGTTGAATGGCCAAGGAATGAGGAAGTTAATTAAACAATTTAATAACTTTCAGTTGGACATGCATTTCTTACCAACCCAGAGAAATGTACAAATCTTGCTGTATGATTGGTAAAGTTTTCTTTTAGTTTACCTGCTATTGGGCTCCAGGTTTTTATCAGTGAAATTCTGCTCTTCACTGCCACCCAGGAAAAGCAAGTTTCCATTACGACTCAATTGATATTGAGAAATGAGGCCATTGGGCTTTTCTGGCAGACTCCAGTATAATTCCACAGTTGTAGAATTGATGATAATGTGTCGAGGTGTCACCCAAACTCCTGGCAAGAATAACGCAATGAGGTTTTATTGTTAGGATAAAATAAACAGTGTATCAAAAGTCACACCATCCCTCCATGAACTATGATATTTTTTCTGTTGATTTTAAAAAATATCTAACTGTAAGGAACAAAAATACATAATTGGTGTAAATATATTTTTATTACTTTGATTATTTTATTTTTGAATTGCCTTTGGAAAGTGAATTTCAGACAACTAGCAGTGGATAATTTCTCTGCCTTGGTTGTCACTCTGAGTGTATTTTAAATCAAGGCCTGAGAGACTATCTCGGGAGTTCAAACTTTTTAATACGATTTACCTGGAATACGTGAAAGTAGGCATAACCGAGTATTTACCTGAATTATACAATTCAACAAATGAGTGTACTTTTCCTTTTTCTTGCCCATCAGTGCTATGCTTTCTTCTCTTTTCTTCTCTGGCTATGCCTCTGGCCTCGTTTACTGGGATGTCTTCCCCTCCTGGACCTTGAAAGGATGTAATGCCTCAGAGCAGTAGGCTCTGTTCTCTCTCTCCTCTCTGTGTTTCCTCCTTTCTCTTCTTTTTCTCTCTTCTCTTCTCTTCCAACACTGACTTCCCAGGTGATCTCCATTCAGCATGGGTTTTAAATATGCATATGCTGAAGACCCCCAAAAGCATATGTCTAGATGGAAACTCTCTTCTGAGTGTCAGACTCAAGAATCCAACTGTTTGCTTGACACCTCCATTTGGATGACTGATGATATATCAAAAACTAAAAACATGCAAAACAGAACTCTTGTTTTTCCTGTCTACAATCTATGTACCTCCCAATCTTGTCCATCTATCCATTTTCTTGGACAATACACGCAAAAATAATGATCCTTGAGACTTTCACTTTTCATACCCCCAAATGTAATCTAACATCAAGCCCCGAAGATTCTATAAGGTATACTTCCCTGTATCTTTACTTTCACTTCGCCTGGTTCAAGCCACATTTCTCTCTCTCAGAAACTCCTGTCATAGCTTCTAAACTTGCCTTCATGGTGAAATCTTGGCCTTCCGTATTCCATTGGGATCTTTATAAAAGTGTATAAAGTGTATATGTAAGCCAGTATCATCTTTATGAACCATATAACCCTTTTGAATTTATTCCTATAATATAATCCCAATTTCTTATTATGACCCATGTGGTCCCACATTTTATTGGCTCTGGCACGCATGGAAGCATTCTTTCCACCGTTCACAGAGCTGTGGCCATGCCAGATTCCTTTCTATCCCTAGAATGCTTCAGGTTATTTCCTACATCTGGGCTTTTGAACTTCCATTCCTTTGACCTGGAACACTTTTGTTCCCTTGCAACATGACATTTTTGAATTTTGTTCTCCTATGCAGAATTGCTCTTATATGTAGAATATTCTCATATGTTCTCATAGTTCAGTTACTTGTGTAATTATCACCTTATTGATAAGACCTTATTTTAACACTCTCTTAACTCTAACTTGAACCCCATCTAATGGAGTCCCAACCTAGTTTCTCTGTATTGCATGGCTTTTTCTATTTCCTTCTTAACACTCAAAATATCATAATAAAATTCTTTCTTCAACATACTATTATTTTTACGTTATATGACAGTGCAGTCCACTCCTTTTTCTTGCTTTGATGCAAAATTACTTCCATGGTAGCAGGGATCTTCTCTGTCTTATTTGTCAATGTATCTCTATGGATAACACAATGCCTAATACAAGTTTAGTGAATAGATTTATTGTAAATATATCTCCTGCAAAATACTATGCTAAGCACTGCAGGCAGTTCTAGGGAAAGCAGAGATGACTAAGATGTGGCTCACTCTTTCAAGGAGTTTATACTCCTGTCTAAAAGACAAAGTATACACACAAACAACTGTAATTCAATGTCAAACATTCAAATACTCATAGATGTACAAACCTATTGATGGAGAACCCAGCAATGAGAAAGCTCAATCCTACCACTTTATGTTGTTATCGAGTTATACTCTGATTAGACACTGTAAATCTCTTCTGGAGATTAAAAAAAAACTCATTTCAATATTAGGTTCCCTGTAATCAATAGCTTTTGCTTGATTGTATCTCCTGTGTAGGTTACTCTGCATAGGATAAGATTTTGACACTTTAGAAGAAAAATTTTCAGAAGAACAAAATGCAATTTATTTAGCAGCATCCTGAAAGAAACAAGATAGATTTCAAAAATGTCTCAAACATTCCAGCTTTCTAAGGAGCAATATATTCCTGAGAAGAAAGTAGTTCATTTTGTTCTGAGAGTTTGCTCTGTTCTAGGTATTTGGAAAAGTTCACAAATCATAGTATATATTTATGTGTGGGTTTCTCTGCCAACAGCTGCTAGATGATTCAACTAGAGTTCTGATTTAAATGTAATATTAATTTGTTGATTCAAAAGATAAAGTATAAAGTCTTAACTCATAATCTGCTTCCTATAGTTATATCTTTTTCATCTTGAATGTTGTATTGAAAATCACCAAGGTACTAGAATGGCTATTGCTTGGTTTCTGATTTGAAACAGTCAATAAAGCCTGTGGATGTGGAGGAGCTAATAAAATAAAATGAAACGTAATTTTGGGTTTGTTTCAACTTTTAAGTAAAAGTTGAGTTTATTATTTATACAGGCTGGCAAAAGCTCTGTTAAAGTTGGTAATAACTCCATGTCCGTTGGTTTGACTGATAAGATGCAGTTCAAATGTATACATAATCAGAAAGTGCCGCATTTTTACTTGGATGTTGATATGGGGACATCATTATCTTGGCAGCTGCAAGAAATCTTTGCTAGAGTAAGATGATCTTTGGTGGGATATATTAACGAGTCCTAGGTGGAGAATTTGTTCGCTTCACCATGTAACCCCAGTCTAAGTCTCAGGTAAAACCAGAAAAACCTATTCTGTATAATAAGGGAGCAAATTGAGGCAGTTCAAGGGAAAGAAATGAATAGTAGGGAGGAAAGTAACCTAAGAGGATGGGGTGGGGTAAACTAGCTGAGAGGTTAAAACGGGAAAGGTAGAAGTAAATCTTTGTGGGCCTCTTTACACAATGACAACCAGTATAATATGTCTACTGTATTTGTCTTAAATTTATCTTGAGTTGCATGCAATATTACCCACTTCTCATGTCCCTACAAATCTTCATTCCAATTCAAAATTCCCAACATTTATTGTGGATTGTTTTTCTCGTGAAATCTGGTGATAGGAACCAATTTTGTATTAGTTGATGTCAGGGATGCACTGAATTCTGGACTATTTAGTATTTGTTAATTTATTCACTCAACATTCTATCTGACTCTGTGTCATTTTCTGTGTTGGGCACTGTGGATATGAAGATAAAGACTCACTCTTACCCTTCATGGAGTTCATGTATCATGGTGAATAAAGATGTTGATAAAAAATTGTACTCCAGTATGATACATGCTTTAAGAGAAGGAGACACAGTATCCGTTAGAACACTTAGAAAGGGTAACCTGACACAGACTGTGGGGAGAAATGGAGATGGGTAGGAAGTAGGTGGTTGTAATGGAAGATTTCAGAAGGGGAGATGTGCGAACCAAGTTTTGAAAAGGTGGGCATTAACTGAGTGAGGATGTAGGGAAAGGGAGTTCAGGCTGAGGGGAACCCACAGAAAGTCCTAGAAATATGGGCAAGGATAGCAGGACTGCACATACCGTGGCATGACTGGTGCATTGCATGGCATGTGGGGAAGACTGAAAGCCTTGAAAAATTGATGGAAGTTAAAACTTGAGGGGTCCACGTTGCTTTGCTAAGGAGATATGGATGTATGTCTTCCTGGAAGGAAATGGGATTTTATGGAGGTGACTAATATGGCATATTCTTATTTTGTCAAAAGAGGAAAAAGAATTAGGATGTGGGATGTGAGAAAGAGGAAAAATGACTAAAAATGACTAGAGGAAGCAAACCTAGTTACGAGAATCCAGAGAACTTCTCTTCTTATAACTATAAAGATCTGAACCAAGGTAGTGGTAAAACGGATGGTAAAGAAGAACAATGTTTTAAAAAGTCCTTAAGATTTAAAACAAATAAGATTTTATGAAGAATTATGTATTACTTATGGAAAAGGGAGCCATCAAGAATGTCAAGCTTTGGGCTTAGGTGATAGGTAGGTGGTAGTATCTGAGAGAAGAAGAAAAGCAGGTTGAGGAGTAGAGTGGAGTGGAAGAATTAAGTGGTGAAGTACTGAGGTTAAAGTTTTTGAAAAACACCTAAATATAAACATGTAGTAGACCAATACATAAATAGGATTTAAATCCACAAGGGTAGTTTTAGTATTTGGTCGCTCTCAGCCTCCGTTAGGAGATAAAGCCAGTGCTTAAGAATTCCAGAACAGCTTGGGAGTTATAGTGCAAACAGTAGAGGAAAAACAAAGGGCGCATAAACGTTAAAAGAAGGGCAGAGGAAGAGGAATCTAGAATGAAACTGAAAAAGACTGGTTCTTCTTTTCCCGTATCTTTTCCACATTGTCAATGCTAGAGGAAAGGATGTCTGCAATTTTGCATGATTTATCTCTAAAATGAATTAGAACTCACTTCGACTTCAGTAATTGTAGAAAAGAGGAGTAATAATTCCATTCAAAATCTTCCCATTATGTGACTAAAGGTACAGGTACACAGTTTTCTATGAGGATAAAACTGTAGAGTACTGTGTCCAACTTATCAATGAGGTTGTAATGTGCATTTATTTTTTCTTAGATTGAAAATGATAGGCAAGTGAAAAGAGCTCAGGTTGCATTGGCTATGCTAAACACTTTTAATTCTCTTCATGTTCACTTAAGATATTCATATATGAGATCTTCAAATTATATCCGATATATTTCAAAATGGCATTTTATAATTAGTTATATCTGGGTGAATAATTTAAAATGGTATACTTGTTTTCACTTTACAATGAAACAACAAAACTTAATGTGATTGCTAAGGTGTTCCCAAGTTAAGCATTCGTACTATATTTATATCATATATGGGTCATATATAAATGGCACTTATTCAGCCAGAAAATGGCCCTAAATCCGTGTTTCTTCTGCAGAGGGAAGTCAATTTTGTTTATCATTTCTTTGCATGGTTGTTTGTGTTAAAGGAAAGGTACATACAGTTAAAAAAAAAATTAAGGGCATTTCTCATATCATATTACCCTGCACTGTTGAAAGCTACAATTTTTAAGTCATAAAATGTAAGTCCTTTCAAGAAATTTTGTCGGGAAAAGTGGGAAAATAGATGTGTATTTCCAATGAATTTAAATACATGAATTTGGTAGACAGGAGTGGAACAAGAGATTCCGTTATTTTATCAGGCTTGAGTTTCAGCCAAATCTGGTTGATAGATCCTTTAGAAATTATCCATTATCATCAAAGTATCCATTTGATAGTTTACCTTTCCAAAAAATCCACTGCTGGTTTCTTCCTTTCAAAGGAACACTAAGCTTTTTGACATGAAACATTCTTTATATAGAAAACATCATTAGTGAATTCCTGGTGAGGAGCCATATGCCCCATATGTGGAATTTTCCATTTTATTCCCCATTTACTGGTAGGAAGTTCAGGTCTAATATTCTGAGGTACAACAATCCCTTTCATTAGAAGAGTAATGGACAAGTAGTTCAGGAGTCTATGGTGGTAATTAACATTGCATTTCTGTTTAGAAACTTATTTATGCCTTGGTTTCCCCATATGAAAAATAGGCAGATAATGAAGATTAACAAAATAATTAGTTGATCACTAACACATGCCACTTAGTATATTATTCTTTTGAAAGTAAATGACACCACCCATCCCACCTCTCAATGCATGGGTAACCATCGCTATCAGTTGGTGTGTATACTTCCTGGATTTTTAAATGCATTTATTTATTAACCATTAACAACAAATGTCATTTTCTCAGTTTGTTCTTATACATTAATATAATTTCATAACTTCCTCTTTGTATGAACTGATCATCTCATTCTTTTATATTGGTGCATGAAATTCCACAATATGAGGATAGCTGATTTTATTTAGCAATTCTCCTACTCACAAACATTAAAATTGCTCCCAACATTTTGCTATTAAACAAAATAAATGCGTCAATAAACATCCTGGTGGATGCCTCCTTGAGCAGTGTGGCACAGTTTCTGGCATAAATGATGAAAACAGAATGGCTGTATCATGGGAAATTAACAATTTAAATGTAATAGACATTTCCAATTTGCCGTCTAAGGTGATGATTCCATCTTATATTCCTTCAAACTGCGTCTGGTTGTACATCTCTGTACATCACTGTTCATTTGTCAAAATCCTTGTTTCTTGTGGTCCATCTCAGAAGTCATCTGCTCCATAAAGTCTTTCTTGATGTCAATGATGGGTTATTGTTTCTTCCTCTTCAGGCCAACCTTAGTACTCTATTCATTTGTTCTTTCTTAACATCAACTTTTAGATTTTCTCTCTTCATACAGATCTTTCTCCTATCACTTCTACTTGATTGTCAATCTTGAGGGCAGAGAATATTTTAAACAACTTCAGCAGTGAGCATGGTGCTTATTACATATTAGATGCTCCCAAAATATTTAACATCTGAGTTTTTTAAAAATTTCAATAATTCTTCTTTCCACAGAAAGTCAACTCTAAAAAGGTTAAAGAATTGAAAGCGAACTGATCTTGGGAAGCTACACATGAATCAAGCCTGAAGAATGGGAACCTAGAATACGATTTTATTCTGTACCTATCAACTTTATTGCCTCTTCCTTGTTTGTTATGAAGGAATTTACAGATTCCATCTCAAAATGCTGTGTGAAAATTTCTTCCCTCAAACCATGGATATTGTTTCATTACCTTCAGGAGCTGCCTGCAGTGTCTGACCTAGAAAAGGCTCGCTTGAAGTGCACCCAGCAGATGTACAAGCCGTAAGCGTGAAACTGTAGTTGGTGTACGGCTGGAGACCTAGAAAAAGCAAGCAAGAAATAAAGTACACCTTAAGAGGATTATTTATTATCAATTAGGCACCAGAAGTAACATGCAGAGTTGTAGATATGATAGCCAAAACATTTAAGAGTACTCTTTAAAACACTCTTTAAAGGTCTGAACCTCATAAGAGGTTAAGTGTTGAGCAAAATTTCATTTATCACTGATAAACTAATAAATTCTCAGCCATAGAAGAGACCTTAAAATTCATGTGAACCATCTACCCTTCTCTTGATTCCCTATACAAGATGTCATTGAAGAGGCTGTCCCGTCTATACGATCAGAGCACTCCGTCTCCCATAGAGCCCATTTCATCTTTAGAGAGCCCTAGAGTTATCCTTATTTTGTTTGAAAGTCCTTCCTTATATTGTGATGAAATCTTTCTATCGCTTTCACCCCTGGGGACATATAGAACAAATCTAATTTCTTTTCCACATGACAGTTCTTCAAATGTTTGTAGACAGTTATCAAAACCCCCTGAGTCTTCTCTTCTCCAGGCTAACCATCCCAGTCTCTGCAATTGCTTCTTATATAAATAGGGGCAGGAAAATAAAAAGAACGTTAGATTCAACATTTTCTTGCCCCAAGTCATATTCAGCTCATATTAATCCCAACCAACACTTTTGTTTTTAAACTTTGCACTCTGCCTAATGTGCCTTTTTTTTTTTTTTTTGGTGTGTTGATTTTGTCTTTACACGTAGATTAAGGCTAATTTGGAGAAGAGATGGTGCTTATTACTTCTTTCGTATTCAGAATATGATACAGCATGGTAATAGTTTGTAAGTTTTCAGGGAGAAAAGAATGACAACCCATCTAAAATAGAAGTTGTATATTGTTAGATTTTGCTGCTCTGTGCGTGGCTGGTGACCTTGTGAGAGTTACTGAGCTCTCTTCGCCTTGGTCTACTGATCTGTAAAATGGGGAATCATTATAGCATCTAGCAGACAGGAGAAGATGAAATAGGATACACAAAGTAGTATTTCATTCTAGCAGAAGCAACTTTAAAACTCAGCAGCATTCAACAAGGAGGATATTGAGGCTTACAAGACATCTCTCCCTTGACGCTTGGGAAAGTTCAAACAATGCCAAAGCTCTCTTTGAGAAAAAAATAGTATTTTAAAACAACAGGACTTAGCCTATTTGTTAAATAATTGAACTAAGTTACAGATGAATCCAATGATTGTTATGCTTATTTTTTCACATATTTTGAGCTACATTTTCACATATTTTGTTCTTTTGGTGGAATGACCGTTCCTTCAGAGATGTTCATGTGTCACTTTGTCCGTTTATGCAGATTTCTCCTCAAATGTTACATTTTAAAAAATTTTGACCACTTCATCTAAACAACCCATCCATCACGTTTTATCACCTCACATAATTTTCTTATTTCATAGCCTTCAACCATCTCTGATGTTTGCTGTGTCTCTTGCTTATTTGTTATTTGTCTCCCACTTTAGATGTATGTTCTGAAAGAACAACAACTTTGTTTTGCCTCTCTGTATCCTTAGGATTGTGACAGGCACAAAAGGTGTGTTTGTTCAATGAATGAAAAAATTACCGATCTCATTCATTTAGAATGAGAGCAGTAGTCTGGGTTCTCTGCTAAAGCAATAATGTTCTGCAGCTGGAGCTGCCCCAAGGTTTAGCTTCAGAGCCCTTTGTATTTTCTTATCAACTTAGTGATAAGATGCAGGCACTTATTTGATTATAATATTCCATTTGGTTGCTTTGGAGGATTTACACAATTTTGATATTTACCTGATTTACAGATGAAGAGTATGACTAAAGATCTAAGCCATACCCAAGCCACATATGTTTGATAAAAGCTTATGGGAAAATGCTAAGATTACAAAATGTAGAGCTCAAAATAATGGAAGGGAACATTCAAGAATGAAACTCAGAGGTTGCAGTGGCAAACTCGTTTAGCTTGACAATGTCTCCTCTTCACTCTCACTACTGACAAAAAGGGTCTTGACCAGTGTGATACCATTTTACCTAAGTATCTTATTTTCCCCATTTAGAATATAAGCCCTTTGAGAGTAGAAATGACATCACTGAGTGAGTCTTTTTGGGAGGTCATTTTCCCCCATAGTGCCCATTTTTAGGCATTCAGTGTTGAACAAATATTGCTTAAGGAAGAGCATGCCCACGATAGTGTCCCATAAAGTTTGCAGAGATATGAGGCTACGATGTCTGTCACCATGTGACCTGACCAAAAAGGTCCTTCCTCATAATTCCATCAGTATCCCTGCCCATGGCATTGATTTCTTTGAGTTGGAGATTTTTTTTAGTTGCAGAATATTAATAAAATAACAGAAATTAATATAATTTGTGAGCAATACATATATTCTAGATTTTTTCCTGAATGCCAGATGTAAATCTGGTAGCTAAAAGTAAACAGATACTTTATTTTTTTTTTCTGGAATATTCTGACCAAAACAATGGCCTCAGTTATCTTCCTCAACATGGTCCTGGTTGGTCTGATTTCAGATATGCAGTGACTGTAAAAGAAAATTTTAGGATGAGCATTAGGGAAAAAAGAAAATTCATAATCACAGAGGTTTGCTAAGGTTGATTAGAGGATTGAGAGTATTTGTAATGAGAATTGTAGTCGAAAGGAAAATTAATGTATATAAAAATATAAATTGTCATTTCTTGACAAAGCCTTTCTGCAGCAAGTTGAGTGGTCTCCATTTTACTTACAGCCTAGAATTTGAGAAGGCAGGTGTTTAGGCATGGTACAACAGTAGAGTATCCAGCAACTTAGGGATTTTTGAAAGAGGGAGGAAAGTGCATCAAAAGAGTTTACATTAAATGGGGTAGGTTCACCAAGCTACAGGTGTTTACATTAAATGGGGTAGTTTCACCTAGCAGGATATGGGGGTAGGGCTGGTGGAAGGAATATGTTTCTCTTGAAGCTACTGGTGTACTAGAATCAAGGAGGAATGGCAAACTCAGCACTGAGCAGAAAACCTTGGTCAAGAAGTCAGAGGAGTTCAAACATATTGTCAAATCAAGAGGAGTCAACATGGTGCACTAAGGAAAGGAGACAAAGATTGAAGAACCAAAAGGATGAGAGTGGGAGACATGTCTGCAAGTGAATATGGGGAGAATGGCAGTTTTACTCTAATTCATTGGCACTTTATCCTCTAGAGCTGTGTCTGTCCCTGAAATGTAGCCATGCTGGCCAGTTTAATGGACCATGTGGGCAAAGTGTAGAAATACTTAGGCTCATTTCAAAAGATGTTTGCTAATGTGTATCAAGCAACTTCACACCTGCCATTTTTACCTTCCAGGGTCTGTTCCTGCTTTTTAGAACAAAACTCAGTTTCCTTGGATAAGGCAGTCGTTTGTCCACTATCAGGCTTTGTACTTTATTTAGTGTTGACTTCATCTGGGCTGAGGAGTGTATAGATGACCCAAGCCTGAACACCAGCTCTATGTTCTCCCATCACATAAGAGCTAGAGCTAATAGTATTTAAGTTACTCAATGGCTGCCTTCCCTCTGAAGATTAAGCGGCATTTAGAAGACATAAAAATGGTAGAAACCATTGCAGCTGCTCTTTATTAAAATTAATATTATTTTAATTGGCAAGTCATAATTGTATACATTGTAGCTGCTCAAAATGAAAAAAAAAAGTTAGAACAATTTAGTTCAAACACCAGCACAAAAACTATAAATTAGGAAGAAAAAACCCAACAAACCAAACTCAGGGTGTTTTTGTTTTTGTTGATCTGTTTTTAATTCTGTTTTCATTGGACTCTATACATTAACTAAATATATTTTATGAGAATTGCAGTTATTTTAAAGGAAGTTAGTTATAAGATTATGTAAATGACATACTAGCAAAAGTTTATTGAGCATTTACTACTACTTGGCCCTCTTCTGTGCACTTTATGGGTGTTAATATAATCAATGCCCACACTAACTTTCTGCTGTGCATGCTATTATTTGTTCATTATACAGATAAGGAAGCTAAGGCACAGAAAGTTGGAGGAAATTGCCTATGATCACAGAGATAAGAAAGGGCTGGGGCCAGGTGCAGTGGCTCATGCCTGTAGTCCCAGCACTTTGGAAGGACGAGGCGGGTAGATCACTTGAGGTCAGGAGTTTGAGATCAGCCTGGCCAACATAGTGAAACCCCGTCTCTACTTAAAAAAACCCTACAAACATTAGCCAGGCGTAGTGGCACATGCCTGTAGTCCCAGCTGTTTGGGAGGCTGAGGCTGGAGAATTGCTTGAACCTGGGAGGCAGAGGCGGTAGTGAGCTGAGATCCTGCCACTGCGCTCCAGCCTGGGTGACATAGTAGTGAGACTGAAAAAAAAAAAAAAAAAGAAAGAAAGAAAGAAAGAAAGAAAGAAAGCCAGCCAGCCAGCCAGTATTGGAACTTGGGCAGTTACACTGAGAAATGTGGCCCAGAACAACTGGATCAGGCTTCCTAGCCTTATAATAAAAACCATGACATAAATAGCTCAAAGCCCAGTGAAATTTCCAGTAATATAAAAAATTCAAGTGGGACTATATATTTAAATATTTTCATTTTAAATATTATTATGCGTCATGTAGTGAGGTACTGAGTCATGTTCTCTGCTAAGAGAGCAGTCTGAAATTAGGCTATTTGGGTTCTAATACTTATCTACTTACTAAGTACTTGACTACAAGGAAGTTTTCTGGTTTCTAAGTTCCTCAGTTTCTATATCTAGAAACTGTAGGCATGATAGTAGAGACTGCTTAATAGGTCTACAGATTAATTTAAGTGAAGGCAATATCTAAATCCATAATTTAGAAAATTTAAAACCATATTCTTTTAGTTTTTATATTTTTCATATTGTTAGAGGATTGGATTACTAATAGGCTTGGCTCAGATAATCTGTAAGAAAGCATCAACTACTATCAGGCATAGATGATTTACATGAACCTGATGACCTTTCATATATACGACTCTGTAAAACTCAATAAAATGAACACATTTCAACTGGAATTTGCTGTCATTTTAAGTAAGCCTCTATCGGTAGTCCTTAAAACGAGATATATATGACATATTAGCAACAGGCAATGAAAAGGGCACACCAATTGAAAACTACTCATGAATTGATCAGGATGAGAAGAGGGAAATAAAGAGATGTCTCAAAGGAACCGTTCCAACTGTAACTTAATCCTGAAGTCGAAGAGTAGAAGGAGAAAAGAAAACATCATTCAAGTGCTCAGCATTGAATTAGAAGAGTAGGAAATAGCAGTTGTAGAGTACAGAAAGGCAAATGCATGGAGAAAAGCCAAGTATTTAACATTTCAGTATAGTGAAGATTACTGTGGCTGCAAATTACCTGAATTTCCCTACAGGGAATCATGTTCTTTTTTAAAGGAAAGAAGCATAATATAACCAAACTCATTACAATTACACTTCCAAGTAACGTTACTTTCAAGAGTAAATGTGTGCTAAAAGGGACTGCAAAATGTCTGCCTTTAGTTCATAAAAATATGATTTGGAAAATAAAACCCATGTTTACAAAAGTTATATTTGATGTACTCTATAAAGAACAGCTTGCTTCCAATTTTTAATCTCCTGATAAATAGTCAAAAAAAGGCACATTAGCCATTATAATTTCACATAGCAAGTGCTACTTCAAAACATTCAGCCAATTGTTCTAGAGTGTCATCTGTTATGTTCTAAAGAACTACCAAATAGCCCTAAAGAATATGTAATTCTGTGAGTTCCCCCATCAGCATGTTTAGTGATTAGCTCAAGCACTGAGAGGCCTGAGTTACGTTAAAAAGTTTTTGTTAGGTGGTTATAAAGTATTGTAAATAACCATCCTGCGGATAAGTCATCTGTCCTGGCACCAGTTCACCCAAACTGGATGTGTGGTCTGGCCCCTTGGACACTCACATTCAGAGTCTGTTACTAATGATACAGGAGTTAAGAAGAAATCACTTAGGCAGATAGTAAAGGTATGGGAGTCCTCGGTAAGGCTTTTCTTTTTAGTGAAAAGCCCCAAATAATTTTCTAACAAAGGGCAAGCATGTAAAGTCGAGCTGCAGACATAGGCAAGCAAGCTGGGTGCTTGCATGGGTGAATGTGGGCAGGAACTAAGGACCATACATGTTCAAGATGGCGGCTCCATCTTCCCTTCTCCTTGTCAGCCACTTGTACTGTAAGGCACAGACAAGACGGAGCCAATCAACTGGAAGGCCCATTTGTATAATAAGATTAGGGTGCGGTGACCAGCCTTCCCCTCACACTATGTAAATATCATACTTGATCGAACCAATCTGTGAGCCCTATATAAATCAGACACTGCCTTCTCCAGCCTGCCTATAAAATCTGCTGTGATCCACTGCCTCCTCACTTTTTCGGATGTCTGTCTCTCTCTCTCTCTTTCTCTCTCTCTCTCTCTCTCTCACAAGGAGTTGCTCTCCTCTCTCTTCTATCAAACTTTCCACTCCTTAACCCACAGACACCCACATGTGTCTGTGTCCTGAATTCTTTCTTAGTGCAAGACAACGAGCCCCAGGGTATATACCACGACAGCTATAATGATAGTGCTTCCTTTTGCCCTCACTTGCCTGGGATCTCACTAAATGATCCCTTTCAGAGCATCTCTGCCTACTGAGATTCCCAGGAACTCCAGCATCCACTGGTCATCTTGATTGTGATGGATAGAGCCATATCAGCATTCTACTTATATCAATCTGATAATTTGTGAAAATCTAGATGTTCAAAACTGATACACAAAAGCATCATGGAATTACTTTACAGACATCTAAGGTGCCTTTAAACTAGAATTTGTTTTACAGAATTTGATTAAGGATTATTTCAGGAGCTCACATGCTAAAGCTATCTTTTCTGGATGGTACCATCCTTCACAATCTCAACAGCTGCCCATTCCTCTTACCCAAGCCAATTTCTTGTCCCCCCACTTGGGCAGCGTTGATACTGTCCATTTTCTGTATTCATGTTTTTTGAATTCAGTTGCTACCTCATATGAACTGAACATCAAAACAAAGAGCCTCTTTCATTGCACATGCCAGTAAGATCACTTCATGACTTTTAGTTCTGACTACTTGCTATAAGCTAACTTGCGTTATTAATTCTACATTTCATGTGAAATTCTGAACCATAACTTAGGTCCCTCTCTCCAATATCTTCCTGATCCCAAGACGTCTTTCCTAACAAGTTACTTCTTTGGCAGACTCTCTTTCCAGATATACATCAGCATTAAGACTATTATTTAGACACCAGCAAGGAAAGACCCTTTCTCTTTGATGGTGTCTAAATAATAGTCTTAATGTTGATGTATATCTGGAATAAATATAGCAACAAAAATATAATATTAATTATATTATATATATATTTTGATTTTAGTGACAGTATTTTAATAAGTATTAAATAAATATTTTAATAAATACTTTTCCTCTTTCAAGTTCAGTGTTATACTAGACTGAGGATTCTTCTCTGCATTTCCAGGCAGACTTTTCTTCTCTAAAAACAAAATGTGATGTCAGGTGGCAGCAAAATCTGATGTTGCTCAAACATGAGACAATGAGGACATTGCAAAGGGAAGGGGGTGGCCAGAACTGGAGTGACAAAAGAGAACTAGCGTCCAGCAAAGTACACTGGAATATCCGGGATTTAAGGAGAATTTTAAAAAATACCTTTGTCTAGGCAGCTATCAATTATAGTTCTTTGGCCTTAATATTTTTATCCATAGGCAGGTTTTAAAATGAGAAAAAGCGGTTGGTGCTACTTTTTTTTTCTTTTTTGGTCAGGCACAAATTTAGTTGTTCTCAGAGTTGAAAAAATGAAAAGAAAATAAACTCTTATCACTATTTTCACAGGTCCCTAATGCTTGGTGGTCAATAGTTACATAGTAACTGAGGGGAATGCAGCCTGGAGCATTGCATACAACCACAGAAGAAACTCTCAAAGCTTTTTGAGGACATTATCACCATCCTAGTTTTCTTGCTATCTGTTTTAATTAAAGAAATATACTGCAATTAAGTCCAGACTGGTGAAGATCAGGGTTGGATTTGTGGACTTTCGACTGTGCAATCAAACAAGGTACCATGCTTGGAAGCATGTGAGCTTACTTCTATGCTCTGCTTTCATTGTCTTGATATTTTAATGATTTCTGAACAAGGGGCCTGAATTTTCATTTTGCACTGGACCCCACAATTTTGTTGCCAGATCTGTCTGAGATTTAGATATGTTTGACAGTGGCATTTTTATCTCCATTTGAAACAGAATGTAGTCAAATACTAGTTTACTATTCAGTATTTATTCATTCAACAAACACTCTGTGAATATATTAAGTAATGTGATAGGTACCAGGAACACAATGGCAAACAGGAAGCTACTGTCTCTGTACTTAAAAAGCATTACCTATTACTAATTGTGGAACAGAGACAAGAGGAAAGGCTATTAGAATAAAATGTGATAATTACTATGAGAGCAAAGATAATATGGGAACACCTAGCAGAGTTATCTAAGAATAAAATCCCTTATGAAGAATTTCTACATTTTGTTGTATTGATGGTTAAAGTATGTTTTCTCTTTTTCAAAAGTGAAGTGTAAGGTATCTTTCTCAGTATAACAGTAGTATTACATTTTCTGCTACAACCAGCATTGTTAGAGTTTATGCTATTTAGCACACAAAGTTTTCATTAACTTCTAGGAAGATGAGAAAGGAAAGTAAATTATTCTTTCCTTGCTAATTTAATGCTGGTGGGTTTTTCCTTTTAAATGAAATGCAATGATGAGTAACTTCTAATTAATTATTTTGGAAAATAGTTTTCCCAGAGTTAAGAGACACACAGGTCCTTATTATAGTTGATGCTAAACAGGACACAACTAATTCATTTTTTTCTCAGTGGCCTTAATTATTTAGTTAATCCTTTCTTCTATTCCTAAACTCACATTAGGAGGCCCACGTATAATGTAGAGGTAGCCCAAAGTGAAACAATGCCATAACTGATGTCCAAATTGTTCTGTACAGGATGGTGGATGTGTTTAGTAATAAATGATATGAAAAGGTCTTTTATTGACAAGCTGCCATGCGCTGTTTGCATTAGCGAATATGAGAAGATGATGGCTGCTACTCCTTCGTCCCCATGGTATTCAGCTCAGTGAGATAGCAGAAAACGCTTCAGTTTACTTAAAGCATTGATAACACCTCTAAATAATTAACTGAGGACTTCCTGTCTTCAATTACTTAATGCTTTTTTTAACATCTTGAGAGGATTATAAGCAATTTATGGATTTCACATGATGAGTGCATTCGCCACTATTCCCACAAAGCATTTACGGGATCATGTTTCTAAAGCTTTGAGGTAATTAAAAATAAGCATGGAGACAATGGGGCTGAGGCAAGGTGCTCCCTTTCCCTCCTGTCATTCCTAAGGACCTAGATTTTCAGGCTCTGGGACGAGTGCTACAGCTTTATTAGTGCTCTGTTGCTCAGGGAATGCCAAGCTTTTGGAAATGATGAGAAAACCAAAACATTTATCCTAGGGAGTTCAGGCAGCATTTCCATCAAACATTTAAGATGAAATAGAAAAGAAATGTGATTATTTTAGTTCATTCCATGAACTCAATAAAACAGTCATTCACACCATAAAATACTTCAGTACTACATTTGGTCAGTCAGCTAACCGTGGAACTGAATTTTCCTGGGCAGATGAGTAACATTATATAGATCTCAGGTTTCAGATTACCTAATTCCTAGCACCATTCCTGTCCCCAAAGAACTACATATAGGAGGCTCTGTACTTGGTAAGGTTTTGCTGAATGAGGACGTATTTCTTTATTCTACAAAGAAATCCCTATTTAGGGCTGTATTGGACGAGTGAAATACTCTCTAAATCTAATTAAAACAATATCCATAGAAATTAAAAACACAACACAACAAAACAAAAGTAGAACAGGGAGATTGGTCAAATGACTCCTAAAGACTTTTACCAGATTATGATTTTTACTGTTAAGTAAAAATTAAAATCATATTAAAAAACCTTAAACTATTTATTCCTATAATAGGATTTCTGGCACCAAGATATGTGTATGAAATCTACTCTGACATAAAAGTAGCCATTAAAAATGTCAATGAAAGGAAGAACTGGTAGGGTGAAGTTATTTAAAGAAAAATCTTTGCAATTATTTTATAATTAATGAGGCTATCAATCCTGTTGGTTTGAACATTACAATTGAATTTAGTCTGTTGGTGTATAAATGCTGATTTCTAAAAAATGCAAACCAATACAGTGGCAACAATTCAAAGCTGATGCTGGTTAAGTTGATAGATACTACAAGAAGAAATTTCTTTAGCCTTATATCTCAAGTATTGTGAAACCTTTACTGGTACAGTCTTAATGTGCCTTAACTTGGTCAAAACCCTGTAATTAACATCCCATTGCTTACTCCAAGTGATTCGTTTGATTTTTCACCACTGCATCCTGTACAGAGTTCTGCTTTCAGTTATTTATTTTCTTGTCAGTCTTCCCTATACGTGAGAGCATCTTAAGAGCAGCAGTCTTATTTTAGACCACTTAGTGTACTATCTGGAAAACTGCAAGCTGGCAATTCATTTTGGGGAGAATCAAATGATATTCTGATTTCCTTTCAGATAGAGGCAGTGAATGCCTTGGATATGCTGAGTAGGTCGGCTTTCTTCTTCATCTTTCAAATATGATTATTAAAAACATCTCTTACAAGGATGTGATGAGAGTCAGAGAATTCAAAATGCAAATGTTTCTTTAAATGATAAAGCACCACATAGAAGTAAGGTTTTATTATGTAAAACACCATTATTTCAATCACTTGTGATGATTTCCACTTCAAGTAAAATAAGATAAAAGAAATGAATTTGATCATTTAAATATGAGGGCTTTTCCCAACCCCATTATCTTTTTTTTTTTGAGACAAAGTCTCGTTCTGTTGCCCAGGCTGGAGTGCAGTGGTGCAATCTCAGCTCACTGCAACCTCTGCCACCCAGGTTCAAGTGATTCTCCTGCCTCAGCCTCCTGAGTAGCTGAGATTACAGATGCACGCCACCACGCCCAACTAGTTTTTGTATTTTAGTAGAGACGAGGTTTTGCCATGTTGTCCAGGCTGGTCTCGAACTCCTGACCTCAGGTGATCTGGCTGCCTTGACGTCCCAAAGTGCTGAGATTACAGGCCATCGCACTCAGCCTCAATACTGTTATTAATTTAGTCCAGGATCTTGAGATAGGGAATACAATGTGCCAGTCCACGAGTTGTATTAAGCACTTTCTGCAGGTTTATGGCCCTTTTGGAAAAATACTGGAGATTTTGCCAGTGAATCCTTGCTTATGTGTTAGGGAATTGTGGAATTTAAGAGTGAAAACTGATGAATTTATTTTGCCACCCTGTGTAAGTATAACCTGTGTCTCTTCTTAGAAAACATCAGGCACATTTTTCCAAGGCCTTTCTGCACTTTTCTGCGAGTTTCATTATCTGTGCTACCAACACCCCCTGCAAAAAGTGCAGTTCAATGGAAGGAGGTCCATCCACTCAGGAAGCCTTGGAAGGAGGTGTCTGACAATGGGAAAAAAGGGAAGGTTTATACAATTTTGTCCATGGTCTTAGAATTTAAATTTAACAGGGTTGTTCGGGATGATTCAGTAGACTCGAGTAATGAATAAATGACTTAACTTCTCAAAGTATTCTTTTCTGTAAAATGAAGGTAGTAAATTCACTCTACATCTTAGGTTGGTGATGGAGAATCAAATTGCATAGTAGTGCATGCAAAGTGCTTAGGACAGCATCTGGTACATACTAAATTCATTTCTTCCCCAAACATTTATTTAGCTCCTATTACTGTGTTCAGGACTATAAGTGCTAGAGGTACAACACTGAACAAGTAGATAAGGTTCCTCCTCTTTTGAAGCCTATGTTCAAGTGTGGAGAGGCATAAAAAGACAAAAAACAAACACTAAAATATCAGGCAGTGAGAGGTCTATGGTGAAAATAAAACAAAGTGATGTGATGGCGTGTTAGAGAAGCTATTCAACCAAGTGAGTCAGAAAATGATTCTCTTCCCTTCAGAAGTGGCATTTAAGCTAAAACCTGTTAATTATTATCATAATCACTACTAGCAATTACCTAACATATCATTGTACTGTACTAATAGTATATTATTAAAGCTAATGATAATAAACATTATAATAAATTTAAAAAACACAATTGCTATTAATTAACATTCCTAATACTAACAAACTGTCACAATGACTCCACTGTCAACTAGTCCTGTGTATTAACTATCCACTTGATAGACAAATGTTAACCTCTGGCTGATTTTCCCCTGTCTTCCAGTATATTCTTGGCTATCCTAGTCCCCTTGTCTATGAATATATCCTTGGGGAATGAAAATGCATCTTACTGTTTGTTTGAAAAAAAAAAAAAAAGTTAATACTGATGCAAAAACCCTTCACATAATGCATATCAAGGCCAAATATAAATTATTTCTGAAGTTATCTGCTGTTGTGGCGTATTGCTGCCAGTGTGGGCTCTTCTATTAGCATGGATAAGTGGGACCTGACCATATGTCAAGAGAACACGTCCTTTCGAAGTGACCTCATATATCAAACACACACCCCTGGGATGCTCTGCCCCCCTAACCACAATGACAGACTCCTCCAGTAGGATTTTTTTTGTTTGTTTGTTTTTTCACCTGTGACCGTATGCTGTCTCCTGTCAGTGGTGTCAGTGTGGATGAGACCTTTCCCAACCTGGCTGATCTGGTACTCTTTAATGACGCCATTTGGTTTCTCAGGGGCACTCCAGCTCAGATGCAGAGCCTCTGCACTTTGGGCTGTGATTCTTGGTGGCAGGATGCTCTCTGGAACTCCTTGGGTAGTAGCTGCAACTACCTGAAGACATAGGAATTAAGCGGCAATTTATTGTAATAGTACACTAGCTATCCTGATCAATGAGAATGTCACTTTTGTTTTAAAATGTTGTTGTGTGGCCTGGCATATCATTAGCAGGGGTTTGGAGAAGCAGTCCCCTTTTTTCCATTTTTTTCCCTCCCATCCTATTTAAACAATGAAATCTGACCTTGAATATATTACATAAGTCTCACAGTACCATTTATCACAACAGGTTCAACAACAATTTTGATGGCAGAGTGCAGCCCTCAGTGTTTAAACAAGTAAAATCTGGCTGACAGACTGTCTTACTAGAGAACTCTTGATAACTCTCTTCCATATGGCCCATCAGTGTCTTTGCATTTTAACAGCCTGATTTCGTACATTTTAAGCACCAGTAAATATGGAGCAAAACCCACATCTGAACTTGCTTGCATATAATATGCTTTGAACAGAATAAATGGGCAGACATTTCAGTACTCTTCTCATGATACCTAGGATGACTTTACAGTGTCTGCACCAACTTTCTAAATAAAGAAACAAGTGAGAAGAAAAAAATAAATAAATCAAGCAACTATTTAGTCAATATTGTCAAAACATAGTTTTGGACACAAATTGGCTATCTTTTTTCATAGAGTTAATTTTTTTCACTTCGTAAACAATTGCTTTGCATGTAGCAGGCATGAGTTGTGCCTATGTAAAAAGCATGGAATTGTTCTAGGACTAATAACTTTTGATTGGGCCAATCAGCTGCCATCTATCTAAATGGTGGCTCACTCAGAAAGGTTTCTAGAGGTCTGTTGAACAAAATGTTGCATTCTTGCACTGTGGCTGAGCAGTGTGACTGACTGCTTCATTTGGTTGGCTCTTGCACAGTGTGCAAAGATGTTGTTCTTCTAAAGTTTCAAGCATATGAAAAGAATCAGAGCTACTCTGTGTAAGTTTGTTTCCTCCTGGGCTTCCCTTATCAAGGTTGGCTTCTGTGAAATGTCCCTTTCTTTAGTTTGCTCCTACATTGTTTGATTGTTTATTTCCAGTCTTCTTTGTGAGCTTTTCTTCCTTTTTCATTTGATAGCATTCCCCAGTGCTCATCATCCATGGTATTCCGTATTTGTGTCTCTGTAGTCTCCTTCCATGTCCATATTTATACTCATTACTTCAACTTCCCACAGAGATCTTTCTAGAAACTTCTGTCACTTCTCAATCTGGTTTCTGACTAGATATTTTCACATGAAGTGCCAAGTACTATCTGCTTCCACCACTCTGCTATCTGATCCTTCTCTTTAAATATATTTTTTACGAAACTTAACAAAACAGAATCTTATTCTTTTACCTTTAACATTTTTCTCTTTTTTAAAAATTTTCTTGCAGAATAACACCATGATCCACAAATTACTCAAGCAGATATTTGAAAATATCCATGATTCTTTCCTTTTATTTCTGTAAATATAGTTGAGTACCAAGTTCTGTAGATTCTATCCCCCACGTCTGTTGTATCTTTCTGTATTCTCGGTTCTGACCTCTGCTGCCTGAATTCAGGTCTTCATTATTTCTTGACAAGGCTATAGCAGAAGCCTTGGAACAATTCATTTTCCGTGCCAGGCTTTTTTGCCCTTGTCTTCATTTTTCAAAATCAGGCAATTTTTGTTCATATCATATTTAAATAGAAATTTTCTTTAACTGAATAATGATTTGGACATTTTTATAGATTTATAGATGACCTAAAATTGGTTGGTGAGGAAAGGATGTGGAAGAAAAGGTGGTACTGCTTCAAGATTTCACTTGTTTTTCATTAACACAAGATTGATATTTGGATAAATCTCCCTTGCAATGATCTCTCCTTCCAGGCCTAGGTATTAGCACTCAGTTAAGGGGACACATGAACACCCTAGTTAACACCCTGGATGTTCACATAATCTTCACGCTGAACCCCTTTGCCCAGAGTTTAGGCCAACTCCTGTTACCTTGCTACTGGTGGCACAGCCAGCAACCGTGCAAGCTTTCAGCTGATATGAATATTCCTGAAATGGTTGAATTCCCTCTTTATCAGAGAAACTCAATGATGTTCCCCGAAAGCGTTCAATTCCATTTCGAAGAAGAATGTAGTAAATAACAGGACCTAAAAGAAGTAGAAAAATGACCGCATTTGAATGTCGTATCATTTTAACTATTTGCAAACAACTTACAAGTCTTAGTGTTCGAATGAAATGCAATACTATAGCTTTATTTAATTTTAATTTCCTATTATATTGCTATCTCAAGCAGTTCCTAATTATACTATTATAGAAGAGAGGGATTCTTGACATAGATGATCAAAGAATCATTTATGTTTATTTCCTTTCACTATGAAACAAATTTACTTTCAACATTAAAACTCTTTTGCCTTCTCTGAATATGCCTTGCTTATTTGAAAGCAGCTCAGTTATATTCTGGGATTCAAGGAACTTTTACTTCTATTTTATTCATTTATTTAGGCTAAAAATTTACGAGGGCTACACCACAAAGTGAGTGATTAGTCGGCACATATTTAAAGTTCCCTTTGTCAGAACATAGTTTTCTAGTGGTTAGATGCATAGGGCAATTACATGTAGATTATACTCATTTTGATTTTCTTATTAATTTATGGGATTTTTGTCATTTGTATTTTAAAGGTAGCTCAATACCATTTGATTGTATAGGTTTTCTCCAGTTTACGACAATTGTATCTTCCAGATTGTCTATTTTGGTCCATGTAGGGGGACTCACTCCTTGAGGCACATCTTCTTTTGTTCTGGCTCTCACAGCTTGGCTCAGTCCTCGCCCATAGCTGTTCCATGCAGAAATCCTGTACTCATATATCATGTAGGGCTTGAGGTTCACAACTGGAAAGAGAAAAAATAGACAGGCAGGTTTCTCTTATTTTCATTTTTTAACCATCATACTAAAAGTGAATATCAAAAACTTCAGACATTTAAAAAATTTGTTTTAATGCTCTAAACCCTTTGTATATAAATAAAACTCTAATATCTTTATTTTCTAAATATAAGTAACACTTAAAGTGTTTATCAGATTCAGGGATACGGAATTATACAGAAAGGAATTCCCCGTTTCTGAGCAGAAGGAGGGATATATTAAATAAATGAAAAATAAAAGCCCCGGAATAAAGTATAAGAAGATTTAATGCTTCACAAATTCATGTACTTTTGATTCCTACATGAGACAGGTTTGCCAACATTCTTTTATAGTTTTAGTATCATAGAACTTATAAATTATTACTTTCTATTACTTTGCTAATATTACTTAAACATTTTAAAATCATATGGATTATAATGTTATTACAACACACAGGATTTGAAACTTAGTTTATCATGGTACCATGTCAGTGAATAAAAATGAGAGCATACTCTGCTATCTAGTTCCTTCCCTCTTCCACAAAAGCCAGAATTGAAAACCAAAATACCAAACAACCAACTTTACTAAAACAATAAAACCAAGCCTGCTGAGCCTTCCAAACTGGCAAAAATTGTATCCGATGAACACTCATGTGATTCAGTGGTGTCCCCAAAGTCTTAGTTCCATTTAAGCTTTAATAACTTCGGAAATACCAATGCTACACGTTTCCCCAAAAAAACTTACTTGAAAGTTTAATTATTTAAATTTATTTTTCATGTCTCTAATTTGATGAATTTGGAGTATGTATGTATTTTGGTATGGTAGCTTCTGGATGACTCTTTCTCAGATTGAGCATCAGAAAAGGAGGCCTTCTTCCTTGGCTGCGTGGTCAGCTGCTCATCTCCATTGGACATGGAGTTAATTCTCAGTCCCTATGCTTGGATTAATTGGGTCACATTCTCCTTATATACATCTCCTTACAATAAACCCTTCCCCGCCCACTGTATAGAATTAATATGAAAATAAAATGCAATAAATTATGGGGCAGAACTTCATAAAATGCAGATTTCTCTGCAAATATAAAGCATTATCTTTCTTTTCCATTTTCTCTGCTCAAAGGGTATCTGCCACTTGTCGCCTGTGATGGCTACCATGGCTCCCCAGTTCTCCCTTCCATCCTGGTCAGAGGGCTCCTAATTAGAAAATCACATTTGCCAGTTTTCTCTGTAGCTCGTAGTGGTCACATGACTCAGATCTCAATACTTGAAGGAGTGTAGAAAGACATGGGCAACTTCCGCATCATTTTTTAAAGAGAAAAATCACATACCTTTGGTTGCCATTCTGGATTCTGGATCCCTGAATGACCTTGTGCAATTCAGTTGCCTAGACCATCTACCTACCCTCAGCTGGTCAATATGTTTTACATTTCTGCTACAGCAAATTAAACTACTCATTGGCAATGACTGTAATTCTGTATCCTAAAGCCCACATCATCATTTCAAATCTCATTTGCTGCTTCCTTCTTTCTTCATATAAGGTTCAAATCCCAGTGAAAATTATTGTTTGTCATCATAGCTGCTAGTCCTAATGCAGTGACTAGTTATTAGTATGCATTTAATAAATACTTTTTGATAAATAAATGATTTCATGAACGAATAAATTTTTGTCAGCACTGGTATTGTCAGCTTTCAAGTGTAAGTTTCTAAAAGAGTCTGACTTAGTCTAAATTGTTCTCAATGGAATTATCATAGCACCACTTGTGTACTGAACATCTTTCACGAAAAAGAACAGTTTGTTGTTTTTGATATTCCATTTACAGTATTTTCTGCAGGCAAAGCAATCTGAAATAAGGATTTTAAAAGCCCTCATACCATTATATCAGTAGGTGGAAACATCTATTCACTTCTGGAGAGGGCTATTGCAAGTATGTATTAAAAGCCCTTCAAAATCTTGATCTTGATTACAAGGGGGCAGATAAAAGTAGAGAACTCTCTTAGATGGAAACTCAATAATTTTAAAATGAAAGTCCATGACTTAAATCTATAACTGGGACTGGGAACATAATAGAAGGTTGGACAAATTGTCCTCTATCTAAGGCCTTTCCTAATTAAATTCATTCCAAGAAGTTTTTTTGCTTGTATAGTGTTCTAAATCCAAATAACGAAGTAAAGGTAAACAAAAATGCCCTATTCATAAGGATGTTTCAATCTAATAGAAGAGTTGGAACAAGTGTTCAAATCCATATGACACATGAGAAAGCTAGTGAGCTTTGTGAACAATGCGCCATAGCAGCACAGGGACTGCCAACTGAGGACATGAATCTTGACCTAGGCCTTGAGTAGGATGATAAATGAGGACATTTTAGGTGGAAGAACAGCTCAAAGTGCATTTGGAGCACTCTTAAAGGAGCTCCTATACCACTTGGAGTCTTCAAAATCTGTCCCTTTTGAAGATGGCATTATTTGAATATGTTTCTTTCTCATGGAGAGTTACTTTTACAGATCTGAGCCTCAGTTTCCCCATGTGTTAAATTATCATATTTATATGATTGCTTTGTGGGTAACTGAGATAAGGTTTTAAAGTACTTAGTATAACATTGAGACTAAATAATGTTCAATCAACCTTATCTCTGTTCCTTTCTTCCCTTCTTAATCTTCCTTCTTTTATCTCAGTAGCCTACCTTACTTTCTGCACTCTTGAGGTTAGCCATTATCGCCCCTTGGTTGAGTAAAGCAGAATGATGATTCATGATAGAATGGAGCAATGTTTTGCTTGTTTATGTAACCTTAGCTTGCTCAAATTATGTCACTTAAATGGATTCTATTTAATCAAGATGATAGATGATACACACACATGCGCGCGCACACACACACGCGCGCACACACACACACACACACACTTGACTTTTCAAAAAACAAGAACACATTTTGTAGGGACTTAAGTAAATGGATGAATAACACAAATTTAATTGATGGCAGAACTATTTTAGAGATTATTCTAAACTTAACAGTGTTTCTCACACAGCTCAGCCAAAACTAAGAACCACCATTTTGGACTAATTCAGCAGAGTCAAGATGGTATGTAGAAATTAATATTTACAAAAACTGCAAAGGTTATTGTTTTCAAGATGACCAGCCATCTTGGAGAAACGTCATGCTTGGGTTTACCTCGTCCTCAGAATAGCACTGTTAGATTTTATTATTAATCAGACAGGTCCATCCTTCTTTCTGCTTGAGAGTATAGCAATATTCATTCAATACATTTAGTGAAAGCCGCATTGTAGCTTTTGAAAAAGAAAACTGGGTTTATTGTAAATTAACTGGATATAGCAGTAAAGGTCACAGATATCTCCACAGATTTACCTTAATATGGAATACAACCTTGTTTAAAGTTAGACTTTAACACATTTTAAACTACTGACTTTGAATACATCCAGATTATGCCTTTAATTACCTTGTAACTAGCTGGCTTCAAAGTATGATGGAATGTATTGATACCAGTTTAAGGATAGTTGATGTCAGAGTGAAATAAAGTTGCATTTTCAGCGGCTTCTCACTAACCCCATTAAGCCATGGGCAGACAGCTTGTTTTCTGTTACCTGTGTAAGAGTACGTGTTTGCACTCCCTGTATGAATGGTTTCTTCGGCAGATGAACACATTTCTTCAATTGATGCCTTCCCTGTGGAATTGTGAGACCCTCTTATCACAGTGCAAATGTGGCTGGTAAAGTTGAAGTCACACTTGCCACAATGTGCTGTGGCTTCCATAGATGCTGGGCAGAGGGTCCTGCAGTCTTTGGTTTCCTGAATCAAGTGGCAGGGGTGAGAAGAGAGAGAGAGGAGTATTTAAAAATTTCATTTAGACGTACATAGGGTAGGCTTTTATGACTTTCAAATGAATTTTTTCCTCCACTTGATGAATGAATATTTCAAAATTTATAAAAAGAAATGAAGGCAGTTTGTATACTAGAAAGAAAAATGACTTTGAAACGACACAGATTGGGATTAAAATTTCAGTTTTGCAACTTCCCAGCTCTGTAACCTTGAGGAAGTCACGTATGTTCTCAAAACGTCGGCTTCTTCAGTGGGAAAAATGGAGACAAAATTTACACCAAGGTTTGTTGTGTGACTCAAATGAGATAACACCGATAAGTCTTTAAACTTAGTATTCACACTACAAATATTTCATTTTTGCTATTTGATACTTTCCTATGGAATTTTAGAGAAAATAAAGAACTGATATTTGAGAATCTACATTTCCTGTGTTGTTGGAAAAGTTAGTCCCATTAGAAGTACTACTGATCCAAGTTTTAAAAAATACAAATGTTTCATGAACTGTCATTATAATTATAATTATTTATGCTTGTAAACATTTTCTCTGACAAATTTCCAGACTTTTTATGATTTTTTATAACTACCACTTTGTTTTAACCCAAGGAAATTACATACTTAACCAACCTAAATTACAGGAGCTATAAATAAGGTAATAGTTTTATAATGTGGAGATCTACTTTGCCTTTCCTTTACATAAGTAGCATAATGTATTTAGAATACTGTTTGCTATTAAAATTGATCTCCATTCAACCTCTCTCTTACATAAAATAAGTTGAATTATTCTTACCAAGTTGGTCAAAATAATAAATTCAAAAATATATAGTGGGTCTGGGTGCAGTGGCTCACGCCTATAATCCCAGCACTTTGGGAGGCTGAGGTGGGTGGATCACTTGAGGTCAGGAGTGTGAGATCAGCCTGGCCAACATGGCAAAATCCTGTCACTACCCCAAAAACAAAAATTAGCTGGGTATGGTGGCACGCACCTGTAATCCCAGCTACCTGGCAGGTTGAGGGAGGAGAATCACTTGAATCCAGGAGGCAGAGGTTGCAGTGAGCCAAGATGACACTATAAAAGTGGAACCCCACTACACACATGTGTGTGTGCTTGTGTGTGTGTATATATATACACACATACACACATATATATATTCTCTAAAAGCCCAACTAAATGACAGTAAAATAATGGTTTACATGTTGAAAGTCTAAGAAAAAAGGAAGGAAAATAATACACACAAGACAGTGCATACCTTTTTGGAAGCTGGAAAGTAGATGAATGTGGCAGAGACAATGCAATGTGCTCAGTGATGTCTGTCTCCCTTTTCTCTCTGGGAACATGGGATGTTGAAACCTGGCTGCAGTAGGAGAAGCCACCTGACTAGATATGTCTGTGTGACTAGTGCATAGAAAGGATGTACTCTATACCCAGGTATGAACTGCCTGTGTGCAATTGTCCCCTCTTGCGCCCTTTCCACTATGATCCAAGGGCTGCGTGTGAAGCATCACAAGATGGAAGGGGCTTCGGTTCTAGAGATGTTACTTGGAAGACAACTGCCTAACTCATGATGCTTTGCAATGTAAAAAATTTAAAAATAAACAAATTTGCTAAGACAGTAGATCCTAAATGCTCTCATCACAAAAAAGGAAAACAAAATGCAAAATGCAAAAAGAAACCATCCTAGCTTCCACATAGAGGTTCACTGTCATGAAATTTTAGTGGAGCAGGATAAAGAGAACATCTTCAAGAGCTTTCATAGGAAAAGAAACATGGTTACCAACAAAGAGATAGGAATCTACATATCAGTGGAAGCTTAAAACATGCAGAAATGCCTCAAAATTCTGAGTAGACATAATTTTTAACCTGGAATTGTATATCCAACCAAACTATCAATCCTGTTGGAGGGTAAAATAATAGTATTTTTATACATTAAGCTCTCAAAAAATTTACCCTCTATACATCTATATACAAGAAGATAATTCTCCAAATGGAATGAAACTTGGAATCCAAAAACAAAAACAAAAACAAACAGGAAAAAACAAAAACAAAAACAAAACAAAACAAAACAAAACAAAAAAAAAAACAGGGGAAACAACACAGGAAAGAGGTAAAAGGAATTCCTGAGTTGACAGCTTAGGGAAGACCTAATGGGCCAGCTATGTAAAAATCCCATGGTGATTCATTTCAGATTGGAACAGGATATAAATGTCTCCAAGTGATAGGTCTTCAGAAAACAAAATAAAACCTACAGACTGAACATTATTATGTAAAACACACTACTTGATTCAGCATGGAGAAATATTGTCCTTATTATAATAATTTAACCAACCTTATGTATTATATTAATATTAATCATTCATTGATACAAAGTGCTTGCAGGGCTTCCAACAATCTCATGAGTTATTTTACATCCCAAAGTGTACAAAGTATATGTGGTCCACACAATTACTGTGTAGTTGCCTCATTGAACAAGTGACCTTCCACTGTCTGTGACCAAGACACCCATTTTTAGTGGTCTTATGATGACAAATTACTACAGAACATGGTAGCATGTTTGTTTTTAAAGTGTCCATGGTTCTTTCCTTAAATTGATAGGTTTCTGGTGTCCTGGGTCAAGTTTAATACCCACATACATGACATGGCTGTGTACGAACTATCACTATATAAAAACATAGGTGATTACACACAGAAGCCTATTCACTCACTTTTGACACAGGCATTTGCTCATCTTTCATTGTCTAATGGAATATGATATAAGTGCAACTAAGCAAATTTGCTGGATCTAAGGTCTCTATCAAAGGAAGGTGGTGGATGATGGCTGGTGGGTTAGGGAGAAGAAGTGGGAATTTCCTCCCGTCTCCATCCACAGTGCTCCCAGGCATGAAATGGCACCATGCAGAGGCCCCAGACGACCTGTGCTGGCTCTTTCAGCGGCACACAGACTTTCAGTCCTGCACTAATCTGAAGTGCTGGGTAAAGCTCCCTGAGAACAGCTAATCATTATTAATTCCTTTAGAATTCATTGCAATAACATCAATCATAGCGAACTCATTCGGTATTAATATGGATGTAATGTGAAAATGAATAATGCACACAGGAGTTTTTATATTCCTATTTTAGAAAAATAGTTATGAACAATGTATTTCTCTTTCCATTGTCAAATCAGCGCCTCCGAGAGCTTTTCTATCAATTACCTTCATCATCATTCCAGTTGAAATCTTGTCAGAGCAAACATATTTCAAAGGATTATATCCAACTCCATTACAGCATTTCTGGCTCTTTGGAATAAGTTCAGTCTCACAGCATTTTACTGGCACTGGGTCATTCTTTTTAACATGTGCTTTAGACTCTCCACTGGAAGCTGAGCAGCATATGGTATCTGACATATTCACATAATCCTGCCCACAACAGAACATCCCTGCAACAATAAAATGTTATATATGAATATGAAATAGAAAAAGGGAAGAAAACTGAGGCTGCTATAAAGTTTGGTATAAAAATGTCAGACTCAGGCAGTTGCTGAAATGGTGTAATACCTAAGGTAGCATTTCCCTACCAAGGTGATTTAAATGTGCAGTGAGGGTCCTTCTTACCAAGAGCACTAGACACTACTTAGGAAAAGAACACACAAGAGGAAGTGTTCGAAAATCATTCAGCTGGGCCAAACTTCTCTCATGCTTCATAAAAAGAGATAGGATTTCTGTCACGAAAACTGCCTGTGCATTTCGTGATGATAACATCTTGTTGCAAAGGAAGGTGAGTTAAACTATAGGGACTCTGAGAAAGCTCTAGAAATTCATACGGGAGAAAAGGTCACTCAAGTACTCTGGGATAAGAGCCCAGCCAGAGTGGAAAGGTAGCACCATCCTAGAACTGGAAGCCCTGCAGAAGGAGCAGTGCAAGTTTTATTTAGCTTTATTTAGGGTACAAATATTTGCTTCTCGTGAATTTAGCTGCAATGGTAACCATTCTTTCTTAATGAGATGGATTTGGTATTTATTCAGCTGAGCATGTTCACTCATCAGGTGCACTAATCAGCCACTATTTTTTGAGCCACATTTTGCTCTAGACCCATCACAGACATGGGTGACAGGCTGGGGACAGAGGCAGAAAGACCTGGTAGAGAGGATCACTGATCCCCACATCTAAATGAAAGATACATATACCTGAGATACCAGATAGACATTTTCTCCCACCAAAGTCAGTTTAATTGCCTGCATTTGCACCATTTAGATATTGCCATCGAAGAGAAATGGCAGAAATGCTAACATTACAGCAGGAATAAATTAACACTACTTGAGTCAGATCAAGCTAGAAATCAAGGTGCCTATACTGTATGTCACAGTGTTTTTATATTAGAATTTATATCCAGTTATATAGTAGCACAAAGTGATGAATGATTTATTTTAATTGGAATTTTGTTTGTTTATTATTAGTTCCCACTGATAACATAAAGAACCTCAAATTCAAAGTGCCCTGGGGTCCTGAATTGTTTAATCTGGTCCTGTGTAAACATCTACATTATTAAAGACACTCGAATCATAGATCAAAAGTGCTTTTAAAAAAAGTCATTGAAAGTAGACATTGGTTTGGCACATGCCTTAAGAAAGATGTTTATCCACACACGCCTCCAAAAAACCCCTCTCATTCATCTTTTTACTTACAAAAGTCTCCTCATATTAAAAACTCTTATTTATGATTAATGATATACACTGATCCTAACAGAGTTTTGGCATACCATGTTTATCTAATGTGATAACTCTTCGAAGTAATTGATTTAAAAATTAACTGCTAAATTAATAATTTTAGTTGTTTTAACATTTCCAGGAAAAGTTATCTCAAGTAAATACACAGAACAGGGCTCATTTTAGTCTGAGTCTTGATTATGGTGGGTATATATCTGTGCATGTGTGTATGTATAAGTACATACACACAAATACACATATTTATGTGTGTGTAGATATGCGTGTATGTATATGTATGTGTATATATACACACAAATACATATAAACATATACATACCTGTGTGTACATACACGCACATAAACTAAAAAGAAAAATCCGTAGCTTCAAGTTTTCTATTGTTTGGGCATTTTTCTGCCCCTTCTGATTAGACATTTAAATACAACTGTGGATTCTTTACTGTTAATTTTTTCTCTGGCAGTTTTCTTAAGACAATTCATGTTTCTCTTTTAAAGAGCAATCAAAATTTGAAAACTGGTCTTTTAGGGAGCGAAATATATTCTCCCCCTCCCATTCCCACATTACTTCATGGTTTCACTATGCTTTAAGTATAAAATAAAAATGCAGACATTGACCTAATTTGAAACTCCTAATCAGTCATCTGATCACTCTGAGGGACTTCTGACAGGTAAACTAAAATTTTGATAATGAACTGCTTTTAAACTAGAAAAAAAAAGATGCCTTCTTTCACAAAGAACTTCATCTTTGTATTACTGAATTGAAATTTTCAGCCAAGATTTCACTCACATAACAAGAAGTGACTCCCTTTCTAGTTTCTTTGGTAAACCATTACTTCTTTAATTATTATCAACCTTGTTCCAGTGTGATAAATTGCTAATTACTTAATACCCTAATCAGCGTTCATTCTTTGCACAGATAAACTGTGACAGTGCCATTAATTTAAATAGTAATTTCACTTAATGGCCAGAACGGCACACCAGATTTTATGCAGCATTTTCTGAAGACTGCATCCATCACTGCAATATTCTGACATAAAGATGTCTGACGTGCACTAACTCACTTAGGGAGAGCAGATGTTGCGGAGCAGAGTTTGGTAGTAATTCCCATAGTGCATCACTTCAGCATGAATGAGCTGCAAATTCAGAGACAGACAATCTTCTGAAACTGCACTGCAATAACTTTTGACCCCTACCTAATTTATCACATGTAGCACTTGACTTTTGAACTTTGACACATGGAATGCACAATTTTAAATATGCCCAAAGAAAAACAAAATAGGTCATGCATTATTGATGGATTGGTCCATTCTTCCAGAGCCTCTTCATTAAATTTGTACAAAGGTGGAGCGTGTCTTTGAACAAGATGCAGATGTTATTAAAGTGGTATAGTGCACATTAAACTAGTAGATGTTTATTTTTCAGATCAAAAAGCATATATTGTCTTTCTAAACTGTATATACATCCAGTGGTTTCCATTGATTGGACGCAACTGAGAAAATAGTGGAGGAAAAGATTTTTACTCACAATATTATTAATACTTCAAATATGTTACCAATGCTTATTTCATATCTATGTCTCAAAAGAAATGCATTTATAAACATATCTGCTGGATGACTTTCTAAATAGTTAAGACTGCAAAACTGGGATTCCATTTTTTTTTTTTTTTAAGAAGACCAAGAATTATGTATCATGCCTTTGAGATAAAAATAATATAGTAGTAAAATCCAGTCTGGAATATGACAAATCATTGTGAAACCCTGAGATTGTTCATGGGGACCAAATTTTAAACCAAGGGATATTTTAGGCCTAGAAGAAAAACAAGATTTGTGATTAGTCATCCTTAGGACAAAGGTATAACATTTGTGGCAGAGCATGAAAGAAAAGAAATTCACGCTTGTCTTCACCAGTAGATGGCTCTAGTGACTACCACCACAAAACTGAGAGGGTAGAGTAAAAACGCTCCCCAAATCATTGTGATACATTTTATAGCGTTGATATATTACACTTTTCAAAAAAAAAATCATTATGCTATATGGAAATCTTCCAGGGAAATGCCTTTTCAATACCACCCTTATACCATGGACTTCTGTGATTATACTTCCCTCTGCAAAATTCCCAAATTCCCATCTTATGAAACAAACAGTGATAGTTATCTGTTTTACTGAAGTCAGAGTCCAGGACGTGAAAACTCAGTCTTGTGTTCTGAAACAATTTCAACTCAGAGTTTCACATCAAAGGCCGCATGGACAAAATTTATAATATAAATAAGTCAATATATTCCAAAGTCATCTCATGATCAGTTTCCCATGGCTAACAGAAAAAAATCTGTCCTCTTTGAATGAAACAGAGGTTTTAATTTTCACCTTTTCATACTAAAGGATATAATCAAGTCCAATCCAAGATTAATGGCATAAATGGTAAAGCCATATAAGCAAACACTAAGAAAAAAATGAGTAATAAATAGGCTTAAAATCTATTCAAAGAAAATGGCTAAGAATACATATGCACTGAAATGACGCGCATGACTTTCATCCCGAGATACCTGTATAACACTTCTACACAACTCATCTGCCCAGAGAGAGCACTAAAAACATAAACGCCACCCCAGCACTTCTGTTCCAACAGCATCTGTTAATTCACTCCATTTATAAAATACATATTGACAAAGACAACTGAACTGGGACCAGGGAGATTTGATTTGGTGTGAGAAAGTCAATTCAATGTGATTTTGTTAAAGGGCTCCTGCAGGCAAATAAAAGAGTTTAAGTAATAAAGTACATAAAGAGATGTTTTACGAGCCAGCCCGGTCTCGTGGCAGGCACACAATGCCAGCCAGCGAGAGAGGCCAGGCTTAGGAATGATATTATGAGATCCAAACCCGTATGTAGCAGGTATGCTGTTTGTAGCTAGGTTGAGGAGAAAAAGGGCCATATGGATATTCTGGAAGGTCATTAAGGTCACAGTCATTAGGGGCGACAGGAGTGAACGGCAGCAGAGAGAGGAAAAATACATGTGGAACCTGTCTATTTTCAGTGCAAACTGCAGGAAGGAAGGTCAAGAGAATAAAAAGAGATTCCTTTTTTCCTTTGTAAAACTATTATTCCTTCAGTCCACTATGATTATAAGAGTTGGCAGAGCTGTAGAATACCATAAAAAACTCTAGAGCTTATCTTGATTCACAGGAGTTGAGGGCTGTCACCACTTGTGTAAGAAATGTTTGACTGGCATGCAACATCATCTTGAAGTAAATAAAAAAGTGATTCTGAAATTTGAGTTCATGGATGGAGTTCAAGGGTGGATAAAATTACAAGCAAATTTTTGTGTGTATTCTATGCACTATTATTCAGAGTGAGGGTTTGTAACTTTCAAAATATTCAAAAGGAAAACAAATTAAGAACCACTGTCCTAGTGGACAGTAACCTCCATTCCCCTTCTTAGAACAGATGCATTTTATTTTATGCCAATGGTGTGCTGACTTCTCTTTCCTTCTCTTTTGCATTTGTTCTGCCACCTAAATTTAATCTTGAACTACAGGTCTTATCATCATATTGACTCTTCCCTGAGTGCTAAATAATATTCAAATCCTAATATTCAAATCCCTTTGCCTACTCAGATTTATCTCCTTTCTTCCTTACACAGGGTGTATACCTCTTGTAGTCCTCACTACTATTTGTATTTTACGGATTGCTGATTTCACAGTTTAGCTCAAGCCATGCCTGCCAAAATCATACTCACTGTTTGAGATTCCAATCCAATGGAACAACCCCCTTCATTACTTTGACTGGAGTGATCTCTCAGTCTTAAGAATATGCATGCATTCATCCCTCTCTTACGGCCTGTGTATAACCTTGTAGGTACTTTTCTCCTTGATTAGGTTGTAAGTTCTTGAGGATAAAAATGGAATCTTGGCCATTTTTACACTTGCCAAGCACCAAGAATGATATCTTGAATATGGCTATTACATAATACATATTTAACAAAGGAAGGAGTATGGCAGTAGACTAATTCTTTTAAAAAGCTACAGATGAACAAACACACTAAAATCAAATATTTTGCTGTCATTTTTAAACTCTGATGTATTAGGGTATACAGGGGGGAACACTTTTGCATCCTCCCTGCCACCTTGGTTCTATCTTTAATAGACCTGTTATTAGTTACTTCACCTAAAGTAGGAGGAGAAGGTATTCAACAGGTTAGTCACAGTACAGGATAACTAATTAATTGCCATAATTTTCTAGTAGACATTACTATGACTTTAAGCAGTGGTTCTCAAATTATGGTCTCAGCATCCTCTTATAAGCTTACAAATTATTGAGGACCCCAAATATCTTTTGTTTATATGGATTTTACCTGTTGATAGGTACTGTGTTAAAACTTACAGCAGAAATTTTTGAAATATTTATTTATTAATGCATTTAGACATAAAAATAATAAATCCATAACATGCTAACATATTTATGAAGCGCAAATATGGTTTTCTTTTTTTTAATTATACTTTAAGTTCTAGGGTAATGTGCACAACGTGCATGTTTGTTACATATATATACATGTGCCATGTTGGTGTGCTGCACCCATTAAGTCGTCATTTACATTAGGTATATCTCCTAATGCTTTCCCTCCCTGCCCCCAACCACGACAGGCCCCGGTGTGTGATGTTCCCCTTCCTGTGTCAAAGTGTTCTCATTGTTCAGTTCCCACCTATGAGTGAGAACATGCGGTGTTTGGTCTCAGGATCCTTTTATACGCTTACAAATTATTGAGGACCCCAAATACCTTTTGTTTATATGGGTTTTACCTGTTGATATGTACTGTGTTAAAACTTACAGCAGAAATTTTTGAAATTTTTTATTAATGCATTTAGACATAAATATAATAAATTCATAACATGCCAACATATTTATGAAGCATAAATGTTTTTCAAATAAAAAATAGTGAGAAGAATGACATTGTGTTATATTTTTGCAAGCTTCTTTAATGTTCAGTTAAGAGAAGCAATTTAATTTTCTTTCTCATTCTGCATTTGATCTGTTGCAAATCACATCATGTAACCTCTGTAAAGCTCTGCTGTACACATACGAGAGAATGAGAATTAAAAAGGCATATAGTAGTTTAGTATCACAGGCATACCTCATGTTATTGTGGTTTGATTTATTGCACTTTGCAGGTACTGCTTTTTTTACAAATTGAAGGTTTGTGGCTGCCCTGAATTAAGCATGTGTATTGGTGCCAATTTTCCAATAGCATGTACTTGCTTCATGATTCTGTGTCACATTTTGATGATTCTCACAATATTTTAAGCTTTTTCATTATTATTATAAGACAGAAAGCTTAGTTGATGAGTGTCCTGTGTGTACTGACTGCTTTGCAGACCAGCCTTTCCCTTATCTTTCTCCCTCTCCTTGGGCCTTCCTATTCTCTGAGGCACAGCAATAATGAAATTAGGCCAATTAATAACCTTACAATGGCCTCTAAGTGTTCATGTGAAAGGAAGAGTCTCATGTCTCTCACATTAAATCAAAAGCTAGGAATGATTAAGCTTATCAAGGAAGGCATGTTGAAAACCAAGATAAGCCAAAAACTAGACCTCTCATGCCCAACAGTTTGCCAAGTTATGAATGCAAAGGAACAGTTCTTGAAGAAAATCAAAATACTCCTCTTCTTCCCACACCTTCAACAGACCTTCTTCTCTTTTCTCTCCCACTCCTTCTTGAACATATCTTTTCCCCTGGACAATATCTCTTCATTACATCTTATAAGGTATGTGAGCATGATGACCAATCTGGTGGGTCTTATGGCCTTCAACCATGGTCCAGTTAAGATTTCTATTTCACTTATCATGAATGATAAGTGAAACAGCCTTATTGCTGATATGAAGAAACTTTGAGTGGTCTGGATAGAAGATCAAATCAGTCACAACATTCCCTTAAGCCAAAGCCTAGTCCAGGTAAGGCTCTTACTCTCTTCAATTCTGTGAAGTCTGAGAGAGGTGAGGAAGCTGCAGAAGAATAGTTGGAAGCTAACAGAAGTTGGTTCATGAGGTTTAAGAAAAAAAAGCCATATCCATAACATAAAAGTGCAAGGTGAAGCAGCAAGTGCTGTTGTAGAAACTGCTGCCTCAAGTTACCCAGGAGACTTAGGTAAGATCATTGATGAAGGTGGCTACACTAAACAACAGATCTTCATTGTAGATGAAATAGCCTTGCACTGGAAGAAGATGCCAACTAGAGCTCTCATAGGTAGAGAGAAAAAGTCAATGCCTGGTTTCAAAGTTTCAAAGGACAGGCTGACTCTCTTGTTGGGGGGCGAAAGCAGCTGGTGTCTTTAAGTGGAAGCCCATGCTCACTGACCACTGCAAAAATTCTGTGGCCCTTAATAATTATGCTAAATCTATTCTGCCTGTGCTTGTAAATGGAACAAAAAGGCTGTATGATTACATATCTGTTTACAATATGGTTTACTATGTTTTTTAAGCTCATTATTGAGACCTGCTGCTCAGAAAAAATATTTCTTTTAAAATATCAATACTCACTGACAATGCATCTTGTCACCCAAGAGCTCTGATGGAAATAGACAAGAAGATTAATGTTTACATGCCTATTAACACACCATCTATTCGGCAGCCCATGGGTCAAGTAGTCATTTTGACTTTCAAGTTTTTTTATTTAAAAATATATTTTGTAAGGCTATAACTGCCATAGAGAGTAATTCCTCTGATGGATCTGGGCAAAGCAAACTGAAAACTTAGAAAGGATTCACCATTTTAGATGCAATTAAGAATATTCATGATTCACGGGAAGAAGTCAAAATATCAACATTAACAGGAGTTTAGAGGAAGTTGATTCCAACCCTCATGGATCACTGAGGGGTTTTAGACTCAAAAAGAAAAAATAACTGCAGATGTAGGTAAATAGAAGGAGAACTGGAATTAGAAGTGAAGCCTGAAGAGGTAATTGAATTACTGCAATCATAAAACTAACAGATGAGGAGTTGCTTCTTAAGGAGGAGCAAAGAAAGTGGCTTCTTGAGATGGAATCTATGCCTGGTGAAGATGCTGTGAACACTGACTTCATATTTTAATTTTCTTGTCTTTAAAATCCTCACCTCCAATAACATAAGTGTCAGGGCTCCCAAAATCTGGATCTGACTGTGTGGTATTTAGCAAGTGGAAACTAACATCTAATATCTAATATCTGAACTTCAGTTCCTTCATTTTTAAAATGTAGATAATAATAGTACCTATCATGTAAGATTATTGTGAAGATTATTTGAGGTAATAATATATAAAATATTGGTAGAGTGTCTTAGTATTCATTCAAAGATACTTATTGTTATTAATATTAGTGTTAGCTTCATACAGTAGAATAGGGAGTAAAAGAATTATGACACAATATCATTATAATAATTTTGTATACTATTTGCTAGGAAATATTCTTTTCATTCATAACTAATGCATTTATGTGTGGGATTTTTTTTGGTGGACATGACCTTTCCAAGAGGAAAAAAATTGATGTGTTTTTATGAAATACATGAGATACATGTAAAAATTGGGAGATTACAATGTTATGTGTTAAACAGTATGTTCCAAATTATTGCATTAGATATAACCAATGTGAGCTTTAATTACTTATTTGTTTTATTTCTAGGGCAAATTTCTCACTCTCCCTGCTTCTCCAATCCTCCATCTACTGAAAGGTAGACCTGGGTCCCCTACCTGGAAGGCGATTGTATGCCACTCCTTCTTCTCCACCGCAACACTCTAAATCGTTGCTCACAATCTGTCTGCCACAGCACTGCTGGCCATGGCCATCATGAAGCCTCCCAGCACAGCAAATCTGGTTTCCTGAGGTGGAGTACGGCATTCTGCCACAGCAGGAATCACCAATGCCAACAGAAACCCGATTGTGCTGTTCATCTGGACAGCATACTTCACCTGTCAATTTAGGACAATAATAATCATTACGTCAGTTAAAAAAATATGCTATGACTCACAATTAACTTTTATCACAATCATCTTGCGGATCCCAACTGATTGACAGAATTACTAGAGAGAATATTATCATATTGGAGTTGCAAAATTTCCAAATGACTCCAAAGTTTTCGTGTATAAACATGTGTGTCAGATCAGATACACACAGGGCAACTTACAAGTAAGTCTATGTTGTCTATTTCCTCACCATCAGGTCTGGTGACATGGATTATGTGGCATTATAGAAAAACATCTAGGAATACTTTTTTGTTTTGAGTAATTTTCTTTTGGAAAGTAGGGTGGATTCAAAAACCAACTACTGATACATTTATTTTGCTTATGATTATAATTTCCTAAACCAAACTATATTTGGACAACCAAATAAAAATACTCCCATTGGGAAGGTTAATTACATGAGAGGAGGTAAAAAATACTGTATTTAAGTCAGTGTACTAGTACTTCTTTGGGTTATGTCACACACTGAATTTTGCTACATTTCTCTTCATAGGACAGTCTGGGAAACCTGATATAAGAATAAGATAATCCAACAGACGTGGTGCTTTACGCCTGTAATCCCAGCACTTTGGGAGGCCAAGGCGGGTGGATAACTTGAGGCCAGGAGTTGGAGATCAGCCTGGCCAACATGGTGAAACCCCATCTCTACTAAAAATAAAAAAAATTAGCCAGGCTTGGTGGTGCATGCCTGTAGTCCCAGCTACTCAGGAGGCTGAGGCACGAGAACTGCTTGAATCCAGGAGGCAGGAGGCAGAGCTTGCAGTGAGCTAGGATTGCTTCACTGCACTCCAGCCTGGGTGTATCTAAAAAACAAAAACAAACAAACAAAAAAACAGACTTAGATAATCTTTTGCCTGGTACCTTAAGATCAAAGGACTCAAATATTCTAAATACCAAGAGTTAGCTTCTTTGTTTGGTATAAAAACAACTCTAAAAGACAGAAAATTTTGTAAATGGCTTCCCTTAAGGATACTTTCAAAAGAACTAATAAAAACTTGGTGGATCTAAAATCCAAACTTCATTTTCCCTTCTCCATCTCATGACCCCACCGTGGTTGGCTTCCCTCGTGGCCCTCTGAACCCCGACTTCCTTCTCTCTCTTGTCCTGCTCCTCCTCTTCTTCCTAGACTTTCAACAGACCTTCTCCCCTTTTCTCTACCATTCTTTCTTGGACGTATCTTTTCCCCTGGACAACATCTCTTCATTATATAAAATATGTGAGTATGAAGATCAATCTAGTGGGTCTTATGGCCTTCAAGCATGGTCCAGGTAAGATTTCTATAATCCAATTAATGACTTGTCAAGCTTTCTTAAGAAATGGTACAAATCCACTGAAGAATTTAGGACTGCCTTAGGGATTTGTAGTCCTGGACTTCCTCTTCTCAATTAGTTCACCTTTGGGTGAGCACTGGATATCCTAAAATTTGTTGAGTAAAAGCGAGATGTACTGTTTACCAAAATGATATAAAAATATGGGACAAGATTTAACTATACATAGATATATAAGGAGTATAAAAAATGGGACAATAACTCTTAGCAGCTATCCTTGAGATCTTTTCTGTCCAAATTTATTGGTCAAAAATCCATCTCACTGGATGAAATGAACAAATTACTAGAAACATACAACTTACCAAGGAAACTACAAGAAAAAAGTTAAAATCAATAGCTCTTATGAATATTGATGCAAAAATCTTCAACAGAATACTAGAAAACTGAATTCAAAAGCACATTAAAATGATTCTGCAACATGACCAAGTGGGATATATTCCTGGAATACCAGGATGGGTCAATATATGAAAATTTAATCAATGTAACACATTACATCAATAGAAAAAAGGGAAAAAAAGAAACACATGATTATCTCAGTTGATGTAGAACAAATATTTGACAAAATTCAACCTCTTTCATTATAAATCCACTCAAGAAAATAGGAATAGATGAAAACTACCTCAACATAATCAAGAGTATATGAGAAAAACCTATACCTAATGTCATACTCAACAGTGAAAGACTGAAAACTTTTCCTCTAAAATCAGAAACAAGAAAAGGATGCTACCCTTTGCCACTTGTATTCTACGTAATATTGGATATTACAGCTAGAGCAATTAGGCAAGAGAAAAAAATAAAAGGCTTCCAAATTGAAAGGGAAGAAGCAAAACTATGTGTTCTCAGAGAACATGACATCATATAGAGAAAACTCTAAAGATTCTAAAAAACAAACAAACAAACAAAAAACTGTTACAACTAATAAACAAATTCAGCACAGTATCAGGATACAAAGTCAGCATAGAAAAACCAGGCATGTTTCTATACACTAAGAACGAATAATCTGAAAATAAAATTAATAGGATAATTTCATTTACAATAACATAAAAAAAATGAAATACTTAAGAATGAACTTACCAAGAAAGTGAAAGACTGAAATACCACAAAATGTTGTTGAAAGAAATTAAAGAAGACAACCAAATGGAAGAACATCCCATGTTTATGGATTGGAAGTCTTAATATTGTTAAGATGCCAATACTGCTCAAGTGATCTACAGAATCAATTCGATCCTTATCAAAATCCCAATGCTTTTTGCAGAAACAGAAGAAACCATTATAAAATTCACATGGAATCTCAAAAAACTCCAAATAGTCAAAACAACGTTGAAAAAGGACAAAGTTGGAGATCTCACACTTTCTGATTTCAAAACTTACTACAAAGTTATAGTAATCAAAAGTGTGTTACTGGCACAAAGGCAGACATATAGACCAATGCGATAGAACAGAGATCCTAAAAATGAACCCTTGCAAATATGGGCAAATGATTTTCAACATAGGTGCCAAGACCATTTAATGGGGAAAGGGCCCTTTTTTTTTTTTTTAATGTTGGAAAAGTTGAATACCCACATGCCAAAGAATGATATTGAACCCTTACTTTATATCATATACCAAAACTAACTCAAAAGGGATCAAAGATCTAGACATAAAAGCTAAAACTTAAAATTCTTAGAAGAAAGTAAAGGAGAAATTTCATGACATTGGCTCTGTCAATGATTTCTTGGCTATGACACTGAAAGCAGAAGCAATAAAGAAAAAAGATGAATTGGATTCATCATAATTAATATTAATAACTTTTTGGCATCGAAGAATACTATCAACCAGTGAAAAGGCAACTCAAGAGAAAATATATTAAAATTATATATCTGATAAGGAAGTAGTATCCAGAAGGTATAAAGAACTTCTATAACTCAAAAACATAAAACAAAGACTGTACTTTTTAAATGGGCAAATAACTTTAATAGACCTTTTTTTCAAAGAAGATATACAAATAGCCAATAAACACATGAAAATATGCTCAATATTAGTAATAAGTAGGGAAATGCAAATCAAAACCACAATGAGATACCACTTGATACTCATTAGGATAGTTATAAAAACCATAAAATAACAAGCATCAGCAAGAATATGAAGAAATTGACACACTTGTGCATTGTTGTTGGGAATATAAAATGTTAAAATGTTCCACAAAACAGTATGGCAGTTCTTAAAAAGAAAATTAAACATAGAATTACCATATGATCCAGCAATTCCACTTCTGGGTATAAACTCAAAATAATTGAAAACAGGAGATTGAACAGAAATTTGTACATTTATACATGAATGTTTATGGCAGCTTTATAAGGAAGTAGTATCTGATAAGGAAGTAGTATCCAGAATGTATAAAGAACTTCTATAACTCAAATTCCACTTCAGTTCATCTGTTGAGAAGAGATCCACTTTGTAAATGAGATACCAGCATTAAATGTGAACCTGAGAGTCTCTTTCTGTAAATCCCAGGAGAAGAAGGCCTGGTCTATCATTTGGTGGTGCCACCAGCTAATTACCTGATGCCTTTGTGATCAACATCTCTGACTTTGAATGTGTCTCCAAGACCCTCTGGGGCAAAAACTGCTCAGATGTGGGATTCATACAGGATGCTAACCCCTTAAGGATGTCTATCAATCTAGCTATGCATTTCTTGAAACTGGCCCAAAATCTACTGAAAAGAACAATATTTAATAACTCGGTCCATTGTATCTACACACCTCCAGAAAGTTATCTCAGTTGGCATAATACCTCATTATCCCCTGTACCAGTGCTTATAGTTCACTGTTCACTCTATCAAAATGACAAAAGACTTGTGTACCACTTTGGACAAGATTTAAGTGTCATTGCTTTGTACAAGATTTAAGTGTCATTAACAAGATTGCACTCCCCCATTTCCCTGTAGTTCCCAACCCTAATACCATCCTACTGCCACTCCCTGAGGCAGCTGCTTAATTTATAGCAGATCTAGACTTAGAATTTTTTTCATATATTTTTGCACTCCTGCTCACAGTATATTTTTTGTTTCATTTGTGACAGTTACTCCCCGAGAGTTTACAACAACGCCTTCTTAATTCTCACAATTGCTTAACCATTACCTTACTGTGGTAAGCACAACATGGCCTCCCAAAGACATCCACATCCTCATCCCTGGAGCCTGTAACTATGTTATGTTACATGGCAAAGAGGAAAGAAGACAACAGATGTGATTAATTTTAATAATATGATGTGAGAAAGGTTCAACTGGTCATTATTGGCCTGGAAAATGGAAGGGGTCCACAAGCCAAAGAATGTGAGCAGCCTCTGCAAGGTGGAAAAGGCAAGAAAATGGGTTCTTGCCTCCAGAAGGGAATGCAGCTCTTGTTAACTTCTTGGTTTTAGCTCAATGAGACCCATTTCAAACTTCTGATATTGAGATGTATAAGGTAAGTTTGTGTAGTTTTAAGCCACAAAGCTTCTGGTAATGAGTTATAGCAGCAATAGGAAACAAACTGAGTGATATTTAATTTCCTCTATAAGATTCAACTGTTGTACAATATGTGAATGATCATCTGTCATGCTCTCCAGATAGTCTTGAAAAACTGATTCCCTCTATTTGTCAACAGTGGTAGCATACAATCGACATAAAGTCTCTAAATGTCAATTTTGTCAGCACAAAGTGCTTTTACTAGGACTTAAATTCTAGGCTGTGACAGTTTGCAAAATGGAAAGTCCTTTGCTCCTCAAAGTTTGGAAGCTCTTCATGACTTTCCCTGGCTAGTTGCTAAAAGTCAACTTAGAGAATTGCTTGGCCTCATAGCATCAACAAGGATCCTTGGTTTCATAGGATCTCAAGGGTCACTAGATGTTTGAATCTTAGCTTTTATGAACTGGCTATCCCTTTATATGATCTGATGAAAGTGGACACCCCTGAGTCCTTGCTCTGGAATGATTCATTAGAAACTTTGTCATTTAAAGGAGGCCTGTTAGTCCCCTTTACTCATGTGCTCCCCAATTACTAAACATTTTTTTTCTATTTGGATATAAAAGATTGGGCTAGCTTTGGGTATTATAACTCAGCAGCCCAATGGACATCAGAAACATTAATATCCCGCTAATATTCCTAAAGTTACTTAATGAAGGTCAAACAACTAAGAGGTGAAAGAAATGGGATGTGGAGCCAGGAAGTTTGACTCCAGAACCAATATCTTATCCACTAATTACTCAGCATCAAACCACTGAAACACTACACAAAACTTATTCTTTCACAAGAATGTGATCATGAAATATTACTTGAAATAGTCATCTGACTAAGACATTTTTGCTTTCTTTCTTTTAAAAATAGGGATGTTCGTTGTAATTTTAATGGAAATATATTTGCTATCTTTCTGTTCTACCAATATATGAGAAAAATATATTGTCATTCATACACAATAATCACATTACTATAAAACACACCATCTCTAAGAGCTCACCCTAAAATTTAATCATGAAAATTCCTATTTTGATTAGCTGAGTGTCTTGGCCATGTTTCTATGTCCCATTTTTCCCATGCATAAAATGGAAATAGAATTCTAAGGCAAAGTCTATTAAAATTATTTTATTTAAAAAATATTATTCAGGACCATCACTTTTTTTGGGTGCACACTTCCATGAATTTTAATGAAGAGACACCACCAGCATACAAAAGAGTTTCATCACCCCCCAGAACACCCTCATGCTATCCCTGTATAGTCACATTCCCTTCTCATCCATTACCCTTGGCAACTGTCGACTTTTATCTCCAAAACTATGGCTTGTCTTGTATAGTATGTCATGTAAATGCAGTCTCACAGTTCGTAGCTTTTTGAGACTGGTTTATTTCACTGGGCATGATATCTTCTTGGCACTTATCAATACTTTGTTCTTTTTTATTGCTACATAGTATTCCTTTGTTCCACAGTTTGTCCATTTACTCACTTAGGGACATTTGAATTGTTTCCAGGTTTTGGCAGTAATGATTACAGCTGCGGTAAACATTCATGTGCAGGTTTTTGTGTGAACATAAATTTGCTTTTCTCTAGGGTAAATATCCAGGAGTGGATCAAGACATACTCAGGATTTTCTCAAAATACGAATTTCTAGAATTCAGGAGACACTTGGCTTAGTCAATTATCTTTGAAAAGATCCTATAATATGGTATCTCTAAGTAAAAGGGAACTTAGTATAAGTTTCCATGATGATGCTGCCAGAGACCAATGAAGGAGCAATGAGCTTATTGTAAACAGTAAAATTACTGTATTTGTTATGTTCCTCTGGGTGAAATAACTCTGCTTGGTCTGAAATGCAGTTGCCATATTTTTTGTCTTTACATTCAGAGAACATAATGTCCCTCTTTGGTAAACTTTAAGATAATGTATCCCATGGTACAGGGCAACATCAGGTAATTAAACACCACTTAGGACAATGGTGAGCTTAGAGGAAACACAGTGTACACATCTACATGGGGAAAGCCAACACTTTTTTTAAAAGCCTCTTTTGAGCATAACAAATGTTAACTGGTTTAGATATTTTAGTCATATTTTTCTGAATCCCTCAGAATCTTATTCAGTTACCGACAGAAGAAAAGACTTCAAAAAAAGAAAAAAAAAAAAGAAAGATGTGTATTATATCAATAAGAAATAAAACTAATTTCTTTTCCTCAGAAAAGGGCTATTAGACATAAGATACAAGGATCAGTCACCTTCTCATTAACCTCTCAAAATGAATCTATTTCAGGCCAGACTGGAAAATGTTTTCTCTCTAAAAACTACCATGCAGTGTAACAGTTAATTGTTATTCTTATCAAAGAATGACCCACATTAACATTTACTTGGGGTCATTAGCATATTTATAAAAAAGGGACAGAAATGAGCATTCTTTTCTCTTCTGCTCTTTGTTATGGGGTGTTATGGAAGAAAGTTGTGAGAAAAAAAATAAAGTACATATTTACCAATATTTCAGACTAATCTATAAATATCAAAATGCCTATACCCATCTTGGTCTTGAACTGGCAGACTAGTGACCAGATTTAAATCACATTTACATGCAACAGGATTTGGGACCATTGTGCTTTTTTCCCCTCAATGTAACCAGTGTTAAACTAGTTAACAAAGACCACGGGGCTGAGGACAGAGGTCACAAAATAATCTCTTCATTTAGGTACAGTGAGATTAATGATTGGAGGAAAACACTCTTTGATTATTTCATGAGATTGCTTTTTTCCTTTTCTCTTCACCAGGGTAGGCATTCTAATATTATGAAAAATGAACTACTTAAAAAAGAATCAAAATTTGGGGCATGCTCAATGGTTTGGTAGATATTAAAATGCTTTAAGTGTTCGGAAACATGTATTTATAGATACAGACAAGAAATATTTTTAAAACCCTTGGTCTAAAAATTAATTATTAAAAGGCTCATATAATATCAATGACAACTTCTGAGCTTCCACGAGTTATTTCATTTTTAAGAAAAATGTTAAATTTTATTTTGAAACCTAACAAAAGTAGATTGTGCTGTCAGTTCAAAATCTGACTACTTGTGTTAGCATTGAGAAAGTCACAGGCAAGTGTCCTGAGTTAGTAGCAGTGATAGATGTAAATAAGTATTTTTCATTAGTTTTAAGGGACAGAAGATATTTTGCAGACTTTGAATAGTTGGTTGCAAATCATAACATCAAAACTTTAATGTGATGTGGAAATGAAAACACTATTATTTAGTTCCATGATCAACTTGGTCTACTGGTGTGAAGAATGGTAGGAATTGAACAACACAAAATGTCCATCTCATCACTGTAATTATAATTTCATAGCAGTTATTTGTAAGCAATGGTAGATATGAACCATACATGAAAACTCCCCAAATGCAACTTATTTTGAGAAAGTAAAGCATTTAACAGTATTTGATCTATTGTTGACATTGTGAGCTGTAGTATGAAGAAGTTTAACAGTTTTCTACAAAACTCTTATTTCCATATACATTTTTACTTTTTCTAACTTGGAAAATCTGGTTTACTATAACTTATTCAAGTTTGAAATATTTTTGATAGAGAAATAACAGCACTGCTATAAAAAATGTATGTTTTTTTTCTATGAATTGTAAGGAAAAATAATGAGTGAAGGTTCTCTGCCTTGAGTAAACTTGAGCAGTATTTAATCAGGACACCTGAAACCACCTTTGCAAAAACTATGACAGTAAGAAAATTCTGACACTGGAAAATTATGACAGTGAAAGAAATTTGACCTAACCAATTGCATCTTGCTTCTAGTCTCCAAGCTACCCTTGTCCATTCCTTGGCATAGGCCAAGATAGCTATGGGAGGTGTTTAGTTTACAGTTAAACGTCGAAACAATGATGACAGTCCCTTCCTGAAACAAACTTGCTCCTTGCTTGGGGGGCAGAGCACCTTTGTAAAATTAACAAATTAGCCACAAGGAACTATGACTCAGGTGTTCATGCCACCAGAGGTCACACGATTCCTAACCTTCCCAACTGCTTCCATAGATAACGTCACTATTGTAAAACCTAAGATTAGTGTTCAAGGTACTTTTTACTCTTTATTCTGATGGACCAGCTAGCATCACCCAGACCAGTAAACTGGCTCATCTGATCCTGTAGTCCCCATCCAGGAACTGACTCAGGGTGAGGAGACAGCTCTGACTCCCTATAATTTTATCCCCTACCAATAAGCATCCCCCATTCCCTAGCCCTATGCCTACTGCACTATCCTAAAAAAAACCCTAGGTTGGGCCAGGCGTGGTGGCTCACGCCTGTAATACCAGCACTTTAGGAGGCCAAGGCAGGCGGATCATCTGAAGTTAGGAGTTCGAAACCACCCTGACCAACATGGAAAATGTCCGTCTCCATTAAAAATACAAAATTAGGTGTGGTGGCACATGCCTATAATCCCAGCTACTCGGGAGGCTGAGGCAGGAGAATCGCTTGAACCTGGGAGGTGGAGGTTGCAGACAGCCGGAGATCAAGCCATTGTGAGAGGTGACAACGTGGTAGCAGCCCTCATTCTTGGCGCCTTCTCGGCCTCGGCGACCACTCTGGAGGCCTTGAGGAGCCCTTCAGCCCGCCACTCCACTGTGGGAGCCCCATTCTGCGCTGGCCGAGGCCTGAGCTGGCTCCCTCTGCTTGCGGGGAGGTGTGGAGGGAGAGGTGCGGGCGGGAACCGGGGCTGCGCACGGTGCTCACGGGCCAGCGTGAGTTTCTGGCGGTCGCGGGCTCGGCGGGCGGCACTATGAGAGACGGCCAGCACTGCCAGCCCCCGGCAGTGAGGGGCTTAGCACCCAGGCCCTTTCCACACTGTGGAAGCTTTGTTCTTTCAGTCTTCGCAATAAATCTTGCTGCTGCTCACTCTTTTGGTTCGCACCGCCTTTATGAGCTGTAACACTCACGGCCAAGGTCTGCGGCTTCACTCCTCAGGTCAGCGAGACCAGGAACCCACCCAGAGGAATGGACAACTCCGGACGGGAGGAACGAACAACTCCGCATGGGAGGAAGGAAAAACTCCAGATGAGTCACCTAGCTGTAACACCGCGAGGGTCCGCGGTTTCATTCTTGAAGTCAGTGAGACCAAGAATCCACCAAATCCGGACACAATTGCACTCCGGCCTGGGCAACAAGAGTGAAACTCCGCCTCAAAACAAACAAAAAGCAAAAAAACAAAAACTAAAGAACTCTAGGGTTTCTTTCTTTCTTTCTTTTTTTAAGACATAGTCTTACTCTGTTGCCCAGGCTGGAGTGCATTGGCACAATGCAACCTCTGCCTCCCAGATTCAAGTGATTCTCCTGCCTCAGCCTCCCAAGTAGCTGGGATTACAGGCACCTGCCACCAGGCCCAGCTAATTTTTTGTATTTTTTGTATTTTTTTTTTTTTTTTACAAGAGATGGGGTTTTGCCATGTTGGCCAGGCTGATCTTGATCTCCCGACTTCAGGTGATCACCCACCTTGGCCTCCTGAAGTGCTGGAATTACAGGTGTAAGTAAGCCACTGTACCCAGACAAACCTTAGGTTTTGAATTTTCTGGGAGACTGTTTTGAGTAAAAGCTCCTATCCTGCTTAGCTGGCTCTGCATTTATTAAGCTCTTTCTCTATTGTAGTACCACTGTTTTGGTAAATTGGCTCTATCTGTGCAATGGGCAAGATGAACCCATCGGGTGATGACACACCTTCTATATTTGCTCCAGTATTTTGCAAAAAAGACACTGGGTTAGACAGTGTCTCATTTCACATGGCCTTGGATGGATATAGTTATACTGAACATAAGGTACATGAACCAGATGTTGGGCATAAATTTCACCCTAAACTAGATATCTCAAAGCATTCAGCTTTCCTACAGCCTCCAATAAACTTAGCTTTCTTGTCTTTCTCCTATATCCATTTCTTGCTCTTTAAAGAAGATATCAGTATCAAACTTAGGTAGTAGGAAAAAATTTGTATTCTCAATTACTTTTGTATTCTCAATTACTTTTGCAGGATAAATTGTAATCGACAGTGGTAGTAATGAAGAAGTTTAGAAGTCTTAAATAGTCCTTTTAAAAAAATTGTCAACACATGTTGATACTTTTTGGTTAAAGAGTCAGTAAAGTACTCAAAAGAGCATAGATTTAGAAAAGACGTGCCTATATTCACATTTTAGTTCTTTCACTTCTATTCACTTCTGCAAATCTGGATATGTTATTGATCCTCTCTAAAATAGTTTCCTTACTTGTAAACTGCAGAGAAAATACCAATTTCCTAGAGTTGTGAAGATTCTATAACGTATCCCTATGTAAAGCCTTTAATACAGAGCCTGCGAGAGACTTGGTACTTTAAAAATGCCGGTTGTTATTAGCATCATTCCCAATTATATTCACTAGGCATTGCTTTATGTAGTTGAAATTTGGAGCAAAATGGTTAGGTAAGTTGGCTAATACTAAAAAGGGAGGAAGGAAAAAAATCCAGTTTGCCACCCTTTGCAGCATTCTTCCTTCCCTTGCCTGACTTATAATGACGAGAGAATACTGCCAGTGGTCTAGAATTCTTAGACAAATGAAATTTGCAGTTACAATCTCTCCAGGAACAATGCATGTGTAGTTCAGATTAGAAATGGAGGAAGTGGAGAACAGCTTCATGGAGTGGAACAGTCAGCAATTCACAGATTTAATAGTGAAAATATATAGTCATGTTAATTTAAAAAAAAAAAAAACCACAAGATAAAAGGAGTTAACCAGATCTCCAGATTTATTTCTTTAGGTAGTAGGTATTGTAAATTCCTTCTGTTCTCTCATTTTCTAATATTTAGCCTTGCTTATATTTGAACAAGGTAGAAGGAAGAAATAATATTTAGAGCAGGCTATTGGCTATGTGTTTGTGGTTCAATTTTTGTTGAGGGGGAGGTGTTTGAAATAGTTCACTGACATGAACAACGTGTTTATGTTTTCAGGTTCCCAAAGTTTTTGAGTACACCTGGAAATAATCCTCACCTGGTAGAATTCTAGCGTAATACCCAGAGCAGCACCGATGGTTTGGTTGTGCCTCCTGTATTCGGCCACCACAACAAACTCCGGTAGAATTCAGAACAAACGGGATATACTTTTCTTCACAACAGCGGTGTCCAGGCTTGGCATTATAGAGCACTCCGTTACAACAAACCTGAAAGTTTGAAATCAGTTTTAAAGAAATATCAGTTTAGTTAACAGTATTATGTCACTCTATCTCATGTAATATAATTATTTTCTTCTAAGGCATAGAAGATCTGAGACCATATTACTCATATTTCATTGGTTTAAAAATGTATTTTCGAGGATCGTTCAAATTTTTTAACTGTTATTTGATAGAATGCAGTTTTTTTGAAGTCTTCAACCATGTTTTGTGCTCTATTACAATACTCTAATTAGAATTGTCTTTTGAATGTCAGTGTTTCTGAGGTAAAGATGTTCAAAACTGTAAATAAACAATTTCCTTCATATTTATATATATATTTTTAAATGATTGTTTAATTTTAAAAACACCACATCCATGGATATTGTGTTTTATTGATCCTTTTTCAAAATAAATTGCATTTTTTCTTGTAATTTATATGATCACTTATTTATGAACCCAGTCTTCAGACAAGGCAATCACAACAGAGTCCAATATTTACATGTATGTGCGTATATATAGATATCTCATAAGCCACTACCTTGAAAAAAGGATATCTATATGGAAATTAATTTTGAAAAGCCCCTTTAACTCTGTTTTCTTTAGGAACTGTGAAAAAAAATTATGTGCTTGAACAATCAAATAATTATTTGCATACTCACTTGAGGTCTGGGAGACTGACACACTGTATATACAACAAATCAAACAATGAATAGTTGCTAAAACATAGCATCAGAACCCATACTTGGCATAAGTTACATTAATTGGCTAGACATTTCCTGTGGTAGGCAAAAGCAACCACTATGAGGCATCTCCCATTTTTCTTTTTTCTCATTGCTACCTTCAAAGTGTACCAACATTTGAACCAATTCAACAAAGAACAGTAAAATGTAGAAGCTCTAAGTCTTCAACAAAGCCACTAGTCTAGTATTTCATTCATTTTCTAAAAATTATCTAAAAGCAAAGAAATTCAGCTCTTAAATTCAAAGTCTACCACTGTGGTCCTCAGGCAGCCTTGCTAACTCAACTGTAATGAATTTCTTTCTTTGGGTTTAGTTAGTGGCAATAAGGATTCAAATTTTTTTCTGATTGCAAGGATAAATTAAGTGACAGCTCTCTTTGCTGCCATATTCTGTGTGAAAAGTAAATTTCAAAATCTTCTGTGTGAAAAGTAAATTTCAAAATCATGTCCCATTTTAAGAGTTAAGCAAGGAATATTCTCTATGTTTTATTTGGGATTTGTGAATGATGGTAAAGGTAAAACAGCACACACCTCCCTCTTGTTTTACGACGGTGGCCTAAAATCTTGCCATTTGTTTTTTGATCTTAAAACATTTATTAAAGTCCCATTCACATAGAGTTAGTTTCTGGACAAAAACACATCCAATATTTCAGCAAGTTTATCCAGTACTTATCACCTTCTTTTGAAATTATTCCTCAAATATTTACTTAGTGATGGGCCATTAGAACTGGTTCACTTCTATGTTTTCATTATCAATGCTTTCTTGGGCTCCTTTGGCCAAGTAAAACACATGCCTTTCCTCTAAGCCACCCTGGTTCAGATCATTGATGGGTCCCAAAGGAGACTTTTTCAAGTGATTATTTCTCTTAGGAGTTCTCTCCATAAACAGAAAATTTCCTAATCGAATTCAGTTTTCGAGTTGTCTCAGACAACATAAATGAAAATTTTAATAGCTTACTTGTGTGCGGTTAATTTTCAAAAAAGCAGCCTCTTCCTTGCTTGATGATTTCAAAAAGCATGTTTCTAATCCAGTGATTCTCAAAAAGTATGATTCCTGGACCAGTTGCAGATGCATCACTTAGTCATGTGGTTTGGCTCTGTGTCCCCACCCAAATCTCACATTGAATTGTAATTCCCATGTGTCAGGGAGGGACCTGATGGGAGGTGATTGGATCATAAGGACTGTTCCCCATGCTGTTCACTGTGTCTCTTTTAAATTAAATTATAAAAATAAAAATAATTTTATATATAAAATTCTTTTAAAAATTATAAAAATTTTATTATATAATAAAACATTTCAGTTTGTTTACTTTGATATATCTTAATTTTTTACTCCCCTAAAAATTTTAATATATAAAATTTATTATATATTATTATATAATAAAAAATATGTATTTTTTATTATATATGTATATTTTAAATACATATATATTTATATGGTATATTTATATGTATTAAACATACATTTAAGTATATTTATTTTTATTATGAAATTTTATATAATAAAAGATATATATCTTTTATTATATAATATAAATATCTTTTATTACATAAAATTTTATAATTTTTATTTATATATTATATAATACTATATAAAATATATAATGTAATATAATACATAATATGTATTATATAAAATTTTATTATTTAAAATTTTAATTTTATATAATAAAGTAAAAGATATAGATATATATCTCATATCTTACACATATACATATGCATATGTATATCATATCTTTATTATTTTTTATATATCTTATAACAAAAGATATAAGATATATATCTTGTATGTATGTTGATAATCTTTTCATTATCAATGCTTTCTTAGGCTCCTTCAGCCAAGTAAAACACACGCTTTTCTTCTAAGCCACCCCTGTTCAAATCATTGATGGGTCCCAAAGGAGACTTTTTCAAGTGATTATTTCTCTTAGGAGTTCTCTCCATAAACAGAAAATTTCCTAATCAAATTCAGTTTTTGAATTGTTGATATATATAATATATATAAATTTTGATATATATAAGATACATTTCAGTTTTTATATATATAAGATATATATCTTTTATTATATAAAATTTCATAATAAAAATAAATATACTTAAATGTATGTTTAATACACATAAATATACCATATAAATATATATGTATTGCAAATATATACATGTTTTATTATATAAGATTTTAATAATGCCTTAAACAAAGTCTTATGTTTATTGTTGGGATTAAAGAGGCAACACAAATATTGCAGTGAAAGACAATAGAGGAGTCAATTAAATTAAACAAAATTGTGAATTTCATTTGGGGCTAGGTATTACCATATATTTCCTAGCATGAAAGATTAGAGAGAAGCAGAAAAGAGACGTTTATTGTAGGTCTAAAGGTGAGTGAGTTCTCACGAGATCTGATGGTTTAAAACTGTGTGGCAGGTCTCCCCTTCTCTCTCTCTCCCTCCTGCCATCACATGAAGAAGGTCCTTGCCTCTCCTTCACCTTCCACCATGATTAAAAGTTTCCTGAGGCCTCCCAGTCATGCTTCCTGTTAAGTCTGCAGAACTGTGAGTCAAACCTCTTATCTTCATAAATTACCCAGTCTCAGGTAATTCTTTGTAGCGCTGTGAAAACGTACTAATACACCTGGGAATATGTTAGAAATGCAAATTTTCAAAGCCAAATCTAAACCTACTGAATTAGAATCTCTGCGACTAGAGCTACGAGATCCTAGGTTTTAACAATCCCCCCAAGTCTTATGTCAACTGGGATTTGTGAACCACGGCTGTAATTTTATGGTAAGGCTTGTTTAAGTATTTTGGGAAACATTGATGTTTACAGTGATTTAGCCAAAAAACTTTTAAACCTTTAATAAAAGTCTCTTTTCTACTTCTCTTCAATCTTTCATGCTAGGAAATGTATATTAGTACTTAGGCCCAAACTGAAATTTACAATTTTTTCTTGAAATTTAACTGACATCCTTTATTCTCTTTTACTGCAATACCTATGTTGCCTCTTTAATCCCAACAATAAAAATAAGACTTTGTTTAAGGCATCACTAAATAGTGTGTCTCATTTAATTGTAATAATGTGTGACATTTGCATTACATTATAAGAATAACCAAATGTGATATTTCTTTTCAAGACTATGAGGTTAGATTGGCATACACCTGTTTTCTAAAGGCTAACTTTTGTTTCCCTATTCTTCAAGTTACATTTATTTTCTATAAAAGGTGACCTGTATGATTTTTTTTTGTAGAGTAGATTTGTCTTAATCATTTTTAAATTGATTTAAAATTAAACTAACCAGTTCTTTGTCATTCATTGAATTTAGGAATGTTACACCAACCAGTCACTTATTTGGTAGAAAGCTTCATTACATTTTTTTCAAAAGTTACAAAAAGCAGTTTCTGAAATCACAGCATAAAGAAAGGTAGAAGTAATTTTATGAATAATTTAGCCTAAACATAGGTAAATATTATTTTGTTAATACTTTATTAATACTTGATTAATATTTTTCTTCATCCTATTACTTTTTCTTCACTCTATCACAGGTATATTTTAATTTAATATAGACATTTTAAGAAAATCTACCTTTTGATCTGTTACAATAAACTTAAATTGAAACATTATCTTTACTAGTTTTACTTTACTTAGCTTTGATTTTACCACTAAAGTTACAGGGTTGAAACTTGTCAAATCCATTATACAAGCCTAAACTACTGTGACAGTTTCTGGCCAGAATCAGTTTTTACTTTGATGAAACACATTGTTTTCTGCACTCCACAAACTTTAAGTCATTCATTTATATGCCTATAAACTATTCTCTCTTTGTCCACTTCTTAACGGATAATAAGTATTAAAATAATAAAAGCAAAGAAAAAAATTGAGAAGTGAATTCTGTATTTTGCCAACATTTTCCCAAGTTTTTTTTAAATGGAGGATATGTTTAATGGGCAAATTTATTTTAGTATTTTTCTTCTCAGAAATCCCAAATTTAATTTTATACAAATATGTCCATCAGATGTGTGTATTTAAATATGTGCATACTTAATGGCATAAAATGATGTCAAACTTAGGCATAATGATAATTTTAGAGTGTAAGTATCAAAAAATGCATAGTTAGTAAGTGCTGGCTTTATGCATTTCTCAGATGATAACTACCACACACTAAACTTGTGTCAGCTGTAATAATTTGTATTTTGATCCATATTGCTTCAGTAACTCACTTTCTTAATTACTGTGTTCTTTTGCAGTAAATCTTATACATTTACTAGTAGCTTTAGCCATTGAATGTGTGATGCTGTTATTGACAAATAAGGACGTTATTTCATTATGTAAAATTCTACCTTCAAACTAAGGATTTTGTGTTGTTTTTCAATAAAAGTCGTTTACAAACTCCTCTGTCTGGCTGTATTATTCATCTGATTTCTAAACAGCATCTAATATGAACATTAATCTGCAAATGGCTATAATGCAAAAATATTTCTGACAAACCATAAAATGTCCTCCTCACAGTTACTCATCAGTGCCATATAATCAAACACGTATTTGTAGCTGAACACATCTGTTGTAAAGAAAATTTTAAGTCACTCAATCAAATGCAAATTTGGGATGTACCCTATTGTAATAAGTTTTTATTTCTTGTGAAGATAATAAAAAATGCGAAGGCTAAAAGTGCTCATGGGGGTGATAACAATTTTTGTAAGCATCCTTTCTTTTCCTTGGAGTCTTTTTCATAGAGTAGTGGAAATATTGATCATAATACACCATGGTGTGAGAAGCTAATCATTTCACATGGAGTCTTGAGTGAGAAAAACATGGTTCACTGGAAAAGACTTACCTTAGCTTCAGGAGAATAGCAAATGTGTCCACAGATATATTCAGGTTTTTGACACCTCACTGCCTTGCAGAGCTCATCACTCTGGTCCTGCACTAACTTCTGAGTTTTAGGGCATGGATACCATGTTTTCCATAGGAGATCATATCCAAGAATGATGCCATTCGGCTTCCGTGGAGGCATCCAATCAATTTGAAGAGATCTGCAACAGGTAGAATAATCAATACTTCTGAAAAGACACTGCTTAACATTGATGTTATCAGTCTTAAGTAAAAAGTGGCAGCAATAGATACTTATATATATAATTATATATGTTTATATATGAAATCATATAATATATTTTCAAATCAAAATTATGTTAGCTTTTGGAAGAATAACACATGGCATGAGGTGGTTTATCACTTTAAGTTTCAAAGACAAGAAGCAAATATCACTATGACTAATCAGGAAAATCAGAGCATTTTGTTTGGTAAGCAAAGATAAGACATACATGACTTGGTAAATGAGGTGACAATTAGAACATGTGGCAACTTAATGCCTACTTCTAACCAGCTTCTCCTTTGCCTTACCTTACCTAGGAGTTGTGATGTGAACCATAACTGCTCAAAGATGCCACGGGAACACCATGATGGGATTCCTATGGAGGTTCCTACGAAATTTTAGCTTTCTTGAAACAGCTGCCACCTTCTCCTTTCCTCTTTCTTTCTGCTAAACATGATGTCTACAACTTCAGCAATCATCTTTCAGTTATTTGAGAAAGGCCACAAGAATCACAAAGATGTTGCCATTATATTTGGCATTGCCGAACCAATGCCAACAACTATCCACAGCGAACTCTTGAACAAAATAAATTTGAACTGTGCAGATCCACTTACAGGTAAATTTTCTTCCACCTCTGCCACCTATGAGACAGCAAGGCCAACCCTTCCTCTTTCTTCTCCTACTTAGCTTACTCAATATAATGATAATGAGGATGAAGACTTTTATGATGATCTACTTCCACTTAATTAATAGTAAATATATTTTCTCTTCCTTATGATTTTCTTAATGACATTTTCCTTTCTTTAGCTTACTTATGGTAGGAATATAGCATAAATATACATATACAAACTACGTTTTAATTAGCGTTTTATGTTATCAGTAAGGCTTCTGGTCAACAGTAGGCTATTAGTAGTTAAATTTTGGGACTGTCAAAAGTTATATGCAGATTTTTGACTGGGTGGGGATCAGCAGTCCTAACCCCTGCACGTTCAAGAGTCAACTACATATCTAGAGCTATTTACTTAAGTATCTTTTGTCAGGTGTGTTTTGTTACTTGTAGCCAAAATAAATGCCCAAATTGAGAAATTTCATAGTCACTAACTTATTTAAAATATACTTTGCTTAATTTTTTTACTCACCTAAATAGATTCTTTTTTTTTTTCAATAACTCTTTAACTAACATGGTCAGACATGTTTTTTTGGTTAAAAATATAGAACTTAAAGATTCCCATAAGAAATATGTTTACATTATCATGTTCTTAAAGAAAGTGTTTGATTTTTAAAAAATTGAGTGATAATTTCAAATTAAACCCAAGTAGAAAGTTTTTATGAGAGGCAGGGTTTGGTATACAATGAAGGTATAACATCTGATCAAAACTTTACTGCATTTTCAATGATCTATTAATATTTCATTTGCTGTAGCAAATGAGGTCATAACATAAAGCTGTTCAGAGAGGAGACAACCCTGAATAAAATGATTTAGTCTTAGGTTAATGCTATAGAACTTAAATTCTGCACTTAGGTCTACTTGCCAGAAAAATACTGCCTAGACCACACATCTATGCTATCTTTAGTATTTGGTTAATAATCTCTATAAGAAGACAGTAGTTAAAGTTTTTAATTAAGCCCCAGAGATTTGAACATGACATATTCTTGCAGTGTAGCACAGCAAAGAAAACCTTTTTGTGAAACACAAGGTAAATATAAATATTATAATGATTTTTTGTTCTCATTGTTTTCAGAAAAATGGGTGAAACTCTGACATTCAAGATTAGTTATTTTTTTATGATCCTAGAATTTCTAGCCATAAAAATTAACTAATCACAAATATCGGTAGGGTATATTTTACATATAAAGCATTAGCGTTTCCATATATACTTTGGAATAAAACAAGCACATACGAACTTTGTCCTTCTATTTCAAAAGTTAAACAATAAAAATCTCACAATTTATGTTGGATGCTTTCTTGCTACTGTGTAAAATAACATTTCAACTATACCTTTCATTTTAAGGCAAAATATGTCTTTGAAGGCCAAATAACTGGACCCTATCAGAATTCCAAGTGACATCACATATTAGGAATTCAGTTACGCCCAAACATTTATGTTAAAAAGCAGCAGTCAAGATAAACCTCAACATTTTAATAGAGTGCTAAAAAAAGGAAAATTATTATTTCAGTTTCGTGGGGGTACAAACATAACATATTCAGTAATAAAACTCTGTAGATAGAAATTAATGTCACCTATGAGAGAACAGTTTCATGGGTGACTTGTATAGACACATCTATTATTCTAAAGTATTTATCCAACTTTCAAAATTAATTCCACATTCTGCAGATACCTCTTTTGCATTCTCTGCATAATCAACTACAGAAAAGATTATATTTAAGTGACATTCAAGAGTTTGACTTATCCACAAAAGCTCATGAACTAGTAAAGTCTAGAAAATACCATGTAGAACACATTCCATGCCATTATAACTTCTCTTTCTTGTGCAGCATAACTGTTCAGTGAGACTGCCTGTATTTTCAGCGAGAACATGAACAGTTTGCTTTTGAGGATTTAATCAAGTACACGAAGGAAAATGATTAAGAAGAGTAGTGGGTTTAACATCTGTACATCTCTCATTAGAGACAAGTGGAGAGACAATGAAAACTCTTTTGGTTGCTGATCTGAAACTGAAAGGCATCTTTGAGAAATATGCATCGTTATTAACAGGATTAATAGTTTCAGTGCTTTGATGTTTAAGAGTAAAATAGAAGGAACATTCTTCAATCCAAGGAATAAATTTTAAATATTGGAGAAAAAGAGCTGAAGATATTTTTGGGCACTCATGCATAAACATAAACAGATTGCAAATATTTGAATGAATGTGTTTTTGGTAAATTTGTTCATGAAATAGCTGTTATAGTTTTCTTAGATTTTAAAGCAATAGGGACTGAAATTTAAAATACCTTAATGTAACTTCTGATAAAAGTCACCATGTCTACACACATTTTTTTCTCTCTCAAATCTTTGGGTTACATTTTCTCATATTTTCTTGTTCCTTCATACACACACACACACACACACACACACACACAGACATACACACACACAACATTGTGCATTATATATTGAAAGTCTCTAGCTTGAATTATCTTCCTCTGAAAGTAACAGGCTGTACTAGCAGTCAGTTAAATTACAGGTGGATTACAATCTTGGGGAAGCCTGGAGTTTAAAAAAATATTTTTTAATCAATACATAATAGATGTACATATTTCAGGGTACACGTGAGAATTTAATACATTCATATAATTTGTAAAGAGCAAATCAATGGAATTGGCATATCCATCACCTTAAATATTTGTCTTTTCTTTATGCTAACAACATTTAAATTATTCCTTTCCAGCTATTGTGAAATGTGTAAAATATATTGTAAACTATAAATCACCTTACTGATCTATCAAATACTAGGCCTTATCTCTTCATTGAAACTGTAAATTTATATCCATTATTGAATCTATTCTTCATCCCCCTCTCCCCACGACCCTTTCAGTCCTCCAGTAATCACCAATCTACTCTTTACCTTCATAAGATTCACTTTTTTATCTCCCACATATGAAAGAGAACATGCAATGTTTGTCTTTCCATGCCTGACTTATTTCACTTAACATAATGACCTCCAGTTCCATCCACGTTGCTGTAAATAATAGGAGTTTAGTCTTTTTTTACGGCTGAATAAGAGTCCATTGTGTATATGTACCACACTTTCTTTATCCATTCATTCATGGTGGGCACTTAGGTTGATTTCATATTTTGGTTATTGTGAATAGCACTGCAATAAACATGAGAGTACAGGTGTCTTTTTAATATATTGTTTTCCTTTATTTTGGATATACACCCAGTAGTGAATTGCTGCTTTATACAGTAGTTCTATTTTTACTTTCATGAGGAATCCCCATACAATATTCTATAGTGGCTGTACAAATTTACATTCCCACCGACAGTGTAGATAGAGTTCCTCTTTCTCTACATCTTCACCAGCATCCATTATTTCCTGCTTTTTTATTTTATAAAAGCCATTTTATCTGGGGTGACATAATCATCATGGTTTTGAGTTGCAATTCTCTGATGATTAGTGATGTTGAACATTTTTTTCATATACCTGTTGGCCATTTGTATGTCTTCTGAATAGGCAATAGGCAACAGAAATGCCTATTCAGATCTTCTGCCAATTTTTACTCAGATTTTTTTTTTTTGCTATTGAGTTGTTTAAGCTATTTATATATCCCAGTTATTAATTCATTGTCAGATAGATAGTTTGCAAGTATTTTCTCCCATTCTATGGCATGTCTATTCACTTTGTTGATTGTTTCCTTTATTGTACAGAAGCTTTTTAGCTTGATGTAATCCCACTTTTCTGTTTTTGCTTCTCTTGCCAGTGTTTTTGAGATCTTACACAAATGTCTTTCTCTAGGTCATGTCTGGGAGTATCTCCCCAATGTTTTCTTCTATTAGTTTTACAGTTTCAAGTCTTAGACTTACGTCTTTAATCCATTTTGAGTTGATTCTTGAATGTGGTAAGAGATAGGGGTCTAGTTTCATTCTTCTGCTTAGGGATATCTAGTTTTCCCAGCACCATTTATTAAAAAGACTGTTTCCTCATGGCAAGTTCTTGGTGCCTTTGTTAAAAATGAGTTGTCTGTAAATGCATGGATTTATATCTGGGTTCTCTGTTCTATTCAATTGGTTTATGTGTGTGTTTTTATGCCAATACCATGCTGATTTCATTTCTTTAGGTTTGTGCTATATTTTGAAATAAGGTAGTGTAATGCCTCCAGCTTTGTCTTTTTTTACTCAGATTGCTTCAGCTATTCTTGGTGTTTTGTGGTTCTAGATACATTTTAGAAATATTTTTCTATTTCTGTGAAGAATGTAATTGGTCTTTTGATAGGTATTACATTGAATCTGTAAATTACTTTGGGTAAAATTGTCATTTTAACAATGTTAATTCTTCTAATCCAAGAGCATGGAATAGCTTTCCATTTATTTGTATCTTATTCAATTTCTTTCATCAGTATTTTATAGTTTTACTTGTACAGATATTTGACTCCTATAGTTAAATTGATTCCTAGGTATTTTATATTCTTTGTAGCTATTGTTAATGGGACTGCTTTCTTGATTTCTTTTCAGATTGCTTGCTGTTGGTATGTATAACTACTCGATTTTTGTATGTCGAGTTTGTATTTTGCAACTTTACTGAATTTGTTCATCCATTCTAACAGGTTTTTTTGGTGGAGTCTTTAGGTTTTCAAATTATAAGAGGATGTTATCTGAGAACAAGGCTAATTTGACTCATCCCTTTCCAATTTGGATGCCCTCTATTTCTTCTCTTGACTAATTGCCTCACCAGGATTTCCAGTATTGTGTTGAGTAAAAGTGGAAGTGGGCATCTTTGTCTTGTTCCAGTTCTTAGAGGAAAGGCTTTCATTTTTTCCCAGTTCAGTACAATGTTAGCCATGGGTTTGTCATATATGGCTTTTATTTTGAGGTATGCACCTTCTATATCCAGTTTCTTGAGGGATTTTGTAATAAAGCCATGCTGAATTTTATCAAATGCTTTTTCAGCATCTATTGAAATGATCATATGGTCATTGTACTTGGTTCTGTTCATGTGATGTATCATGTTTATTGAGTTGCATATTTTGAACCATCCTTATACCTGGAATGAATCCCACTTGATCATAATAAATAATTTTTTAATGTGATGTTGAATTCTATTTGCTAGTATCATGTTGAGGATTTCTGCATCTATGCTCATCAGTGAAATCAGACTGTAGTTTTCTTTTTTTTTTGTTGTGTCCTTGTCTGGTTTTGATATCAGGGCAATGCTGGCCACATAGAATGGGTTTGAAAGTATTCCTTCCCCCCGTTTTTTTTTAATAGTTTGAATAAAATTAATATTAGTTCTTCTTTAAATATTTGATAGAATTCATCAGTGAAGTCATCATGTTCTGAGCTTTCCTCTGATGGGAGAATTTTTATCATGGCTTTAATCTCATTACTCATTACTGGTTCATTGAGTTTCTCTATTTCTTCATGGTTAAATCTTGGTACATTGTATTTGTCCAGGAATTAATTAATCCATTTATTCTAGAATATGCATATACATACACATATATGTGTGTGTGTGTGTGTGTAGTTGTTTATAATACTTTCTAATGATTTGTTGTATTTCTGAGCTCTCAGCTGTTATATCTCCTTTTTTGCTTCTGATTTTTTTTGGGGGGGGACTTCTGTCTTTTTCTTATTTAATCTAGCTAAAGGTTTGTCCACTTTGTTTCTCTTTTCAAGAAACTAACTTTTATCATTTAATTGATTTTCTGTATTTTTTTAGTCTCAATTTCATTTACTTCTGCTTTGATCTTTATTATTTATTTCCTCCTACTAATTTTAGATTTGGTTTGTTCTTGTTTTTCTAATTCCCTGAGGTTCATCATTAAGATGTTTATTTGAAGTCTTTCTACTTTTTTGATATAGATATTTATTGATATGAACTCCCTGCTTCGTAGTGCCTTTGCTTTATTCCATAGATTTTGGCATGTTGTATTGCCATTTTCATTTTTTTGAGAAATATTAAAGTTTTCTTTACTTCTTCATTGACCCATTGGTCATTCAGGAGCATGTTGTCTAATTTCCATGTGTTTGTGTATTCTCCAAGTTTCGTCTCTTGTTATTGATTTCTAGTTTATCCCATTGTAGTCAGAAAAGATATTTGACATAATTTCTACTTTTTTGAACTTACTGAGTTTTGTGACATAAGACATGATCTATTTTGGAAAATATTCCATGTACCGATGAAAAATATGTATATTCTGCAGCAGTTGGGTGAAATGTTCTGTAAGCGTCAGACCTATTTGGTCTAGTGTGTAGTTTAACTTTGATGTTTCTTTGTTGAATTTTTGTCTGGATGAATTGTACATTACTGAGAGTGAGGTGTTGAATTTCCTGACTATTTTTGTATTGCAGTCTATCTTTCCTTTAGATATATTAATTTTTGCATCTGGAAGCTCTGATGTTGGGTCCATAGATATTTATAATTTTTATATTCTCTTGTTGAATTGATCCCTTTGTCCTGATACAGTGACCTTTGCCTATTTTTACAGTCTGTGACTTTAGTTGTAGACTAAAACTTGTAGTTTTATCTATTTTATAAGTATAGCTACTTCTGCTCTTTTTTTGGTTTCCACTTGCATGGAATACTCCATAACTTTGAGTCTATGTGTTTCTTCATAGGTGAAGTAGATTTCTCAACATATAGTTGGGTCTTATTCCTTAATTCATTCAGGTACTTTATGCCTATTAATTGGAGAATTGTATCCATTTGTATTCAGTGCTTTTAGTTTTCTGGTTGTGTTGCAACTTCTCTCTTCCTTTCTTACTGTCTTCCTTGTGGTTAAGTAGTTTTCTCTGGGAACATGTTTCAATTCATTGCTTTTTATTTTAGTGACTCTTTTATAAGGCTTACAAAAAACATAGATATAACAAGTTATTTTAAATAAATGACAACTTATCTTAGATCACAAATCAAAGAATAAAAACAAAGAAAAAGAGGAACAGCTCCAGTCTCCAACTCCCAGCGCGAGCGACACAGAAGACCGGTGATTTCTGCATTTTCAACTGAGGTACTGGGTTCATCTCACTGGTGAGTGCCGGACGATCGGTGCTGGTCAGCTGCTGCAGCCCAACCAGCGAGAGCTGAAGCAGGGCGAGGCATCGCCTCACCTGGGAAGCGCAAGGGGGAAGGGAATCCCTTTTCCTAGCCAGGGGAACTGAGACACACAACACCTGGAAAATCGGGTAACTCCCACCCCAATACTGCGCTTTAAGCAAACAGGCACACCAGGAGATCATATCCCACACCTGGCTGGGAGGGTCCCACGCCCATGGAGCCTCCCTCATTGCTAGCACAGCAGTCTGTGATCTACCGGCAAGGCAGCAGCGAGGCTGGGGGAGGGGCGCCCGCCATTGCTGAGGCTTAAGTAGGTAAACAAAGCTGCTGGGAAGCTGGAACTGGGTGGAGCTCACAGCAGCTCAAGGAAACCTGCCTGTCTCTGTAGACTCCACCTCTGGGGACAGGGCACAGTAAACAATAACAAACACAGCAGAAGCCTCTGCAGACGCAAACGACTCTGTCTGACAGCTTTGAAGAGAGCAGTGGATCTCCCAACACGGAGGTTGAGATCTGAGAAGGGACAGACTCCCTGCTCAAGTGGGTCCCTGACCCCTGAGTAGCCTAACTGGGAGACATCCCCCACTAGGGGCAGTCTGACACCCCACACCTCACAGGGTGGAGTACACCCCTGAGAGGAAGCTTCCAAAGCAAGAATCAGACAGGTACACTCGCTGTTCAGAAATACTCTATCTTCTGCAGCCTCTGCTGCTGATACCCAGGCAAACAGGGTCTGGAGTGGACCTCAAGCAATCTCCAACAGACCTACAGCTGAGGGTCCTGACTGTTAGAAGGAAAACTATCAAACAAGAAGGACACCTAAACCAAAACCCCATCAGTACATCACCATCATCAAAGACCAGAGGCAGATAAAACCACAAAGATGGGGAAAAGGCAAGGCAGAAAAGCTGGAAATTCAAAAAATAAGAGTGCATCTCCCCCAGCAAAGGAGCGCAGCTCATCGCCAGCAACGGATCAAAGCTGGACGGAGAATGACTTTGATGAGATGAGAGAAGAAGGCTTCAGTCCATCAAATTTCTCAGAGCTAAAGGAGGAATTACGTACCCAGTGTAAAGAAACTAAAAATCTTGAAAAAAAAGTGGAAGAATTGATGGCTAGAGTAATTAATGCAGAGAAGGTCATAAACGAAATGAAAGAGATGAAAACCATGACACGAGAAATACGTGACAAATGCACAAGTTTCAGTAACCGACTCGATCAACTGGAAGAAAGAGTATCAGCGATTGAGGATCAAATGAATGAAATGAAGCGAGAAGAGAAACCAAAAGAAAAAAGAAGAAAAAGAAATGAACAAAGCCTGCAAGAAGTATGGGATTATGTAAAAAGACCAAATCTACGTCTGATTGGGGTGCCTGAAAGTGAGGGGGAAAATGGAACCAAGTTGGAAAACACTCTTCAGGATATCATCCAGGAGAACTTCCCCAACCTAGTAGGGCAGGCCAACATTCAAATCCAGGAAATACAGAGAACGCCACAAAGATACTCCTCGAGAAGAGCAACTCCAAGACACATAATTGCCAGATTCACCAAAGTTGAAATGAAGGAAAAAATCTTAAGGGCAGCCAGAGAGAAAGGTCGGGTTACCCACAAAGGGAAGCCCATCAGACTAACAGCAGATCTCTCGGCAGAAACTCTACAAGCCAGAAGAGAGTGGGGGCCAATATTCAACATTCTTAAAGAAAAGAATTTTAAACCCAGAATTTCATATCCAGCCAAACTAAGTTTCATAAGTGAAGGAGAAATAAAATCCTTTACAGATAAGCAAATGCTTAGAGATTTTGTCACCACTAGGCCTGCCTTACAAGAGACCCTGAAGGAAGCACTAAACATGGAAAGGAACAACCGGTACCAGCCATTGCAAAAACATGCCAAAATATAAAGACCATCGAGGCTAGGAAGAAACTGCATCAACTAACGAGCAAAATAACCAGTTAATATCATAATGGCAGGATCAAGTTCACACATAACAATCTTAACCTTAAATGTAAATGGACTAAATGCACCAATTAAAAGACACAGACTGGCAAACTGGATCAAGAGTCAAGACCCATCAGTCTGCTGTATTCAGGAGACCCATCTCACACGCAGAGACATACATAGGCTCAAAATAAAGGAATGGAGGAAGATTTACCAAGCAAATGGAGAACAAAAAAAAGCAGGGGTTGCAATACTAGTCTCTGATAAAACAGACTTTAAACCATCAAAGATCAAAAGAGACAAAGAAGGCCATTACATAATGGTAAAGGGATCAATTCAACAGGAAGAGCTAACTATCCTAAATATATATGCACCCAATACAGGAGCACCCAGATTCATAAAGCAAGTCCTTAGAGACTTACAAAGAGACTTACACTCCCATACAATAATAATGGGAGACTTCAACACTCCACTGTCAACATTAGACAGATCACCGAGACAGAAAGTTAACAAGGATATCCAGGAATTGAACTCATCTCTGCAGCAAGCAGACCTAATAGACATCTATAGAACTCTCCACCCCAAATCAACAGAATATACGTTCTTCTCAGCACCACATCGTACTTACTCCAAAATTGACCACGTAATTGGAAGTAAAGCACTCCTCAGCAAATGTACAAGAAGAGAAATTATAACAAACTGTCTCTCAGACCACAGTGCAATCAAACTAGAACTCAGGACTAAGAAACTCAATCAAAACTGCTCAACTACATGGAAACTGAACAACCTGCTCCTGAATGACTACTGGGTACATAACGAAATGAAGGCAGAAATAAAGATGTTCTTTGAAACCAGTGAGAACAAAGATACAACATACCAGAATCTCTGGGACACATTTAAAGCAGTGTGTAGAGGGAAATTTATAGCACTAAATGCCCACAAGAGAAAGCAGGAAAGATCTAAAATTGACACTCTAACATCGCAATTAAAAGAACTAGAGAAGCAAGAGCAAACACATTCGAAAGCTAGCAGAAGGCAAGAAATAACTAAGATCAGAGCAGAACTGAAGGAGATAGAGACACAAAAACCCTCCAAAAAATCAATGAATCCAGGAGTTGGTTTTTTGAAAAGATCAACAAAATTGACAGACCACTAGCAAGACTAATAAAGAAGAAAAGAGAGAAGAATGAAATCGACGCAATTAAAAATGATAAAGGGGATATCACCACCGACCCCACAGAAATACAAACTACCATCAGAGAATACTATAAACACCTCTATGCAAATAAACTGGAAAATCTAGAAGACATGGATAATTTCCTGGACACTTACACTCTTCCAAGACTAAACCAGGAAGAAGTTGAATCCCTGAATAGACCAATAGCAGGCTCTGAAATTGAGGCAATAATTAATAGCCTACCAACCAAAAAAAGTCCAGGACCAGATGGATTCACAGCTGAATTCTACCAGAGGTACAAGGAGGAGTTGGTACCATTCCTTCTGAAACTATTCCAATCAATAGAAAAAGAGGGAATCCTCCCTAACTCATTTTATGAGGCCAACATCATCCTGATACCAAAGCCTGGCAGAGACACAACAAAAAAAGAGAATTTTAGACCAATATCCCTGATGAACATCGATGCAAAAATCCTCAATAAAATACTGGCAAACCGGATTCAGCAACACATCAAAAAGCTTATCCACCATGATCAAGTGGGCTTCATCCCTGGGATGCAAGGCTGGTTCAACATTCGCAAATCAATAAACATAATCCAGCATATAAACAGAACCAAAGACAAGAACCACATGATTATCTCAACAGATGCAGAAAAGGCTTTTGACAAAATTCAACAGCCCTTCATGCTAAAAACGCTCAATAAATTCGGTATTGATGGAACGTACCTCAAAATAATAACAGCTATTTATGACAGACCCACAGCCAATATCATACTGAATGGGCAAAAACTGGAAAAATTCCCTTTGAAAACTGGCACAAGACAGGGATGCCCTCTCTCACCACTCCTATTCAACATAGTGTTGGAAGTTCTGGCTAGGGCAATTAGGCAAGAGAAAGAAATAAAGGGTATTCAGTTAGGAAAACAAGAAGTCAAATTGTCCCTGTTTGCAGATGACATGATTGTATATTTAGAAAACCCCATTGTCTCAGCCCAAAATCTCCTTAAGCTGATAAGCAACTTCAGCAAAGTCTCAGGATACAAAATTAATGTGCAAAAATCACAAGCATTCATATACACCAATAACAGACAAACAGAGAGCCAAATCAGGAATGAACTTCCATTCACAATTGCTTCAAAGAGAATCAAATACCTAGGAATCCAACTGACAAGGGATGTAAAGGACCTCTTCAAGGAGAACTACAAACCACTGCTCAGTGAAATAAAAGAGGACACAAACAAATGGAAGAACATACCATGCTCATGGATAGGAAGAATCAATATCGTGAAAATGGCCATACTGCCCAAGGTAATTTATAGATTCAATGCCATCCCCATCAAGCTACCAATGAGTTTCTTCACAGAATTGGAAAAAACTGCTTTAAAGTTCATATGGAACCAAAAAAGAGCCCGCATCTCCAAGACAATCCTAAGTCAAAAGAACAAAGCTGGAGGCATCACACTACCTGACTTCAAACTATACTACAAGGCTACAGTAACCAAAACAGCATGGTACTGGTACCAAAACAGAGATATAGACCAATGGAACAGAACAGAGTCCTCAGAAATAATACCACACATCTACAGCCATCTGATCTTTGACAAACCTGAGAGAAACAAGAAATGGGGAAAGGATTCCCTATTAAATAAATGGTGCTGGGAAAATTGGCTAGCCATAAGTAGAAAGCTGAAACTGGATCCTTTCCTTACTCCTTATACGAAAATTAATTCAAGATGGATTACAGACTTAAATGTTAGACCTAATATCATAAAAATCCTAGAGGAAAACCTAGGTAGTACCATTCAGGACATAGGCATGGGCTAGGACTTCATGTCTAAAACACCAAAAGCAACAGCAGCAAAAGTCAAAATTGACAAATGGGATCTCATTAAACTAAAGAGCTTCTGCACAGCAAAAGAAACTACCATCAGAGTGAACAGGCAACCTACAGAATGGGAGAAAATTTTTGCAATCTACTCATCTGACAAAGGGCTAATATCCAGAACCTACAAAGAACTCAAACAAATTTACAAGAAAAAAACAAACAACCCCATCAAAAAGTGGGCAAAGGATATGAACAGACATTTCTCAAAAGAAGACATTCATACAGCCAACAGACACATGAAAAAATGCTCATCATCACTGGCCATCAGAGAAATGCAAATCAAAACCACAATGAGATACCATCTCACACCAGTTAGAATGGCGATCATTAAAAAGTCAGGAAACAACAGGTGCTGGAGAGGATGTGGAGAAATAGGAACGCTTTTACACTGTTGGTGGGATTGTAAACTAGTTCAACCATTATGGAAAACAGTATGGCGATTCCTCAAGGATCTAGAACTAGATGTACCATATGACCCAGCCATCCCATTACTGGGTATATACCCAAAGGATTATAAATCATGCTGCTATAAAGACACATGCACACGTATGTTTATTGCAGCACTATTCACAATAGCAAAGACTTGGAATCAACTCAAATGTCCATCAGTGACAGATTGGATTAAGAAAATGTGGCACATATACACCATGGAATACTATGCAGCCATAAAAAAGGATGAGTTTGTGTCCTTTGTAGGGACATGGATGCAGCTGGAAACCATCATTCTTAGCAAACTATCACAAGAACAGAAAACCAAACACTGCATGTTCTCACTCATAGGTGGGAACTGAAAAATGAGATCACTTGGACTCAGGAAGGGGAACATCACACACAGGGGCCTATCATGGGGAGGGGGGAGGGGGGAGGGATTGCATTGGGAGTTATACCTGATGTAAATGACGAGTTGATGGGTGCAGCACACCAACATGGCACAAGTATACATATGTAACAAACCTGCACGTTATGCACATGTACCCTACAACTTAAAGTATAATAGTAATAAATAAATTAAAAAAAAAAAAAAAAAGAAATGTGGCACATATACACCATGGAATACTATGCAGCCATAAAAAAGGATGAGTTCGTGTCCTTTGTAGGGACATGGATGCAGCTGAAAACCATCATTCTCAGCAAACTATCACAAGAACAGAAAACCAAACACCGCATGTTCTCACTCATAGGTGGGAATTGAACAATGTGATCACTTGGACACAGGAAGGGGAACATCACAAACCGGGGCCTATTGTGGGGAGGGGGGAGGGGAAGGGATAGCATTAGGAGATACACCTAATGTAATGTAAATGACGAGTTAATGGGTGTGGCACACCAACATGGCTCATGTATACATATGTAACAAACCTCCACATTGTGCACATGTACCCTAGAACTTAAAGTATAATAATAAAAAAACTCCTGGAAAACAAAACAAAACAAAACAAAACAAAGAAAAAATGAAAAAGCTCTAAAATTTAACTGTATTTCTCCACATTTTGACTTTATGCTGTCTCAATTTGTGTATTTTTATGTTATCTATCTCTTAACAGGCTGCTGTGCCTAGTATTGTTTTTGATAAACTTGTCTTTTGGGCTTCATCCTGAAGTGATGAGTGGATTGCATGCTGCAATTACCATATTAGAATATTCTGTGTTTGTCTGTATACTTAATTTATCAGTGGGTTTGCTTTCAAATGTTTTCTTTCTGTGCATTAGTTTTTTATTTCTTGCAGCTTGAAGAACTCCCTTTAATATTTCTTATAAGATGGTTCTCTTAGTGTTAAATTACCTCAGCTTTTATTTATTTGGGAAGGACTTCATTTCTCTTTCATATTTGAAGGATAGCTTTACTGTATACAGTATTTTTATATGGCTTTTTTTTTTTTTTTTTTTTTTTTTTTTTTACTTTAGCACTTTGAAAATGTCATCCCACTTCCCCCTAGCTTGTATGGTTTCTGTTGAGAAGACTGTTGTCAAATTGAAGCTTTTAAATATGTTATTTGCTTCTTTTCTCTTGCTGCTTTTAGGATCCTCTCATTGTCACTGACCTTTAAGAATTTGATTATTATATGCCTTGGAATAATCTTATTTTAATCAAATCTGTTCTTCTCTGACCTTTCTATATTTGGATATTTATCTATTTCTTACATTTTAGAAAGTTTTCTATTAGTCTTTCTTTTAAAAAGCTTTCTACCCTTTGCTGTTGTTCAACTTCCTCTTGAACACCAATAATTTCTAGATTTGGTCTTTTCAGGTAGTTTTCTATGTATCTTACAGGTGATCTTCACTTGTTTTCATTCTTTTATCCCCACCTCTGCGTATTTTCAAATAGCTTGTCTCAAGTTTGTTGATGCTTTCCTCTGATCTATTTTGCTATTGAGAGCCTCTAATGAATTTTTCACTTCAGCAGATGTATTTCTCAGATCCAAGATTTCCTTTTCATTTTTGAAACATTTTAATCTCTTTGTTAAATATTTTGTGAAATGTCTGAACTTATCTTATGTACTATCTTGGTAATCACTGAGTTTCCTTAAAACTGTTGTTTTGAATTCTTGGTCATAGAGTTCAATTATCACCATCTTGTTAGGATCAGTCACTGTTCTTTGCTTTTGTCAGCTTGAGGAGATCCTGCTTCCCTGTTTAAAGAAACAGGTCGTATGTCTACAAACACACCGTCATCCTGCATATTATCAAGGATATATATCTTTGAATTATTTTTAATTTCCTGAGTTTATTAAACATCAACTTTAGTACATTTTCTTTTGGAGCATCCTATCATATATTACTCTTCTCTCCATTTCTTATGCATGTATGTCTATGTTTTTGCATTGAAAGATTAGTTATTTATTGTAGTTTTCTCTGTCTGGCTTGCTTTGGTTTTTCTTAGATATGTTTGCAGAGATTTTTTGTAATTTTTCTGTTCATTTTCTTTCATTTTGTTTTTTAATTCCCTGGGTCACTGCCTCCTTTTTGGCACTAGATGGTGCCTCAGGTCCAGGTTTGCCTTGTCTCCAGTAAACTATCAGAATACCACCTTTCCCAAATAGGGGAGGTTCCAACGGGGATATCCTGGTAGCATGAGGAGGCTGGGTGAGGTTTGGTATCCAGGAAACCTGTGGAGCAAAACTACTAAAGTGTGGTGCTGCTGAACAGCCACTCTGATTTGGCATCTCCTTTTACTGAGTTACAGAGCAGAATTTCCAGGGCTGGTGATGGTAGTCCCATCTTCCCATGTTGTCTCTGGATGTCCTCACAGAGATAGATCCCTTTGAGCACTCCTGATGCTTCCTGTGGGTTGAGGCAGGTAAAGATCTCCTGCCAGGTAACCTAAGATGGTCGGGAAACTGTCCACTGCAGTCGCACTTTTCCAGTGCAGAAATCAAGGGTCAGAGAAATATTTTCCACAAGTGCAGTGTGGAATATATTGAGAGGATGGGCGTTGTGGATACGAAAGTCCAAATTTCTTACCATCTGCTTAGAGATTTTCACTTCTCTGTGACTGTGGGAACTGTCTTTTCCTCATATTTGAGTTCTGGGATATTGCTGTGATAATCTCAGTTATGCACATTTGTTTCTGTTTTTTGTGGAGAGGAGTGAAGCCAACTTGCTTCTACGTCATCATTTTGGAACTAGAAGTTCTTTACACATATTTTCCTACATGAATTCATCAAGTGTTCAGACATTCTAGTTGGAGTTATTTCTTTTTAATTATGTCATATTGTCAACAGAATTACTATTCTATTACTGTTACTACTACATACTATTGTGGCCACCCCCACAGTTGTCATCACTTTCTTCTTTATTTATTTTTAGAGATGGGATCTTGCTATATTACTCAGGCTGAACTCAAACTCCTGGGCTCAAGCAATCCTCCTGACTCAGCCTCCCAAGTAGTTAGAATTACGAGTGCATTTCACTCTCCCCGGATCTCATCACTTCCAATTGTCCCTTGAAGTACAAAATACCATTGAAGCTACAAAGGAGTGTAGGGAAAATAATTTACTAACACTTACTTTTATACAGATGAATATCAAAATGATGCAATCAGATCAAATTTTTATGAAGAGTCAGGGTTCACATTACTATTCTTTAAAATTTCATTCCAATATTTTCTCCCAATTTTTTCAAAACATTTTTGTTTGACCAGAGAAAAGAAATCTTCATTGACTCTAAGATATTAACCTAAATTGTTATGGATTAAATAGCTCTAGATTCTCTGATTATGTTTACACAGGCCTTTCTAATCAATATGGTCATTTTTGTCAATCATTTACGTAACACTCAAGTTCTCCAATATTATTTCAGATCATAGTTATCAAAAATGATCAGAACACTTAACAAAGACTAAATAAATGTAATATGACAAATTTGATTCTTTGCTTTCAAGTCAAGTCATTGAATATTTAATTATCCTACTGAGATGTTTATTATAAATTGCAGTAGGTAAAAAATAAAAATGCAAAACCCATGTTCTTTTAATAAAAAGGGACACACATTTCCCTTCCTTTTGTCCCTGGAGGAAAATGTGGTGAGGAGATCTTGGGACAGCTTGACAGGGAACTCTTAATTTTGGCAGTCTATATGAGCATAGAAAATAAAGCTTGCTTCTCAGAGAATTATGGTGGCAGAAATTAGCCAGAGCAGTTCTGCAATGAAAGGTTAAGCCTAGAATACCACAATATCAATCTATAGCATGGCATAGATGGATGAGTTTCTCAAGAACCAAGTGAATGCCTTGCAAGATGGCTAGGCTTGAGCTACCTTGAAGGTACATTGTCCAGGATAGTGGCCTTCTGGCATGAGGAGACTCCAGCAGGAAGAGTCTTTGGAATGTTCTGCTCTTTTGGCACCACAAGTGATCAGCTATAAAGGGAAACACTTGTGTGAGGGAATTTGGCTATTCAAAGATTCTCAGGAGGACCTCTCAAGGAAAACATACAATTGCTCAATAAAGCATCGCTTGGCAATGGAGAGCTGTGATTGTCAACCAGTGATGGCAGTGAAATAATAATATTGAGAGGGAACATATTTGGATAAAATGGAATAGAGAAGAAAGGGTAAAGGGAAGGAAAAGAGCAAGCTACAATTAGGCCTGAGCTTTAGAAATGATAGAAGCTTTGAAGTAGATGCGAGGCTAAAATTTTGATGGTGATGGAATGGACTTTTTAATACTTGATCATGAATCTTAATTATCAAAGTAAGACTCATAATTAAAAATAATTGGAAAGCCATAAGATGTTCCTGAGGGATATTTGAGAATTGAGGGAAGGATAGCCAAAACAGTTTAGTTAAGGCAGTAAGTAGCAGGTAAAAAGTAAAGGATATTTTTTTCTCTTTGTATCTAATTGTATTAAGACAGCTCCATAAAGTGGTTATATAAACTTAAACGATGAAAACATGAACAAGGGTGGTAGTGGTGGAAATGGAGAAGAGTAACATATATGAGAAGATGCTGCAAAAGAAAGTGTACTAAAATTGATGTTTAATAAACTCAGGGGATTAAAAATACTTCAAAGATATATGTCCTTGATAATATGCAGGACGGTGGTCCATTTGCAGAAGTGGGTGTTGGAAAAGATGATGAGTCAGATAAAAATTAACTTTTGAGGCTCATGGTTATGGAAGTGTTGGGTGAATATCATGACATAAAATCAATAGGCAAGTGGATATGTGGGATTAGAGTTTAAGGAGAAAACAGGGCCAGAGATCTTTGAGACATCAGTATGGCCTAAAATTGCAAGACTGTTTGAACTACCTGAGCAAGATAGGGAGTCTTTTTCCTGAGGACACCCAGAATTCATAAGTAGGTTTTTAATGGAACCACTAAAAACAAAACAAAACAATGAATGTTCAGAGAATCAGGGACAAAGTGGCAGTTGAGGGCTAAAGTGAATTAGGAGGAAGAACTGGATTTTGCTGAAAGGCACTCAAAGGCTACTTCAGCGGCCGAGTTGTTTCTGTGGGAGCTACAAGAGGTAAGGAAGTTAGGAGGAGTTTGGGAAGAAGAGGGAGGTAAGGAAATGAAAATAGTGATAGCAGAGCCACAAGAATAAGCCCAGTTTTCCCTTTTCTATATATTCTATCTATCCTGTTTACATTCTATATATTCTGACTCTATTCTATTAAGGTCTCCTTAAACAGAATGTGATAATCAGAACTCATGGCCATCAAATGAGTAGTATTTCCTAAAAGCCATGGTCCATAAGGCTATTGACTGGATCTGTACAAATTGTACTAAGTGTACTCCAAATTCTCTCTTTCAAGGTTCTACCCATATCCTTTAAAGATTTAAGCAGACAATTTTAGTCCATATTAAAAATAGTCTACAACTGCCCATATTGGTAAGCGAGTTGGGTATACAGGTGAAAAAAAGTGATTTGACATTCTGTACCCTTCAGCCAAACACTCTGCCTTCTAAAGCAACAAACAGAAATGTGGCTTTAATTTTTTCTTTTAATGTTAATAATTAAATTAAATTTAAAATATTAATTTTTTCTTTTAATTTTACAAAACTGTAAAATCATTACTTCAGTTGAAGCTATCATTCACTGAGAAAAGTTAGGCAGAAAAAATCAAGGATAGAAGAGATTCCCTGATATCTAATGTCATAGCATAAAAGTATATCATAGCATGCCTTACAAAATTTGGTGAGGAAAAAAGGAGAATCTTCTTTCTCCACAAGCTCTGACCTCTTGAGCCATACCTAACTCCACATTAAGTAATTTAAAAATATAGGGGGATGCTGGGTGCTGTGTGGCTCACATCTGTAATACCAGTAATTTGGGAGGCCAAGGCGGGAGGATGATTTGAACCCAAGAGTTCAAAAGACCAGCTTGGGCAACACAGTGAGACCCCATCTTTACAAAATAATTTTTAAAATATATTAGCTGGGTGTGGTGACATATGCCTATTGTCCTAGCTACTCAGGAGGCTGAGGTAGGATTTTTTGAGCCTGGAAGGTCAAGGCTGCAGTGAGCTTCACTCCAGCTTGGGTGACAGAACGAGATCCTGTCTCAACAACAACAACAAAGGAAAAAAATATACGGAGATTCATTAATGATGATAGTGGTTTAGCATTAATTTAGAGACATCTAACCTATGCTGCTATCAGAAAGATTTCTGGAAAGTTGGTGTGTAAAAATATCATTGATCTCATTCAGCATCTAGAAGCAAATCTTAAAACAATTATTTGTGAGTGCTACAAAGACCTTATACCTCACACTCCTCATCAATAACACATTCCCAAACTGATTTGGATGTGAAAACACTGCCATGGTTCCAATTAAAGACATTAAAATACATGATCTGAGTTGTCTCTCTACTTTCCCTTGAGCCATGCCTGGAAATGATGCATTTTGGAATACTAGCAGTAATGTAATAAAACATCTTTCTTATTTGTGTTATTTTCTTAGTTTATCCATTTATGGGGAATAAACAACTAAACTTCATAGTCAGCCCAGTACCCAGTGAAGCTGTCAGCTGCAGTGTTTGTCATATTTCAATCAAAGCCAGACCCAGCCCGTTATCTTCATCCAGCTCAGTCTCTACATTCTCGAGGACCAGAATTAATGAATTAGCTATTGATTAAATTCCACTCTAGCAAATCCACCAAGACAAATAAATGAACTACTCAGGGCACGTGTAGGCCATGGCCAGACATGTCCGGGCTATCGATCTGTAGTTAGTATTCTTTTGGGATATAGAAGGAGCTGATGATAATATGACAAGTATGGAAAATGCAGTGTAGAAACAGAGCTTGTTTCTGAAGCAGCAGCTTATAAAACTAGAAGGGTCCATTTGATCCTTCTATATTTGTGTGCTATGGCATCTTTGGTTTATATATAAGAGGAAAAACGTGCATAAGGGCTTGTACTGCTGAAGATGTAGTCAAAAACAAGGCATAAGTTAAGGCCAAAGACGAAGATGAGTCGGTATACTGCACACATATAATCAAACAGGCTGGTATGCTATCCGTATGTTATTGAAATATATGAAAGTTAAATTTTACTGACTTCTGAATTTCACCAAAAATAAACAAAGAATCTAATAAATTTATGGCTTCTTAGAAACCAAATCATTTTAAATGCTAGAGAAGTAGACCCCGTCTGCTGATGTTTTTCTGGAAGGATTTCGCATTTCATTTTGCATGTTGCTAATATAAAAGATTTTAAAAAACCAAAATAGAAACATAACTAACAAATATACATTGCCAGAAGTATAACAAAATTAAACAATATGCACACGGGAGGCTAACTGCTTTGGTGTTGGTATAATTTTGATTAATGGCTTGGCAGCCTATACTTGCTCATTAGAGTCTTGCCTTTGGAAAATGTTACTCTGCTACTATGGATCATTTTAAGAAAGGAAAGATTTTACATGCCAATATTTGGTTATGAACGATTTATATCAAGTTTTTGTTAGGCTTCTGACGGGGGGCGGGGAGGGGAAGGAAAGCTGCCAAAGGCATTGGAAGAAAGAAAACTGTGGTGGAAGGGGACTTCCCATGCAGGCCAATATGGAATAAGCCCATTAAAGCTTCTCTCTCCCACTGATTACTACTCAAAATCTGCACAAATTATGAAAAGTAATTATCTGAGGACTCCGAAAAGTTAACAATTGCAGGCTGATCAGGAGGGGAGCCAAAACTTTAAGAATGAATGTTACGGCCGGGCCGGGAGTAGGGGCTCACGCCTGTAATCCCAGCACTTTGGGAGGCCGAGGCAGGTGGATCACGAGATGAGGAGATTGAGACCATCCTGGCTAACATGGTGAAACCCCGTCTCTACTAAAAATACGAAAAAATTAGCCAGGCGTGGTGGCGGGCACCTGTAATCCCAGCTACTCGGGAGGCTGAGGCAGAAGAATGGCATGAACCCAGGAGGCGGAGCTTGCAGTGAGCCAAGATCGTGCCATTGCACTCCAGCCTGGGCAACAGAGCAAGGCTCCATCTCAAAAAAATAATAATAGTAATAAAAAAAAATAAACAAATAAAAATTAAAAATTAAAAAAAAAAAAAGAGAATGAATGTTACAGGATGAGTTTCCCATTTTTTCTCCCCCTCCTTTACTTCCCATCTTTTAACCCAAGGGCCCTACCAGTGTGAAACTGTGAACTAAGCAAGCAAAACCCTAGAGAAAGTAAGTTTTTTTCCAGCTAGAGTATCTACAACAAAAAAAGCCTTGCAAGCCAGAGAGTGTAGGCAAAACTCCCATTTTTGTTTTGTTTTGTTTTGTTTTCTCTTCTTTGTTCTGGGCCCTGCTCTAAGAATGATTAGAGTCAAGGAGCCGCACTGCAGCAGCTGTGGCCAAATTGGAATCTAAAGCCCCAAGGGGGAAAAAAATCTTTCAGTCCAGAGAAATCAAGAAATGGGGCCTCTATAGTCCAAAGAATGTGGGAGAAGTCCTTGTTATTTTTTTTTTCTCTAATTCCTCCTACCTCATTGCTTAAGAACAACTCTAGTTATGCAAACCGGGAGGCAGGCTGGGAGGCAAACATTTCAAAAGAAATCATATCATTCTAGCCAAAAATCCAGGAAGGGAAGTCCAAAGGAGCTGGAATGATGGGGGACATTTCAGAGAGAAGAAAGCTAGAAGTTAATTTTATGAATGAACCAACACAAGTCCTGACTGAACTCTAAGCTTCACATTTATGGTTGCCTCACACACACAGACTATGCAAGCAGCACAGTGAGGACTTCGAGATCTGAACTATTACATAATTCCGCAGCCAAATTCCAAATTAGCCATTGTGCAGACACAGAGTAGTAAAGCAAAGTTCATAGCTTTGCTATGTTACTTTATGAAAAAATAGGAACTGACTGTAGTCACTGGCAAAGGAAAACAGAATTTGGAGTCTGAAGCTAACCAGTTGGTAATCTGCTGAAAAAAGTAAACAAGAACTCTAACTTTCTTCAAAGGATTTTAACAGGAGTCAGATTTTTATAACCTAATATTCAAAATGTGAAGAAATCAGTCTAAAAATCACCCAGAATTACACTAAGCAATCGAAAGCTGGAGTGACTATATTAATATTAAACAAAATAAACTTAAGAACAAGGAAATTATCAGGAAGTAAAAGGGCTTATCACATAATGATAAAAGGGCCAGTTTATCAAGACATAACAATCCTAAACATGTATGCACTTAATAGCAAAACGTCAGAATACATGAAAGAAAGACTAATAGATCTGAAGAAGAAATAGATAAACCCACAGTTATATTTGGAGACTTCAACACTATTCTCACAATAACTGATAAAACAAGGAGGCAGAAATTCAGTAAGTATATAGATGATCTGAACACCACTATCATTCAACTTGAACTAATTGACATTTACAAAACCCTCTATCTGACAATAGCAGACTGTACCTTCTCCTAAAGTGCATATACATTCACTAAGATAGGTAATATTCCGAGCCCTGAAAAAACTGTAACTAATTTAAAAGAACTGAAATTCTAAAATTACTTTCCTAGATCATAATCAAATTAAACTGGAAACCCAGATAGAAACATATCTGAAAAATCCCAAATACCTGGAAAATAAACAATCCCCTTGTAAATAATCCATGGGTTAAAGAAGTCTCAAGAGAAATTAAAATATGTTTTGAACAAATGAAATGAAATGCAACATTTCAAAATTTGTGAGCTTTACACTGAAGCAGGATGGAGAGGGAAAAAGAAAGGTCTCAAATCAATAATGAAAGTTTTCATCTTTAAGAAACTAGAGAAGGAATAGCAAAGCAAAAGGGAAAAAAATAGAGAGCAGAAATCACCGAAATGGAAAATAGAAAATAATATAGATGATATAGAAAATAAATAAAACCAAAAATGCTTCTTTGAAAAGATCTACAAAATTGATAAACCTCTAGGCTGACTAGAAAAACAGACGGCACTTACTGCCAATATCAGAAATGAAAGAGTGTAAATCAGTTCCAACAAATTGTTGTTTGCAGTACAAACATACTACAAACAACTTCCTGCTTATAAATTTGACAAATTTGATTAAATTAACTAATTTTCTGCACCCACAAGATGACAAAACTCACTGGAGAATAAATCGCCAAAATATCATACGTTATTAAGGGAACTGAATTCTGAGTTAAAAAACCTTCCATCAAAGAAAAACTCCAGGCAAATATGGGTTTCACCAGTGAATTGTACCAAGATTTAAGAAATAATAACATTTTTATACAATCTCTTCCACAAAACAGAAAAGAAGGAAATGCTTCCCAAGTTAGTATGAGAGCAGAAATTACCATGATACCCAATCCAGGCAAAGGTATTACAAGAAAATCAAACACAGCCCAATATATTTTATGAACACAGATGAACATTTTCTACAAGATAATAGTATATTGCATCCCCCAATATATAAAGAAGAAAATATAACACAACCAAATTGTGGTTATCCAGAGAATACAGGCTAGTTCAATAATTTAAAATCAGTAAATATAATTGATTATAGTACAAATTTAAAATGTCAAAAAAGCGTTTGACAAAATTCCATGTCAATTTATAACAAAAACTGTCAGCAAATTAAAAGGTAAGTTCTTCAACCTGATAAAAGGCATTGCCAAAAATTTCATACATAACATCACATCTAAGGGTAAAATACTGAAAGTTTTCTTTCAAAGATTGGGAACAAATCAAGGATGTGCTCTTATTACATTATTAAACTATCCAGTGCAATAAGGCAGGAAAAAGAAATAAAAGACATACTGATTGGAAAGGAAAAAAATAAACAGTTTCTCTTTGCAGAAGATCTATATAGACTAGGGAATTACAAAAAACTCTTAAGACTTATAAGGAGTCTAGCAAGGTTGCTGGATGTAAGCTCACTATTCCAAAATTAATTGTGTTTCTACACACTGGAAACTAACAATTGGATTTAAATTTGTTCTAAAGAAACATTAATAATGGCACCCCCCTAAATAAATAATTAGGTATAAATTTAATAAAATATGTTCAGTATTTGCATACTGGATTATACAAAACACTGATAAAATAAAGGAGAGAGGATGCAAATAAATGAGCAACAGTGTGTTCACGAACCAGAACATTTGATATTGTTAAGATGTCAATTCTCTACCAATTGATCCACAAATTCAATGCAATTCTAATCAAAATCACATGTTTTATAGATATCAATGACCTGTTTCTGAAATGTATATGGACAGGCAAAGTAGTGAGAAAGGCCAAAATGATTTTTATAAAGGTCAAAGTTGGAGGACTAATACAATGTGATTTGACAGCTTACTGTAGAGCTACAGTAATCAAGATTGTGCGATATTGGTATAGGCATACATATTGATAAACTGAACTTAAAAGAGTCCAAAACTGGCCTACAGAACATGTTTAAATTGATTTTTGACAAAAATCTAAAAATATTGGATAAAGAAAAGATAATCTTTCCAAAAATTTTGCTGAAACTATTAAATACTTACATGCCAAAAAATTAACCTTGACCCATGCCTCAGTGTGTACAAAAATTAATACAAAACCAATCGTAGATATAAATTCAACATGTAAACATATAAATGTTTTAGGAAATAGACAAGAGAAAGTCTCTGTGACCTTGACTCAGGTAGAGTTCTTAGATAAAATACCAGATGCACAAACCATAAAGGAAAAAGTAACAAATCTAACTCTTGAAATTTAAAACTCTTTCTCTTAAAAACACACAAATAATATAATTGAAGACAAATCATAGGGTAGAGAAAAAATATTCGTAAATCACATATGTGACAAAAAACTCAAATCCAAAATATATTTTAAAAATTCTCAAAACTCAGAAAATAAGAAAACAAAGAATCTAATTAACAAATTAGCAAAAAATTTGGAGATGCCATGTCCCAGAGTAAACAAATGCCAAAGTGCATGCAAAAAACAATTGCAAAGCTTATCGGTATCATTAGTCATCAGGGAAAATGTAACTTAAGCCCATAATAACACACAACTAAACATCTATTAAATGACTATTTAAAAAATAAGAGGAAAACACCTCATATTATCTCAAGTTCTAGAAAAATGAAGAGCAACTTGAACTCTCATACAATGCTAGTAGGAATGAAAGACGTTACAGTCACTTTGTAAATCAGTCTAGCAGTTTCTTTATGACTCAGCCATCCAACTCCTGGGTATTTGCCCAAATGAAATGAAAATATATATTTACACAAAAACCTGTATTTAGATGTTTTATAGCAACTTTAATCTTGGTCACGGAGAACTGAAAACTATCCAAACTGTGCACGAACTGTAGAACTTTCACATAATGTAAACTTAGCAACAAAAACTGACAACTACTAGTATGTATACAACTACTAGTACGTATACAATAAGATGGACAAATCTTAAATGCATTATGCTAAGTAAAAGAAGCCCTTTGAATGGCTACATATTATATGACCCTTTTACATGACAACATGGAAAAGGCAGAATTATATAGACCAAAACATGGTAGTGTTTGCTTAGTTTTAGGAAGGGTAGAAGAGGGGTTAGCAATAAAGGAGCCCGACATCATGATGCTGTTTTATATCTTGATTGTGGTAGTGTCTGTTCTTCCTGGTAGCTCTTTGGATGGGCTTTTTAAACATGGTACTCTGCAATTTCCTGATAATATCCCTTTATATGTAATCATATTTTAGTCATATTGTTGGTATTCGGGGAATCTTTTGATCTGCACAATAGTACATTGGTTCTGGGATATTTTCTTGTCTTTTTTTAATTTTCTCCCTCTTTTCCTTTGATTCTCTGTCGAAGCTCTTATTATTCAAATATTAGACTTCCTAGATGCTTTCTATTATTTTTTTTCTTTCTCTCTCTCTTAAATCTTTGTGTTTCATTGCACTTTCAAAGACATTCCCTTGAACTTTCTTCGAAAGTTTCAATTCAGCTTTTCACTCTTTTAATTTCCATGAGGTTTTATCCACTTTTTTTTTTTTAATATGCTCCTTCCGTTTTATGGTTAGAGAATCTTCTTTTATCTGTCTGAGGTTATAATTTTTTTTCCTCACCTGCAATGTCTCTGAATCTATTGTATCATGTCTTTTGTTTATTTTGGTCCCCTTTTTATATTTAAGAGCGTTGCACCAAAAAAAAAAAAAAAAAAAAAAAAAAAAGAAAGGCTGACTAAAAGCTTTATAGGTAGGTGACCCTTGTTGATTGGCATACTTCCCTATCGCGTGACCAGGGAGCAAGTTGTTTTCACTGTTAGGGATCCCTATATGCTATTGTCTGGAGGTATTTTATTTGGATTATTCATTTTTTTCTAGAAAAGAATGTTCAGTTTCCTATCTGGAGGTGTTTATGACTTGGCTACTTGCTCCTGAGGACAGAAGTGGGAAAATTAGCCAAAAATTGCACTATTCAGGTTGTGGTCTCACTTTATCACTGTTTTTACTTCTGCATCTCATCTCAGCTCCCCTGTGCCTAGTAGCCCTCAGTTTCTCCAGAGAATAAATGTCTAATCTCCTAGTCGGTGGACTTTGTCATGTGGAGGAAGAGAAATAGACCCCTGGATGCACAGCAAAGAGGCAAGAGACCTGGGATTCCAAACACTTCTTTGTTAACAGTTGTGTCTTGCTCTACGATTTCAGCTTTAAACCTTACCCTCCCTCCTCCTCTTTATATCCTTAAAACTTCTAAGTGCCCAGCCTCTCCAGTTCTCTGTGGAAAAAACCGTTTGTTTCCTGTCATTATTCTCTTTCGTCAACCAATATTTTGGTTGTAAATTTCTCCACTGTATTAAATCATTTGCCTCTTTCTGACAAATATTGCTTACAAAATCATGTTGCAATCTCTTTTCTGTTGTTGTCTCCTCTCTCACTTTCCTTGTTCTTGTTGTATAATACTCTCTTTAATGTTTTTGCCATCAATTTAATGTATTTGGATACAAGCAGCTTTTAATAGCAACTAAAAATATTTGTCCTGTTATTATGTGTAATAATCTTCTTTAAGGAAAAAAAAATCATAGAGACACAGTCACATTTGTTCCATTTCTTATAAAGCTTAGGTATTATTTTTAGTTATAAATAAATATGTATTATGAGGCATATTCTGTTAGGTCATTCACATGGGCTTGAGTCATGGGGATGCCAGTAGACAAGAATTTGAAAACATCCACCCACCTAACTATAATTCTTTCTTGAGCTTTTCAAGACTGAACTCAAATGTCACATCTTCCATGATGCCTTCACTGACAATTCTGGGTAAAGTTTGCTATTTTTCTGTTTATGTTCTTCTTGCACATCATAAACCTCATATTATAGTGTTTTTCACATTGTTCTATAAACATTTATTTAGGGGAGTATCTTCCACAGTATACTGGAACTTTGCAAATTTAGAATCATGTCTTATGCTCTTTTGTATTACTTTTGCCTTCTATATTATTATGGCCACAGATGTGTTTGCTAAAAGAATAAAGGTCTCTAATGCCCATTTATGTGACTATTTCCTTCCTGCATAGTAGACAATACTGTGAATAGGTTGAGAGATATCTGCTGGGGGGATTATAAACTAATTAGTATGTCAAAAATTAGATCATTATCTATCACGTGTTTGAGAGAAGATATACTCAAGGAGACAAGATATGATTATTGCCAAGAACAGCTAACAGTCCTGTTAGTTGGGTTTTTCTAATTATTTTAACCATCGGTTGCCAAAACCAGTGCTATTTTTTTTTAACCGATTTAAGATCTGGAAATTTCAACATGCCATAGAGGAATCCTTCAGAATTGAAACATTAATAATAGACTGATTATTTCAGTGTGTGTGTGTTTGTGTGTGTGTGTGTTGTTTGTATGTATAGGTGAGGGTGATTCATTTGGCTTAAGCAAAAAGTATAATGTGAAAGCACTAAGATTTCTTTTCCCAGCCTCAAGTTGATACAAACAGATGAACAATTTACTATCTTATTTTCAGCTTTGGAAACAACACCAAATATTATTATTATTGTTGTTACTAATTATGAATTATAAAGAGACTCGCTTTCAAACTATGGTCATTTCTCAGCAACAAAAGAATAAAGAAAAATAAAGTGATTCTACAAAGAAGCTGACAAAATTGATAATGGTTATCTAAACATTATCTGCCCTATTAATTTTACAGATTTCTATCTTTAGGGCACTCTGATGTATATAAATCAGTTTTTTTTTTTAACCAAAAAGATTAAGTTAGAAGGTAGTCATTACAATTAAGCGTGTATTATGCTTTGCAAAAGGATTCACTAAAGGACACATTCAAATAAGGAGACATGTATTTCCAGTATTTGTTTACAGGTTACTAAATAAAAAATCTGAGGCTGGGCAATCAGGGAAATTAAAGGTTAAATGTCATTGGAAGTCCAGTGAAGATTAACATCTGTGAAATAATATCAAAAATTTGATTTACACACATAGTTGTAAGAACCCATTAAATGAGATTGTCATGGCTGAGAGGATACCTTTGGTTTTTATTTTCATTTCTTCTGATCAGAGTTCCTTAGATTAACTGACACAAAATTTTTTACCTTGAAGTGATGCCACGAATTGTGGGTGTTGGTATATCACTTGGAGTATCTTCCACAGTGGTGATTTGCGTTCCATTGCTTTTCACGCAGGCATATATTGTGCAGACTTCAACCTGCAAACATTAGTTTAGAAAAAAATAAATGCAACTATTTTTGAAATACGTACTAACAATAGTCTGAATCCCACCTTCCCTCATTTCACATGAATCTCTCATAGTTCTCTATAAAATCTTGAGGTTAAATCAATATTCATTTTTGATGTTAACTGACTCCAAAGGAATGAACTCAGAGGAGGGTACAGAAGTGGGATCAAGACAATTGATTTAGTGATGGGAATGGTGATGTTTACTCTCTGGTTTCAACTATTCAGAAAGAGAAAGATACATTAATCTACTCAGAGCATAGTCAAGGAATGGAAGATGTCCAAGTGACAGTTTGCAAACATAATAGGTTATCACTGCTTACTGTTCTCTAAATCTATAACTAAGTAGTGTAATGATGATATCTTCTGGAAGTCTTGACACTGTAAAACAAATAGCCTAAATGCTAATGTCTAGTGGAAGAAAAATGAGGCCTAGAGAAGCCTTCCAATATGGCTGAGGTATTTTATATCCATTTATTCCAGATGCAATTGTATTTTTACCTTAATCACAGCGGAAAATCATCATTCATCCCTTTAATTCTGCCACCTAATCTGAATAAAAACTGAGGAGAGTGGAATAACTGAAGATTAGAAATGGGGTTCATCAAGCATTAGTAACACAAAAGGAACGCATTAACCAAGAGGGAAGGGAGAGAAATGAATATACAAAAGATTGGAAACATCTACAAATCAATATTATTTTGCTCTCAATTAAAGGATAAACCTAAGAGGAACTGTACTTTATACAGTGCTAATTTACTTTGAGTATCTAATACATAAATGGAGAAGGCAAGCTAGGTGCTAATGAATCTTAAACACTAATTCTGAGCTTCTATGTGAAACAATTATCTGATTGTTCCTTTGATGGTTGAAGAAAGGCAAATGGGATTCTTGTATTTAGTAGATATGCTATTTTATTACTAGTGTACCTAAATGTTAGTTGAGGGATATGTTCATAATGCTGTATGAGTTGTGTTACTTGTTGATGCCATATTGTCTTTTGAGGTATTAATAGTGGATATTTAAAAACTATCAAGGGTGTACATTCTAAGCATGTACAATTAACTCTGAAATAAAGGCAGATGAACTTAAAATATAATGCTGTAATATAATTAATGAAAATGAACTTTATACATATTGGAAAAAATTGATTCTATGATACATAATGAAGTAACTCAGAATCAATTCAACTGAATCTATTATGTATCTAATATGTGCCAAATATTATAATGGAAATAAGCACAAATAATTGTATTGATTCCTCATAACTCCATTTAAACAAATTTGCAGAGAAGAAAGGGAATATGGTCAAGCTGGTAAGATTTAGGATATCTGAGTTGCTCTCCACTGTACCCTATTGGCTTCTCATCTAAATGTTAACATAACTTTAAGCTCTAAACTACTTAGGTATATTCAAATATTTCTCCAGAAAACATTTCGTTTGATTCATTGGTCAAAGGAAAATGACCAATGGCTACTGGTAGTAGCCAGATGATTATATATGTTTTAACCTCAAATGTTAGAGAAATGTGCCAATATTTTTAAATTTTTACTAATGTTAACATTCCAAGTCTCCATTTTGGGACCCATTTCTAGTGCTATAACTATATTGTATAACATGTGAATGAAACACAAATATAAAGCTTACTATATTTATATTGAAAAGAGATAAAACTGAATAAAAATGAAATGATTATTTATTTGTAAAGGGGACATATAAAGGGATTATTCAAAAAGTAGATATTTGGCTGGGTGAAGTGGCTTACACCTGTAATCCCAGCACTTTGGAAAGCTGAGGCAGGTGGATCACCTGAGGTCAGGAGTTTGAGACCAGCCTGGTCAACATGGTGAAACCCTGTCTCTACTAAAAATACACACAAAAAATAACCTGGTGTGGTGGTGGGCACCTGGAATCCCAGGTACTTGGGAGGCTGAGGCATGAGAATTGCTTGATTCCATGAGGCAGAGGTTGCAGTGAGCTGAGATCATGCCAATGCACTTCAACCTGGGTGACAAGAGTGAGACTGTCTCAGAAAAAACAAAAGTAGATACTTGGGTGTGTTATGTGCTTTAAAATCAATAGCTATTTTACAGATGGGCTTAGCATAGAAAGCCTTAATTCTAAAGTATTAGGCATTCCAATTAAATGCTTATTTTAAATGAAACCAAATCACCTTTGACATCATAATGAAAATCACTGAAATTTGATGTTCAAATTTTCAGAAATGCAATAGCTATATCAAGTACAGTATTCTTGGACTGCAAAAAGCTTCACAAAAAATATAGTAATCTGGAATAACAATATCTTAGTCACTAATAAAAAAATTCTATTATTGGATTCTACTTTGGTCTTTTGCATCTTCATCTGTTTCCACTCTCTTCAGGCTACCAGAAGAGGAAGCTTTATACCTAGTGGTTTGAGTTATTTATACCTGACTCAAACCAGTAGTGGTATAAATAAAGCCTTCCCCATAGAATAGGCCTTAAACACTTTTAAACGTTAACTCTTAATCCAGAGTTAGAGAGCTGAGCTGCACATGCATGCACAGCACACAATGTTCTCACTTCTAGGTTGTATTTCAAGTCTTTATAAAGCAAATGAATAAGGTGTCTTTTGAAAAATGAGCTTTCTCGAACAGGGGTCAAAAGAAGACAATACAGCAAATCCTACATCACATTCCTGTGTTAGCCTTTTTTATATAGCTATATTTCTAATTTATTTGGAGCTTGATTTCTGTTTTATAATTTGGCCTATGGCCTACCTGCATACATGGACTCACTGTAAGAATCATGAACATAAACATCAGTCCACATATTCCATGCTAAGACATCTCAGGTAGGTTATGGGAATCATGGTGTGCAATGAAAACAAACCACTGCTTAAGAAAATCAGAGAGGACACAAACAAATGGAAAAACATTCCACGCCCATGGATAGGAAGAATAAATGTCATGAAAAGGGCCATATTGCCAAAGTAATTAACAGATTCAGTGATATTCCCATTAAACTACCATTGACATTCTTCACGAAATTGGAAAAAACTACTTTAAAGTTCATATGGAACCAAAATGAGCCTGTATAGCCACAACAATCATAAGTAAAAAGAACAAGTCTGGAGGCATCACACTACCTGACTTTAGACTATACTACAAGGCCACAGTAACCAAAACAGCATGGTACTGATACAAAAACAGACAAATGGACCAAGGGAACAGAATAGAGACCTCAGAAAGAAGACTGTGCATCTACCACTATCTGATCTTCAACAAAACTGACAAAAACAAGCAGTGGGGAAAGGATTTCCTATTTAATAAATGGTACTGGAAAAACTGGCTAGCCATATGCAGAAAATTGAAACTGGGCACCTTCCTTACATCTTATACAGAAAGTAACTCAAGATGGATTAAAGACTTAAATGTAAAGCCCAAAACTATAAAAATCCTAGAAGAAAACCTAGGCAATACCATTCAGGACATAGACACAGGCAAATATTTCATGACAAAAATGTCAAAAACAATTATGATAAAAGCAAAAATTGACAAATGGAATCTAATTAAACTAGAGAGCTTCTGCACAGCAAAAGAAACTATCATGAGAGTGAACAGGCAACCTACAGAATGGGAGAAAATTTTTGCAATCTATACATCTGACAAAGGTTTAATATCTAGAATCTATAAGAAACTTAAACAAATTTGCAAGAAAAAAAAAACCCATTTAAAAAAGTAGGTAAAGGACATGAACAGACACTTCTCCAAAGAAGAATTTATGTGGCCAACAAGCATACGAAAAAGAGCTCAACATCACTGATGATTAGAGAAATGCACAGCAAAACCACAATGAGATACCATTTCATGCCACTCAGAATGGTGATTATTAAAAACTCAAGAAACAACAGATGCTGGTGAAGCTGTGGAGAAATAGAAAGACTTTTACACTGTTGGTGGGAATGTAAATTAGTTCAACTATTGTGAAAGACAGTGTGGTGAGTTCTCAAAGACCTAGGGCCAGAAATACTATTAGACCCAGCCATCCCATTACTGGGTATATACCCAAAGAAATATAAATCATTCTATTATAAAGATACATGCATGCATATGTTCATTGCAGCACTATGCAGAATAGCAATGACATGGAATCAATCCAAATGCCCATCAATTATAGACTGAATAAAGAAAATGTGGTACATGTACACCATGGAATACCATGCAGCCATAAAAAGGAATGAGATCATGTCCTTTGCCGGGACATGGATGGAGCTGGAAGCCATTATCCTCAGCAAACTAACACAGGAACAGAAAAGCAAACATCACATGTTCTCACTTACAAGTAGGAGCTGTACACCGAGAACACATGGACACAGGGAAGGGAACACCACACACTGGGGCCTGTTGTGGGGGCATCAGGGGAGGGAGAACATCACAATAAATAGCTAATAATGCATGTGGAACTTAATATCTGGTAGATGGGTTGATAGGTGCAGCACACCACCATGGCATATGTTTACCTATGTAACAAATCTACAAGTCCTGAACGTGTATCCCGGAACTTAAAATAAAATACATTTAAATAAAAAAAAGAAAAATAATTAATGTACCTTTCCCCTTTATTCAAAGATATTTTTATTTGGTTTTCTTAGGAAGCTAGGTCTATGAGTCACAGTAGGGGAGACTAAAGTGTTGGTTGTAGCCAGATGATTATGTATGTCTTAACCTCAAATGTCAGGAAAAGGAGATGGAAACCTGAATGAGGTAGTACTACTAAATAGATAGAACCAATAAAAAGTTTCTGTGCTTAGTATCTTCTGAAAATTATCTTATGAAGCTCTTAAGAATTTTAGAAGTAGCATAGTTCATTAAAAAAATTAGTAAATTGCAAGCTTTCTCTAAACCTTGGGTTTCTGAAATACTCTGATTTTTTTTTTCCATCACTCATTTGCACATTTAGCCTTGCTACCTTTTATGTCTTGGTACTCCAACAAGATTTCCAATTCCGTGAAGATAAGTTCCTTGTTTTATATGCCTTAGTATTCCCTATATTTTTTCTACCTTTAAGGCCAGTAGCCCCTGAAGAAGCCTATGAATTTGACTTCAAGTGATCAGTGCACTTTCTAAAATTGTGTGTTAAATTTTGTCATACAAGTGCATAAATATTTTTCTAAGGCAGAGTACACTGACTTCATAAGATTCTTAAAGAAGTCCAACGGCAAAAATTTTAACCATAATTACTCTCACATATGCGGAGAACATTGAACAGTTTTTGAGTGATGAATAAATATATTTATTTCATCTTCAGATAAAAACTTTTAATATTTTTTGTCTGCTATATTTTTTATTTATGTCTTCCTGTTGCATTCAGAATCACAGAATGCTAGAGGTGGCTAGAATGTGTTAAGTCATCTAGTCCATTGCCCTTACAAAAGAGGAATTTGAAACCAAGTGAAGTTTCATAACTTCTCTGGAGATATTAAATTAGTAAATAGGAGAAATGGGAAGAGAAAAAAAATCTCCACATTTATAAACTGATTCTGATTTTGATTTCAGTAAAAGATCCAGGGAAAAGGTAAACTGCTCAGCAAGATTTATTTAGAATACATGATTAGCTTCATTTTGCCAGTGAGAATTTCATCACCATCCTCATCACCATCGTTTTCTGTATTATCATTATCTTCTCTCCAGAGACTCACATGTTTGCCTACAGCACACAGATTTAATTCTGATCAATTTCCCTTCTCTCTTTTCCCTTCCCCACCAAAGAAATAATCTGTAACCAAGACAGAAGATATCCACTTGAAGACATAGCCTGGCACGTTTTATTTAACATATCCATAAGCCTAACCATCAAAAAGCAATATTCTAACCTGAATGTCATAGACAGTGAAGGGAGATAGGTCTCTCAGAATAAACGACCCAGGCATATTCATTCCAGTCTTGTAGAGCTTATTATTTACATAGATAGAATACTCAGTGACAACACCATTTGGGTTTGAAGGAGATGTCCAGATGACACGTACAGCTGTACTGTTGATGATGACAACCTCTGGAGGAAGCATGCCCTGAGGCTCTAGAATTAAAGGAAGAAACTGAATAAACTCCAGCTGTCTCTGAAAAAGCACATGTTAAGCTAAATGCAGATTAGTATTTAGGTTTAGCAAAGGGTTCGTTGCTTATCTGCTTTTCGCTGATGAAGTTATCACAGTCTGTAGTCCTCTGTAAATTGGCTTATTATACTCTCAGTTAGAAACCATAAGAATTGGTGGTAAAATGCTTTATACCACCAGCATAGTGCTAATCTTCAATACTATGTGACCAGCGGGATATGATAATAAATTATTCACCCATCTGCACCACTAACACATATCTATTTTTTGTCTTTTTTCCGTGCCTTCACTCTATACCTTCAAGGTGCAGGGGAGGGAGGGAAGGAAATAAAATTTGCTCCTTAAGCAAAAAATAAAATTCAAATACAATGAGGCTGGTGGAACGTGAAAAATAATTTGATGTTACTAGCTTGTAACTCAAGCAATATGAAGCAATAATGCAATATTGTCATTATGTAAATGGTTTTGAATGTTGATTATCATAGGTAATGATGAAATCTAACATAAGAAAAAAATCTTGCTTAGCGTTAAATTACATAATTATTCAAGCATGTCAGAAATAACTATGCAAAGACCTATTTTTATCATAAGAACCCATCTTAACTAGTTGAAGAATTGTCCTTGTGATCTACCCTATTTTATAAACAAAAGGTGCCGACCTTTGGCACCACAAAGGGAAATGGGTTCCACACTTAAAGAGCTCTGCTAATGACCTGGAACACTTGCTTGGGAGGTAATGATATTATAATGTTTATAATGAGACTTTATAAAGCCAAAAAGATTAGAAAGACCATTCCAAACACATTTCAGATTCACAAGTTGCTTCCCTTGCTTCCTCCCCCTTGCTAACTGGCTTAGAAATGAGTCATAGGCAATTTTTCTCAGGGGCTGAACTTCCACCTACCATTTCTGGTGACTCAGGGAGGGCTCTCACTGTGTTTGGCTGTCGTTTTGAAAAACATACTGCTTCTGAGGGCAAATCTTAAAAAAAATGTTTCTAAATGTCACCATTTATTGATGTGAACTCAGCTCTAAAATAAGTATACACTGAAAAGAACAGGAACAAACTGGGCTGATATCTCATTATTAGAGCTTGTGCTTCTGTCTCAATGGGACTGCTTATTGATCTGCTACTGACGACAGTGAGCACTTAAGTATTTCAGCCCCCACCCGCCTCCCTCCTACACCGGAAATTTTATAATGGAGGGATGACTGATCTCAACCCCAGCAAGAATCAATCAATTTCACTCACATCTCTGAAGCAAATATCCTTTAGAATCTGGACTCACCCCCATCGCAAGTGGTTGCGTGAAGTCCTGCACTGTTGATGCTGTGGACTCCATTGAAGACAGAGATAAAGATCCAATACTCTGTGTTTGGCTTTAGGTGGCCAATGACATGAGAGTTTACATCTGGCAAGATTTTTAGAGAGTCGTTTGAGGTAGCAGAACTCCAAACAAGTGTGTAAAATTCAACTTCACCTTGTAGGTCTTGAATAGCTGTCAACAATAAATTCAGGACACAGTGAATGTAGCTGAGGGTTTCAGGGGAAAAAAAAATTCTATCATTAGCTTTCTAGAATGAGAAAAAAAGAAGCTTAGAGAGCCTTGTTTTGGAAATGTTAAAAAAGCTTATGGGATCTCCTTTTTGGTGGTGCTAGTGGTGAGAGTTTTTACTTTATTTATTTAGTTTTGAGACAGTCTCGCTCTGTCACCCAGGTTGGAGTGCAGTGGTGCAATCTTGGCTCATGGCAGCCTTGACGTCTTGGGCTCAAATGATCCTCCTGCTTCAGCCTTCCAAGTAGCTGGGATTACAGGCTCAGGCCATCACACTAGTTAATTTTTATCAGTTTTTTTGTAGACACAGGGTCTTGCTATGTTTCCCAGACTGGTCTCAAACTTCTGGCTTCAAGTGATTCTCCCACTTCAGCCTCCCAAAGTGTTGGGATTACAGGTATGAACAACCGCACCTGGATAGTTTTTGTTTTTTAATAATTTGCATTTTTGCCCAATCCCATAATTAATTGCAGTCTTATATAGGAATATGAGTCTTTTAAAAAATCGCATTAACTTTTTAATTTCCTTTAAATATTTTAATTTTGCAACTTATAATTATTCAATGAATCATCAGAACTTTGATATAACACTTATGAAAGGGAACTAAGACGAAAACAAAAGTATACAATACGTGGAACAACTTCCGCTCATAAGTAACATAATCCTAGAGAGAAGACTAGGCTAATACAAATAAAGGCATTTCCTGACACAGATCCTAGACACAATTTTTTAACTTGCTAACAACATTTGCTAAATGATACCTAGAAGGATGCTTAGATAGATATCCTTTATGAACACTGTCAATGTAACAGGGCTACATAGCATGCTCCCCTTAAGGACTGGCTCAGGATAATACTTAAATTTTTATCAGGGCTCTCATCCTTCTCTTCTAGTCCAATGTGTTTCTGTAATGTAGACAAGCCTTTAAAAGATACGAAAATCAATCACTAACTGTCTTGCAAATATAACTCATCAATTCTTCAACGCTTATCCTTTCAAAGACCAGTCTATTATTTTGTCTCCTCTTTCTCTCAATTTATCCATTCTTTTCCTTAGGCTCTGCTTCTCATTATCTGCCCACAATGATTCTTTAACGAGAGAACATGAAAACAGCTATATTTTCTTAGGTAGGAAGTTATATGTTGCTCTACTTACATCAATATTATTTTCAGAGGCTTTTAAACAGAAATGATTACCTTCGTTTTTTAGGATGGGGGTGGAGTGTTGGCTTACCGGCCTTCTGAAATTTCATGTCAAATTATGCATCAAAAATTACTCAGGCTGGGCACAGTGGCTCACACTTGTAATCCTAGCACTTTACGAGGCTGAGACAGGCAGATCACTTGAGCTCAGGAGTTTGAGACCAGCCTGGGAAACATGGCAATACCCCATCTCTCCGTGAAATACAAAAACTAACCAGGCGTGATGGCACACACCTGTAGTCCCAGCTACTCAGGAAGCTGAGGCAGTAGGATGGTTTGAGCTCAGGAGGCAGAGGTTGTGGTGAGCTGAGATTGTGCCACTGTACTCCAGGCTGGACAACATAATGAGCCCATGTCTCAGGGGGAAAAAAAAAAAAAAGTTAAACAGCATTAGTCCAAGAGTGGGGAGGAAAAAGTGGCATTTCTCCTTATATATATTCATTTATATGTGAGATCCCAGTATATGGCCATATAAAGTGATACAGCTTTGAGAATAGTATGTTTCTTTAAAGGACCTGTTTACATTAAAGTCTTGGTGATTTTGCTTAAAAACTGAATACTAGGTTTTTCTTTTTGTTTTTCCTAAATACACTACTGCTTTCACTTTAGCTCTAGAACTAGTTAAAAGGGTTTGATGTGCCAGTGTAGTTGGAAGAGTTTGTACTGGAAGACCTTTAGCAATTAATTTGGAAAATTCTGGGTTTTGCAATGTTTCTTTCCTCTGATGTCACAAAAATGTAAGCACATGCAATAATGAGGTCATTATTGATCACTGGCAGGAACTGACTATTAAAATCCCTTAAAATTTTCCTGAATGATAATATTCATCAAGTACAGCAAAGCCATGGTTATAGTGAGTGCAAATGTTTCTTCTGTTACTATCATCATTTTCTACTGGCTCACAGCATTATTTATTACTCATTAATTTGTGGCTGCTATGGTATAATGCAAAGTGTACTAGATTTGTAGTTTATGTTGAATTTTAGTTTGTTAAGTGAGCAGGCTGATTATAAAGTCAAGCCCTAAAGATACAATATTAATGAAATGCTTTCAAACTTTACTTACATATATAAATTAATTTCACTTGAGTTATTAAATTTGTCTGTTATCTGCACTATCCAGTTCCAATTAATATACCTTTGTAGATACATTAAATACATTTCCACTAGCACACGTTCAAGACAAGCAAAGATCATATGTCAATGGATGAGACCCCATTAAATGTCCCTTCTTAGCCATGCACCATATGTCAACCCCTCTAAAACAGAACAGAACCTAGAACAACAGGAAAAGATGGTGATTCCATTCTATTGTTTATGTCTTACTGCATGCTATGGAGGCTGTTGAGCTCAGAAACAGGCAGCATTTCTGGAAAACAAGTACCAGATTTCTGGCCTATTCTTCCTCTTTCCACCATTTGCTTCAACACTTGTTTCTCCACTCATATGGATGTTACACTTGGGAATCCAAAACATAGAAAAATGTAGAAACACATATAATTTTATACATATTCCTGGATATTACATGAGAAGTTCTGGGAGCAGTACATGCATAAGAGCATCTTTTTCATTGCTCAAATAAGGTCTTTAAACTTCGATGCACTCTTCCTAAGTCAGTGAACCATCTAAGAAAAAGAAGATACATCCTCAGTTCAATAGACCAGCACAGAATTAAAGGCTGATGACCTTGATTTTACCTCTGACAGAGGAAGGCTATTAACATGGAAACAGCTGGAATGAAGAGGCAAGTAAATTTCACCCTCCCTATCTATTGAGAAAAGCTGGACCTGAATGTATCTCTCCTTTTTTGAATAGAAAAACATAAGTTATAAGGCTTCTTCCTACCATAAGACAAGGGAAACCTTGTCTAGAAACTTCCAAGGCAGAAGTTTTGTGTACATTACTTCTATGAGAATGGTATGGAGGTTTTATAAAACATTTGCATGGTGTACCAAAAATGAAAAGGGACATGACTTTATGAAAAAGAAGCCTCTATGAAGTAGGTTTGTGGAATCATAAAAAGAGACCCACAAAGACAGAGATGTAAAGGCGTCTGCCTTAAATAGGAAAGGAAAGCAATGAAACATATAAAGCAATGGCAGAATTGAAACGTACATTGAAAGCAGAAATAAGCAGAGTTAAAAATGCACAATATCAAAGAATTAACAGGAAAATGACCAGGAAATCAGTGAAAGTCAAAATTATAGACATCGAGAACAGAAAAAATCTAATTACCTTAAAAATAAATGTAATAAATAATTATGGCTATGAAATGCCCCATTAAACCTTACCCAAAATGACTTATGTCTACAAACTGAATAGACTAATATAGTTTTCTCCAAGATAATCACAATATATCCAAACATAGACATATCATGGAATATTGCAATATTTTAAAGGTAAACCAAAAATTAGGAACATTTATAAAGGACGAAAAAATCAGATAAGTTTCAGACTTCTCATGTGGAATGTCAAATGTTGAAAGACAATGGAACAATTTCAACAAGTTTTGATGAGAAATAGTTTAATCCAAGAATTTTATACACATTTAAATGGTTACTTATGTGTAAAAACAACAGACATACTTTCTTACTTAGGCAAAAGTTAGGAGAATGTGTAAAGATGAGAGAAATACTTTCTTATATCACCAAACATTTAGAGAACATAAAACTAATTAATTTTTTTTAAGTTTCATGACAAAACCATCCAATAATCTTCTTCAGAAGACAGAAAGATTAATCAAGATCCAGAACTCAAGGCTGGGAAAGTTTAAGAATTGCTGATAAATACTGAAGCTATTTAGAGAAAATAGTTGTGTAAAAAAATTATATCATAACAACAACAATAATAAACTGAACATTGAAAACAGCAGATGAGAAAGGCAAGAAAAGTAACAGTAAAGTTCTTTGTTATACATAAAATAGAATGGCATGAAAAAAATAAAGACATTGCTAACAATATCATCAATACCATTTAAACTTTAAAATATAGTACAGAAGATAAAAGCTATCTTCTGTAATCTGAAGGCAAAGATTTCTAGAACTCCCCAATACCACCGTTTTTCTCTTCTTGTCAAATAATTGGACTACATTTTCTGGGCCCCATGCATCTGGACTGAAATATGAAGGAGCAATTGGCCATCTCTGATGGTCTAGTTTTCCCATCTAAGGTAGGACTCTAAGGCCCTGGGGAATGGTGGATTCACTAGATGGAAAAAGCCTGTCTTTAACTGACACATAGGAGTTTAAAAAGGGCAACACAGTAATAGTGGGGGACTTCAATACTCCACTGACAGTACTAGACAGGTCATCAAGACAGAAGGTCCACAAAGAAACAAATGGACTTAAACTATACCCTAGAACAAATAGACTTAACAAATATTCATAAAACATTCTACCCCAAAACTGCAGAATATACATTCTATTCATCAGCACATGGAACATTCTCCAAGATAGTCTGTATGATAAGCCACAAAGCAAGTCTCAACAAATTTAAGAAAATTAAAATTATATCAAGTCCTCTTTCAGACCACAGTGGAATAAAATTGGAAATCAATTCCAATAAGAACCCTCAAAATGATGCAAATACATGGAAATTAAATAATCTGCTCCTGAATGATCACTGAGTCAACAATGAAATCAAGATGAAAATTAAAAATTCTTTGAACTGAATGATAATAATGACACAGCCTGTCAAAACTTCTTGGATACAACAAAAGCAGTGTTAAGAGGAAAGTTCATAGCCTTAAATGCCTATATCAAAAATCTGAAAGAGCACAAATATACAATCTAAGGTCACACCTCAAGGAACTAGAGAAACAAGAACAAATCAAATCCAAGCCCAGCAGAAGAAAAGAAATAACCAAGATCAAAGCAGAACTAAATGCAATTTAAACATGCAAACACAACAATACAAAAGATAAATGAAATAAAGAACTGGTTCTTGGAAAATACAAATACAATTAATAGACCATTTAGGAAGATTAACCAAGAAAAGAAGAGAGAATATACAAATAAGCTCAATTAGAAACAAAACAGGAGATATTTCAACTGATACCACAGAAATACAAAAGATCATTCAAGGCTACTTGAACACCTTTATGCAAATAAACTAGAAAACCTAGAGGAAATAGATAAAATCCTGGAAATATAAAACTCTCCTAGATTAAACCAGGAAGTAAGAGAAACTCTGAACAGACCAATAACAAGCAGTGAGATTGAAATGGTAATGATAAAGTTACCAACAAAAAAAGTCCTGGAACAGACAGATTAACAGCTGAATTATATCAGACATTCAAAGAAGAATTGGTACCAATCATATTGACACTATTCCAAAAGATATAGAAAGAAGAAATACTCCCTACATCATTCTATGAAGCCAATATCATCCTAATACCAAAAACAGGAAAGGACATGACAAAAAAAGAAAACTACACATCAATATCCCTGATGAACATAGATGCAGAAATCCTTAACAAAACACTAGCTATCCAAATCCAGCAGCAATTATCAAAAAGACAATTCACCATGATCAAGTAGGTTTCATACCAGGGATGCAGGGATGGTTTAACATTTGCAAGTCAATAAATGTGACACAACACATAAACAGAATTAAAAACAAAAATCACACGATCATCTCAACTGATGCAGAGAAAGCCTTTGGTAAAATCCAGCATCCCCTTATAATTAAAACCCTCAGCAAAATCAGCATAGAAAGGGCATAATTTAATGTAATGAAAGCCATCTATGACAAAACCGCAGCTAACATTATACTGAATGGGGAAAGGTTGAAAGCTGTATTAGTCTATTCTCATGCTGCTGATAAAGACATACCCAAGATTGGGCAATTTACAAAAGAAAGAGGTTTAATGGACTCACGCAGTTCCACATTGCTGGGGAGGCCCCAAAATCATGGTAGAAGGTGAAAGGCACATCTCACATGGTGGCAGACAAGAGGGAAACTCCCCATTATAAAACCTCTGATCCCATCATACTTATTCACTGTCACAAGAATAGCATGGAAAAGACCCACCCCTATGATTCCATTATCTCCTGCTGGGTCTCCCCCACAACACTTGGGAATTCTATGAGCTACAATTCAAGATGGATTTAGGTGGGGACACAACCAAACCATATCATCCTGCCCTGGTCCCTCCCAAATCTCATGTCTTTACATTTCAAAGCCAATCATGCCTTTTCAACAGTCTCCCAGAGTCTTAACTCATTTCAGCATTAACTAAAAAGTCCACAGTCCAAAGTCTCATCTAAGACAAGGCAAGTCCCTGCCACCTATGAGCCTGTAAAATCAAAAGCAAGTTAGTTATTTCCTAGAAACATGGGGTTACAGGCATTGGGTAAATACACCTGTTCCAAATGGAGAAATGGGCCAAAACAAAATGGCTACAGGCCCCATGCAAGTCCAAAATCAAGCAGAGCAGTCAAATATTAAAGCTCCAAAATGATCTCTTTTGATTCCATGTCTCACATCCAGCTCATGCTGATGCAAGAGGTGGGTTCCCATGGTCTTGGGCAGCTCTGCCCCTGTGACTTTGCAGGGTACAGCCTCCCTCCTGGCTGCTTTCACAGAATAGCATTGTCTGTGCCTTTCCAGGTGCACAGTGCATGCTGTTAGTGAATCTACTATTCTAGGGTTTAGAGGACAGTGGCCCTCTTCTCACAGCAGCACTGGGCAGTGCCCCAGTGGGGACTGTGTGTGGAGGCACCCACCCCACATTTCCTCTCTGCGCAGCCCCCGCAGAGGTTTTCTATGAATGCCTGCCCCTGCAGCAAACTTCTTTCTGGATATCCAGGTGTTTCCATACATCCTCTGAAATCTAGGTGGAGGTTCCCAAACCTCAATTCCTGACTTTTGGGCACTGGTAGGCTCAACACCATGTGGAAGCTGCCAAGTCTTGGGGGTTGCACCCTTTGAAGCCATGGCCCAAGCTCTACACTGGCCCCTTTCAGCCATGGCTGGAGCCACTGGGACACAGGGCCCAAGTCCCTAGGCTGCACACAGCATGGGAACCCCGTGCCTGGCCCACAGTACCACTTTTTCCTCCTAGGCCCCTGGGCCTGTGATGGTTGCAGCTGTCATGAAGACCATGCCCTGGAGACATTTTCCCCACTGTCTTGGGGATTAGTGTCTCATTATTTATGTAAATTATGTACATTTCTGCAGCTGGCTTAAATTTCTTTTCAGAAAGTGGGATTTTCTTTGCTATCACATTGTCAGGCTGCAAATTTTCCAAACGTTTGTGCTCTGCTTCATTTATAAAACTGAATGCCTTTAACAGCACCCAAGTCACCTCTTGAACACTTTGCTGCTCAGAAATTTCTTCTGTCAGATATCCTAAATCATCTCTCTCAAGTTCAACGTTCCACAAATCTCTAGTGCAGGGTCAAAATGCTGCCAGTCTCTTTGCTAAAACATAACAAGAGTCACCTTTGTTCCAGTTCCCAACAAATTCCTCATCTCCATCTGAGACCACCTCAGATTGAATTTCATTGTCCATATCATTATTAGCATTTTGGTCAAAGCCATTCAACAAGTCTTTAGGGAGTTCCAAACTTTCCCACATTTTCCTGTCTTCTTCTCAGTCCTCCAAACTGTTCCAACCTCTACCTGTTACCCAATTCCAAAGTTTTTTTCACATTTTTGGGTATCTTTTCAACAGTGCCGCATTCTACTGGTACCAACTTACTGTATTAGTCTGTTCCCATGCTGCTGATAAAGACATACTGGAGATTGGGCAATTTACAAAAGAAAGGTTTAATGGACTCATAGTTCCACATGGCTGGAGAGGCCTCATACTCGTGGTAGAAGGTGAAAGACACATCTCACATGGCAGTGGACAAGAAAAGAGAGCCATACAGGGAAACTTCCTTTTATGAAACCATCAGATCTTGTTAGACTTATTCACTATCATGAGAATAGCATAGGAAAGACCCACCCCATGATTCACTTAGCTCCCACCGGGTCCCTCCCACATGTGGGCATTATGGGAGCTACAATTCAGGATGAGAGTTGGGTAGGGATACAGCCAAACCATATCAAAAGCATTCCTCCTGAGAACTGGAACAAGACAAAGATGCCTACTTTCACCACTTCTATTCAACACAGTGAAGCAGAATCATTGGGGTAAACATCCAACATTCATTGTCTCGTGCCATGGAAATCAGATGCAGACACATAGTGAGTTTAAGAGTGGAGGTTCAATAGGCAAAAGAAAGAGAAAAAGAGAATAGCTTTCTCTCCTGCAGAGAGAGAAGGGCTCCCAAGTGGGTCTTCCAGTCCACAGCAAAGTGCATGGAGCTTTATAGACTTGCTTGAAGAGGCAGTGCCTGATTTACATAGGGTCTAAAGATTGGTTGGACAAGGTGTGCCATTTATACAGTGCGCAAATAACCTGGCCACCCCATCCTAATCTTTTATTATGCAGTTGTGTTCCCTACCTGGCCAGTGCCATGTTGTCTATTCCTTACTGTACATGTGGTTGACAAAGAAAAGGGCAGATGGAGCCACTATGTTCAACATGCCTAGCCACTATGTTCAACATGCCTAGCCCCCAGGTAGCCTTTTTCTATTGGTGCAGCTGCTGGCATTCACCCATGCAAGCTTCCAGCTTGCTTATCTATGTCTGCAGCTCAACTTATCAGGTTGCTCTTTGTTAAAAAAGAAATAATTTAGGGGCTGCTTTTCATTAAAAGGAAAACCTTACTGAGGACTCTCTTACCCTCACTATCTGCCTAAATAATTTCTATTTAACTCCTATATCAATAGTACTGTAAGTCCTAACCAAAGCAATCAGACAAGAGAAAGAACTAAAGGGCATCCAAATCAGTAAAGAGAACTCAAACCGTTGCTGTTTTCTGATGATATGATTGTGTACCTGGAAAACCCTAAAGAGTCATCCAAAAAGCACCTAAAACTGTTATATAAATTCAGCAAAGTTTCAGGATACAAAATCAATGTTCACAAATCAGTAGCACTGCTATACAGAAAGAGCTACCAAGCTGAGAATCAAATCAATAACTTAACTTCTTTTACAATAGCTGCAAAAATAAAAAGTAAAACACTTAGGAACCCACCTAACCAAGGAGGTAAAAGACTCTATAAGAAAAACTATAAAACACTGCTGAAAGAAACCATAGATGACACAAATGGAAACACATCCCATATGCATGGATGGGTAGAATCAATATTGTGAAAATGATCACACTGCTAAAAGCAATCTGCAATTTCAACACAATTCCCATCAAAATGTCACCATCATTCTTCACAGAACTAGAAAAAAAATCCTAAAATTCATATGTAACCAAAAAAAGAGCCCACATAGCCAAAGTAAGATTAAGTTAAAAGGACAAATCTGGAGGCATCACACTACCTGACTTCAAACTATGCAATAAGGCCATAGTCACCAAAACGGTGTGGTACTGGTATAAAATTAGGCATATAGACCAATGAAACAGAATAGAGAACCCAGAAATAAAGCCAAATATTTACAGCCAAGTGATCTTTGACAAAGCAAACAAAAACATAAAGTGGGTAAAGGACACCCTATTCAACAAATGGTGCTGGCATAATTTGCAAGCCACATGTAGGAGAATGAAACTGGATCCTCATCTCTCACCTAATGCAAAAATCAACTCAAAATGGAAAAAGGCTTAAATCTAAAAGCTGAAACCATAAAAATTCTAGAAGATAACAGTGGAAAAAACCTTCTAGACTTAGGTTTAGGCAAAGACTTTATGACAAAGAACCCAAAAGCATATGCAACAAAAACAAAGATAAATAGATGGAATTTAATTAAACTAAAAGGCTTCAGTACAGCAAAAGAAATAACCAGCAGAGTACATAGGCAACCCACAGAGTGAGAGAAAATCTTAAAAATCTATACTTCTGACAAAGGACTAATATTCAGAATCCACAAGCAACTCAAGCAACTGAGCAAGGAAAAAACAAACAATCCCATCAAAAAGTGGGCTAAAGACATGAATAGACAATTCTCAAAAGAAGAATGGCCAACAAACATGCAAATGGCCAACATACATATGGAAAAATACTCAACATCACTAATGATCAGGGAAACACATATCAAAACCACAATGTGATACCACCTTACTCCTGCAAGAATGGCCATAATAAAAAAAATCAGAAAATAATAGACCTTGGCATAGATGTGATGCAAAAGAAACACTTTTACAGTGTTGGTGGGAATGTAAACTAGTACAACCACTATGGAAAATAGTGTGGAGATTTCTTAAATAACTAAAAGTAGATTTACCATTTGATTCATCAATCCTACTCCTGGGTATCTACTAAGAGGAAAATAAGTCATTAAATAAAAAGACTCTTACACATGCATGTGTATAGCAGCACAATTCACAATTACAAAAACATGGAACCAGCCTAAATGCCCATCAATCAGTGAGTGGATAAAGAAAATTTGGTATGTATGTGTATGCATGTGTATGTGTGTGTGTGCATGTGTGTGTGTATATATATATACATAAATATTATATATATATATGGACCATGGAATACTACTATATATGTATATATATGAATATCTAGCTAGCTAGCTAGCTAGATATGTGCCATGGAATACTACTCAGCCATACAAAGGAACAAAATAATGGTATTTGCAGAAACTTGGATGGAACTGGAGACCATTATTCTAAGTGAAGTAACTTAGGAATGAAAAACCAAACATCATATGTTCTCACTCATAAGTGAGAGCTAAGCTATGAGGATGCAAAGGCATAAGAATGATACAATGGATTTTGGGCACTCGAGGGAAAAGGGTGGAAGTGGGGTGATGAATAAAAGACTATCCATTGGGTACAGTGTACACTGCTTGGGTGATGGGTGCACCACAATCTCAGAAATCACCACTAAAGAACTTATTCACATACAAATAAATAAATAAATAAATAAAAATAAAAAGTAATAAAGAAGAGATACAGCTATAGCTTAGATTTTTGGTTTTGGTTTCTGGGTGAATCCCATTAAATAAGATAGAAAACATGGAGTTATGGGATGATATTTTGAAACTTGTTTCATTTGAGACTTCTTGAATTTGAAGTGTGTCAAGAGAAGAGGTTCATAAATTGGAAAAGGAGAGCTTCATTTTTCATAAAGGGCTTCAGCCTGCAGGATGGACATTCTGACAGCCTGGGAAGCATATGGCAGCCTTGAGCCAGAAGCCAGAAACAGATACTTCAAGGGAGGAGCAAAGGGAACAGGAATTTATGCTGAGTGGAGTGACTGAATATATTGAATATTGAATATGTATATTCAATAAGCCCCAGGAGGAGTCATGAGTATTTATGAAAGGCGAAATATGCACATGCGCAATTGAGTTTCACATCCCCTGGTGGGTCCTACATACAAAAATTGCAGCATTAGCACGATCTGAGGGTGCAGTTTTCAGCCCTCTGACATCAAGCAGTGAAGAAGAGGACATGAAAACCCTTACTGCACATTCTCCATAGACTGACTATGACAACTCTGTGGCCAGAGGTCTCTTATCAGCCAGTAGAAGAAGGGCAGCATCAGATGGTTGCTTGAAATCAGTGATGGAATCTTTTGAAACGGCTGGTTTCTGTTTAGTGCTTAGGGAAGTAAGCCTAATGGCGTATAGTAAGGGAGGGGTGTCTGACTTCCCATCCCATTGTAGCCAAGAACTCAGTTTTCAAGGTTGCTCTGGGGTCCCCTTGGCCAAGTGGGGATCCACTCAGATGGTTGGTGGGGCTTAGGATTTTGTTATCTCTCAAGTGTTTCTGTGGCAACTAGGTGAACTTAAAAATTAAAATGTGAATGTTTGAGTTAGAGTTATATAATATGGAGTTAAGGCTTGTACTCGCTTGCATTTGATGCAATAGAAAGGAATGGGGATTTCCTGTGAGATTATGATAAATATGTGTATATTGGGATATATTTTCTCAGATATTCTAATCCTGTTATGTATAACACATATTTTGTGTGGACCACATAAATTTATCTGAGTAGGTATTGCCCTACCTGGAGGAATATCAAGTTAATCTCTGATATAGTTAGGTCCCGTGTTCCCACCCAAATCTCATCTTGAATTGTAATCCCCATAATCTGCATGTGTCAAGGGCAGGTCCTGGTGGGAGGTGACTGGATCATAGGGGTGTTTTCCGCCACACTGTTCTCATGATAGTGAGTGAGTTCTCGCAAGATCTGATGGTTTTGTAAGTGTTTGACAGTTCCTCCTATGGGTGCCTTCTCTCTCTCATCTATCTCGCCTGTCTCTTCTTCCCCTTCTGCCATGATCGTAAGTTTCCTGAGGACTTCCCAGCCACGCAGAACTGTAATTAAATCTTTTTCCTTTATAAATTATTCAGTCTTGTGTATTTCCATATAGCAATGTGAGAACAAACTATTACAATCTCACTGAGCTGAAAGCTATTAGATGTTATTTTTAGTTGCAGTCTCCAATGCTTGGTCAGAAATTTGACTTAGATGGAGCAAATTCTCAAATGTAGAATAGGTTCCTCTCCTTTATAATGAATTCCCAAATAATTTTAACAGTAGTTAGATATGTAGTAGTCTGCTCAGGTTGCCTTAAGAAAATACTACAGGCTTGAACAACAGAAACTTACTTCTCACAATCTGGAGGCTAGAGGTTCGTGATCAAGGTGCCAGCAAATTTGGTTTCCACTGAGGGCTCTTTCCCTGGCTTCTGGAGAGCTACTTTCTAGCTGCTGAGTTTTCTCATGGCCTTTCCTATGTGATCAGAGAAAGGGAGAGAAGAGGCTGGGGGAGAGACAGAGAGAAAGAGCAAGCGAGCCTGTGTGCTAACTTCTGAAATCAAGGTCCCATTCTTATCATCTCATTTAACCTTAATTACAGTTGACCTTTGAACAACACGACAACACAGGTGTGAACTGCTTGGGTCCATTTATAAGGGGACTTTTTTCAACCAAACAAGAATTGAAAATATAGTATTCTCAGCTGGCACAGTGGCTCTCACCTGTAATTCCAGCACTTTGGGAGGCTGAGGCGGGTGGATCACGTAGTCAGGAGATTGAGACCATCCTGGCTAACATGGTGAAACCCAGTCACTACTAAAAATACAAAAAAGTAGTGAGGTATAGTGGCACGTGCCTGTAGTGCCAGCTACTTGGGAGGCTGAGGCAGGAGAAATGCTTGAACCCAGGAGGCAGAGGTTGCAGTGAGCCGAGATCAGACCACTGCACTCCAGCCTGGGTGACAGAGTGAGACTCGATCTCCAAAAATAATAATAATAATAATAATAATAATAATAATAATCTCCCATGCAAAACCCGTGTAGAGGGCCAACTTTTCATATACATGGATTCTGCACAGCTGATTGCTGGACTTGAGTATGCACAGCTTTGGTATACTCAGCAGGCAGTCCTGGAACCAATCCCCTGCATATACTAAGGGATGACTGTATTTCTTTAGAGGCCTCATCTCCAAACACAGCTACACTGAGAATTAGGGCTTTAGTCCATAACAGAGGGGCTAGTTGAAAGTTATCCTGCAACAGCAATTAGATTATGCTTCTTACATGACCTTAAATTATTGCCATGGTTCCCAGCAAAGGGGGATCAGGGTTTATATCACTACCAAACCTCATGTGAACCCCAATGTACTAGTTTTGGATGATGAGGCCTAGTTGGAGGTGTTTGGTTCATGGGGCCAGATTCTCATGAATGGCTTGGTGTCTTGCTCTGGAAAGGCTGGGTTAGTTTTTGAGGAAATGAAGTAATTCCCTTAAGAGTGGGTTTTTAGAAAGCCAGGGCATCCCTCGTATTTTGCATCTTTGCACACGTTCACTCACCTTTTGATCTTCTTTGTTATGTTTTGATGCATCACAAAAGCCCTCACCAGAAACCAAGTAAATACTACAGTCATGCTTCTTGTGCAATCTGCAGAATCATGAGCTAAGCAAAACTCTTTTCCTCATTAATTTCGCAGCCTCAGGTATTCTGTTATAGCAACACAGACTAAGACGATTATCAATGTCACTCATGTCTTCTAGATATTTTTTTCAGCAAACTATGGTACATGAACTAACTCTGGCCTTTGGCTTAGTATGGCCCACCACTTGAAAGGTAAAAATGGTTTCTACATTTATTTGGTTGGGGGAAAAATCATAAGAAAAAAAAGTACTTCATGACGTGAAAATTATTAGGTTGGTGCAAAGTAGTTGTGGTTTTTGCCATTGAAGTAATGGCAACAATTACTTTTGTGCCAACCTAATATATGAAAATCAAATCTCAATGTCCAAAATAAAGTTTTATTGGAACACGGCCATGCTTATTTAAAAATCAGAATCACTTTATTGCTGTTTATGTGCTCCAGTGGCAAATTTGAGTTAAGACAGAGACACTATGGGCTTCAAAGTCTAACATTATATGACACTTTACAAAAAAGTTTGTGGTACTGATTCAGATCAATTATAGTAAATCATGTCATTTATTAGATCTCTTAATTTATTTGTCTAGGACTAAATTCTTCAGACATCTCACATTAGCAGGCTCATTTTGGAAGGTAATTTTGCTCAAATGTAAAAACCTGGAGGGACCTTGTTAAGCTGATTTTATGATGGAAGGCTTGATCTTGCTCACAGATTATCCAAATTAGAGATCAATTTTCCAAGTTCTATGGTGCAGGGCTCTGTGTCACCAACTAAATAGTTCTTAGAAAATTTGAGCTTATCAAAACTGCTTCTCGAGAAAATTCTTTACTCTGCCTGAGGGTACTACTGCTGACATGAAGTGGAAAGATTATCTTCTTGGGTAATAATCCTTCGAGTCAGCCTCCTTAGTTTTCTGAGCAACATATCTCTTGTCTTCTCTCTAGTTTACGCATCTGTCAAAACAAAACACCTGCACTTTGGAAACTCCAGAGCTCCTTTAGGCTCTCATAGTGTTCCAGCTTCTATCAGGGGCCTGCCAGAGAAAACTGTATTTAAAGGAGATAGTATAATAGATGTATTAATTATTCATCATTTTATATTTAGTTACAAAAATAGGATAGCTAATTTCTACTTTTAAAGTAAATTGATATGGGCAAACAGGGAATGAGTTAGTTAGTGAAACTGGTGAAACCTAAAATCTCCAAAATACAATAGCTTAAATAAAATCCATGTTAATTTGTATCTCATGTAATAGCTTCAAAGTGATTGAAACAGACTGTGCTCCATGTGGTCACTTAACTACCCAGGGTCTTTTTCTCTTATGTGTATTTTGGATCTCTTTGGGTGTTGTACATGACTGCATAGCTGAAACTAAGAACATGATCATGTCCACATTCCAGTCCAGGGGAAGGGCTAAATAGAACAAGTAGGCACACACACAATGTTTCCTGGCTAATAAAACACCCAAAAAGACGCACATTGTCTTTCACTTTCTATCGACGCAAACACATTCCACTGGTATTTCACCTGGCCATGACTAATTGCAAGGGAGGTTAGTAAATGCAGTTTCTAGATAAGGGACAAGGCTACCACTAAAAGAAAAAGGGGAGAATGGATGCCATGCAATAATTAGTAGCTTTCACTTTTTTTTTTTTTTTTTTTTTTGAGACAGAGTCTCACTCTATTGCCAGGCTGGAGTGCAGTGGCACCATCTCAGCTCACTGCAACTTCCACCTCCTGGGTACAAGCGATTCTCCTGCCTCAGCCTCCCAAGTAGCTGGGACTACAGGCATGCACCACCACTCCCAGCTACTTTTTGTATTTTTAGTAGAGACGAGGTTTCACCACTTTGGCCAGGATGGTCTCGATCTCCTGACCTCATGATCTGCACCCCTCGGCCTCCCAAAGTGCTGGGATTACAGGCATGAGCCACAGTGCCCAGCCTAAGTTTTCAACATTTTAACTAGATTTTTAAATTTCTATCTTTTAGCCAAGTCAAGTAATTATAAAATAATATATATTCTTTATACATCTTCAACTCACTGTAGAAATGCTTTTATCTGAATAGCCTTGCAAAATCAACTTCCAAGCTTTTACTAGACATGACTTCCCCTTTTATACATTTTATAAAATGTTATGGAAAGGACCATGCACATTTTAGAAATAGAATAATGCTTTATACAAATACTAGGTGATTACAAATTGTTAAACATATATTATTTCATTTAGCCCTTAATATATTTTAGGGCAGTTATTCTTATTATCCTCATATTTCAGATTAGAAAACTGGAACTCAGGTTAAGTTCTAGGTCATAGTGCCAAAACATACTGGAACTGGGATTCAAATTTAAGTATCCCTGATCCCAAAGCCTATTTTGAAATTATTATTATTATTATTATTTTTTGAGACGGAGTCTTGCTCTGCTGCCCAGGCTGGAGTGCAGTGGCGCGATCTTGGCTCACTGCAAGCTCCGCCTCCCGGGTTCACGCCATTCTCCAGCCTCAGCCTCCAGAGTAGCTGGGACTACAGGCGCCGGCCACCTCACCCGGCTAGTTTTTGGTATTTTTTAGTAGAGACGGGGTTTCACCATGTTAGCCAGGATGGTCTTGATCTTGTGACCTCGTGATCCGCCCGTCTTGGCCTCCCAAAGTGCTGGGATTCCTGCATACAGTGTTGGCTGTTGTCATTTTTGTAATTAGAAGAATTTGAAACACTGAGTATAGATAGAATCACCAACAAGAGAATAGGAGTATGACAGGAAGACTCAGGAAAGAACTTTGAGAAACATCTTTATTCAGGGATGAGAAGAAGTAGTTAGTGAGAAGAGGGGAGTAATGATTATTGGGAAAGAATTATAGTCGGTAAGGGATCATTCACAGTGCTGGATACAAGAGGAAGACAGTAGGATGGCACCGAGAAGAGAGTTTTGAAATGGGTCATTATGTGATAACTAAAACCATGTAGAGTACAAGAGAAGAGAGACAGATTACAACAGGTGCACAAGTGACTGAGAAGGAAGACAATGGAAAAGTCAGATGTGGTCTCTTCTATTTGATAATTAAAGTGAGGGAAAAGAGAACAGAGGAACAAGATGAGGCAACAATGGTAGGTGCTTTTTAGAAGAGATGAGATTCGGAATTAGTTACAGATATTGCCACTTTAATCAGATAAATTCAGGCAAAGTCAGATATTCTTCTAGCTATCAAACCCCGTAGTTTCTGATTAAGAGATCAGGATGAGACAAATGCTTTTTCTGTGGTTTTAAACTTGCTCTCTTAATCATGATGCCCTCATACCTTATGAATTTTCCAGAGAGTTCACTGAGTGCTCAGGACACAAAAAGTGATAAATGTATCTGCAAGGAAGGAAGGAAAATAGGAAGAAAGAGAGAGAGAGAAGGTAGAGGAAGATAAATAGACAAATGGCTGGGCATGGTCACTTATGGCTGTAATTCCAGCACTTTGGGAGGCCAAGGAGGGAGGATCACTTGAGCCCATTAGTTCGAGGCTAGCCTAAGCAACATAAGGAGAACACGTCTCTACAAAAACATTTTTAAAAAGGAAATAGAGAAAGAGGGAAGATGGAAAAAAGAGGAAGGAGAGAGCAAGACCAGGAGGATTATATGGTACAAGATATGAACATCTGAAGGTTGGGGTGAGCTCTTGACAGACAATAAAGTGGACAATATTTGGATGATTTTTCATTTCCTCTTCTAAAAAGCATTGCCCTCTCACTCCCTACAGTGTTTTACTGCTCTTTTCTGGCCACCACTGACTTCCTTAGTGAATCAGCTTCAGAGGAGGCACTGTCTCTCCACTGTACTCCCTTTGGTGGGCATTTTCTTATTTTACCTTCTATTTTAGACTGAGCAGTCAAAATGAAAAGGATCCTATTAAATCCTTCTTGTTAAAGTGCTAGTGACTGTTAAGCCTAAATGCATAAGAAATAGAAAATTTGATGCGTGAGTCCTAAATTTGAGTTTGGGAACTGGTACTTACTATCTATAATGTTTGATAAGTTACTAAGGGCAAGTTTCTATCTCATTGTGCTTCTCTGAGGATTGTATAAATAATTTAAGTGAGGTATTTTTCTTCCTACAAAACCTGTGATTTTTTAAAATTACAATATAATTTATCTTTGATGTATTTTATTTAGGGCAAAATATTTTGTATTATCCTATAAAGCAGGGATAAACACCTCCTGTCTATTGGGACCAGGAAAATGGGGACTGGGTCAGATTTTTAGGGCATGATCTGTCTAAAAGGGCAGCCAGTTCCAGCTGATAATTTCCTTCCAGAAATGTGGGTATTGTTTCACCCCATCATTTGACTTGTCAAGTGAATTCCCAAATCATCTTTATGTATTATTCTTAAATAATTGCAAATATTATTTTTTCAAATATTGTAGGCAAAACAGTGTCTGGAAACTGGAGGAGGAAGGAAATATGGCCTCTGTGTTGCCAATTCGCGACATCTGCCTTTCAAAAATGAACTGAAGTAACACAAGGATGCTTTTATCTCACATATCAGGTATGTGATACTAATGTTCAAAACTGGCCCTTCAAAAGTTTTTAGTAACTTATGCATGTCAATCTGTGATTGATAAAAATTTACCGAAAACATTTTGTTACCAAAATGATGTGTACATGGGGAGGGTCATAATAGAGAAAGACCATGCTTTTAAAAATATATATGTATTTTTTGGAAGGTAATTTTTAATAAGCAAATATTTATAAATTTAAAACATGATTTTCCACTGCAAAATATTTTCAATCTATAGTTTGTTGCCTTTGAGTGTATTAGACTGTATGCCATGTTTTTCCTATCCAATCAAGACAACAATTTAAAATTAAAATTGCAAAAAATAGGCGACCTTTCACAGAGGATTGACTAGTTAATTTACTTAAGATAGCAAGTTGCACAAAAGAAGAAAATGATAATGCAACAAGCTTTCACAAGACTGACCCTCTTCTGAGAGTTAACCTTTGTGCTCACAAATAGTTATCTGAAAAATTTCCAAGGTATGAATGGAAATAACAGCAGATCGCATTACCTACATCCCGAAGGTCAGAGGTTCAGATTACCAAGGTAATGAAACTTCAGTGAGCTGCTTCAGATCTATTAGGTTTGTCAGTTTTTATAAGCACGCTTACTTCAGGAATGCAATTATAACATAAAGACCTATATTGGTGGAAATTCACCAGCCGGATCTTAACAGAAGTATTCAAATGTCAGATGAGGGGGGAGAGCCTACCTTCATGAGTAGGCTTTTAAGACGAATCAGTTAGTGAGGTGGAGTAGAGAGAAGAGGGAGATGAATGGAAATATACCTTAAAACACATCCCCAAATAAAAAACTTTGTATTTTTCCCAGACGTGTTTCAGAGGGTAACCATAAGCATCAATTAACTTATATTATTCCATTAAAAATGATTTAAGAGATCCCAATGCAAGTGTCACAGATCATTAGATATCTGCAGCCTTATAAAAACCCGAGAATGATAGTTTTTTTGTTTATGTGAAAATGGATTATTTTGTGGAAACACAGATAAACGTAACCTACTAATTTAATCTACAATTGATATCCTCCATTCTGGCTTTAATTCACAATTGATATCACTCAGGTATCCTAAATGGAGCATCTCTCTTCTTAAGCTGTAACCAAACTCAAGGCTGAATCAAAATCATTTGGTTATATTACCCAAATAGTAGTGACTTTTTGTCTTTTTATATCACCAATAGATGATTGCCCCAGTGAGCAGAGCGTTCTTTCATAAATACAATGTGTTAACTGGGTCTTTCCTGATCAGATATTTCTCAATATTTGGTATTATTCTAATACATTTTGATTAAACTGCTTGCCAGATCTCAAGTTATACCTGTAAGAATGATATAATACATATTCTCATGGTAGATTCAGGGTTTTTTTTTCTGATTGTCATAAGGGATCATCACAAATTAACAGATCACAACAAATTAACATGTTAATATGACCTACTGACCAAGTAACTGTAAAATTTCAGTTATTGTGGTTTCTAAAGTTGCAGGAACAGATTAGATCACTCTGTGAACTCCTCCAAACGCCTGTTAAAAAAGTGTACCCAGCAGGTCCAGGGTCGACCCTGCATTATTCAAGTGGATCCAGTGGTGATGCCTAGGCTTTCTTTTACTGGATCAAGCTGGAATTCTGTCCGTAGCCAGTCTGAAGATGATCCACTGGGAAGAATCTGTTCCATTATTGCAATCCAATTAAATGGTTCTTGCTAATGAGCGGTGAGTTACAAGATATTAGGGCAGCGCTCTCTGAAGGAAGGTGAACAATAGCACACTGTATCTAATTAATACATGGACATGTCTGTCACGACTGACTGGTAGGATAGAAATTACATAGTTCATGCAAAGGAAACGACAGAGGGAGAGCAGGAGGTCCAAGAAGAATGTCAAAGTAGGAGAGAGTTTGCCTCTCAAGAATGGCAAAGGGGCCTCAGGATTTTAGTTTTAATGTGTCCATTTTTAATTTATTTGGGTACTAATAAAAATGGCCCTTTTAAAGTTTTCAATGACTTAGCCCTGTCAATCTGTGATTGGTAAAAATTTAGCGGTAACACTTCACTATCAAAATGATGTGTACATGGGGGAGGGTCATAGTAAAGAAAGAATACGCTTTTGAAAACCCGCAAAGTGTTAACATAGGTATGAGAAGCTTACTTACTTGGTTTAGCCCACCTCACGTCGATGGCTGTGTGGTTAAGGACACTCGCAGTGAGACTGGCTCCTCTCTCTGGAAGACCAGCTAACGTCGTCACAGTCACTTCTTGGCTCGGTGTAAAACCCACACTGTTGTGTACGAAGAGCATATATTCATAGGTTGTAAACCTAAAATGTTGTTTTGTTAAAATAAAAAGTATATGAATTTCTACTTAACAAAAATTCAAACAAATAATTTCCTTTTTCTTTACAAAATACAGGATTTCCTTCCATCCCTCCACAAAATACTGTTTTCTTTTCCTCCCTACAAAATACATTATTTTATTTTCCCTTCTTACACAACACATATCATTAACTTTGTGACTTGCCAGTCTTAACCAAAGCATCAGGGAAATAGTTTGTTAGGAATGCTGAATAAATATTGCTATTGAAAACAAATGTGGTTTATCATTTTCTTTTTCTTATTGTTTTCAGAAGTGGTGAGGATTACAGCTCAATTCAAGATGCAATTACAAATCAGGCAACCTGCCAGCTTTCTATCTGAATTTGATCCAGAGAGTTTTATGCTCTTCTTTTTGGAAACTCATCCATTTTCAAATATCAGAATCCCTCATCACCATTTTCTTCCTATACCTATGCTTCCTTCCCATAATCTCATTGCAGACAGATAAACCCCTAAATTAAATTGTAACTGTGACCAAAGTGTACAACATTCTCCCGCTGAGAGTTCTGCTACAGTGAGCTGTACTTTGCCATAGTGTGAACATATTTACTTGAGTCAATACAGTGGAAACTGAATCTTACTTTGCAGAAGGCAAAAACTGACATGATGATGTGATATGAGGAAGACTTTCCAAGTAATTTATTAAATTGATGATAGAGTAAAGCCACCATTTTTTTTAAACCAGTTTTGGGCAGAAGACCATCAGGCTTCCTTTGTTTGGTGCAGTACTGCCTGTTTAAGAAAATGCTATAAACAGACACAGTTGGGCTATGAGTGGACAATAGCTTAGATTGAGATACTTGCTTAAATATGTAGTGCAACACACGACCATCCCAGAGGCATCCTGTCCTGGATGAGCAAACACTGGCCTCAGATCATTACCTAATTTGGGTTTATTAGATGATCAAGGATACCTCATCTCTAATGCAAGGCCCATAGTATTTGTCTCAGTATGTCACAATCTTTGCTGTGACGATGCAAAGGTGGTGGGGTGTGGGTGGGTAGATGCCACTTGCAGGATTGTGCTAAATAGTTTGACCAAAATTGTATCAGGATCCTCAGAGCATTTTGCTCCCACCTAGGTAGAAGAAATCTGCTTGACTCATCCTGTTTCTTACTCATAGCCCAAAGATATGTTTGCAGGTTTCTGCCTGAGCCACATTGAAGGGTGTTGCTTTATTGTAATTACAGGTAAAACTTAGTGACTTTTTGAGGCTATTTATCTATTTCTCCCAAGTAAGTGCTTGCATCAGATTTTCTACACCTGATGCTTTACCATCTCTTCTCAGGTGTTTATTACCTCTTTTATTTCTGCTTTGTCTGCTGCAGTGGGTTGAACTGTATACTACAGAAAGATATTTTCAAGTCCAAACCCCTGGTCCCTGTGAACGTGACTTTATCGGGAGCTAGGGTTTTTGCAGATGTAATCAAGTTAAGATGAGGTCACACTGGATTAGGGAGGACCATAAATTCAAAGATGATGTCTTTGGAAGAAAAAAGAGAGGGAAATTGTATAGACACATGGATACACACAGGGAGGTCACGGCCATGTAAAAACAGAAACAGAAATTGGAGTTATGCTGTCACAAGTCAAGGATTTCCTAGGGCTACCAGAAGTTAGAAGAGGCAAGAAAAGGTTCTTCTATAGAGTTCTGGAAGGGAGTCTGGCCCAGAGGACAAACTGGTTTGCAACTTCTTATATCCAGACCTGTGAGAGAATACATTTCTGTTGTTTAAAGTCACCCAGGATGTGGTATTTTGTTACTGCAGCCCTGGAAAATGAATACATATGCTGATCCAGACAACTAAAAAATAATAATAATTACTTAATAGCTGTCAGGCATTTTCTATAGATATTAACCCATTCATTCCTCACAAAACTCTATAAGGTGCCATTTATAATACCTATTTTGAAAATAAGAAAAACAAGGCTCGAAGAGATAAATAACTCGTCCAAGTCATTGAGATAATAAGTAAGAGGACTAAGATTCAAATATAGGCAGTCTGATTGCAGAGCTTGCTCTTTTAACCATAATGCTAAACTGCCAACATAATAGTGATGATAATAATAATAGTAATAATAACAATTATAATGATAATCTGTTCTGTCCATACTTGGATGATGTCATATCACTAGGGCTTGACCTTTGTATTATTTTTCTAGCAGAGGGAATAGATTTTTTCTTGCACATTCAAACAGTCTGGCCAAATTTCCTTTGCAACCAATAGTATGAATATGAAGGATGGTGAGTTGGGGTTAAGAGGGTAGCAAGCCTATGACAATGGAATGAAATGAAGCTAATGGCTCACAAGGGAATTGAACCAGCGACCTTGGCTTCATTAGCTCTCTCCCTGTGTAAAATACTTATATTTTACTTCATAAAATGACTTAAAAGAAACGTAGCTAGAGTCTGGATACCTAGTCTCCTCTCCTATAATATGTAAATTTTTCTTCCACATGTCTATGTTATTATACAATTAATAATCTTTATGGATTTAAAGTGATACCATGTCTCTGGTTCTTTTCTACATGTGGAATTAACAATATCAAGTGGCACTAAAAGGGTTGATTGTAAATAAATTCTATAGGGCTTTAGTTCTTACAATACTTTAAGAGATTTCACCGTAATTTAAGTGTGGCAAAATATACAATTTACATCTACAAAACTCAGGTCACATAGATACATAAAATTGCGATGCCTGTTTTGAAGGAGGTTCTAAAATTTTACAGTAAGAGATGGCTTTAGAGTTTATCTGCTTCAAATAACAAAGTGTCTGCTACATCTTACAGATTAAACAAAAAAACCTGAGACCCTGAGAAAGCAAGTGGATTTGCACACGTTTTCACAACTAGTTAACAGGGTTAGCTGGACATAGGGTTTCTTCATTTCCAATATTCCACTATTTCCACATTTAAAAAAAAATTAATTGGGAAATGAGTAGATATTTCACTTGATGCCATACAAAAATTGGTCTTTTGTACTTTCTTTAACTTCCATTGTTAAGTTAAATTTTAAGGAAACAAGTTTTTTTTTTTTTTTTTTTTTTTTTTTTTTTTTTTTTTTTTAAGACAGAGTCTCGCTCTGTCCCCCAGGCTGGAGTGCAGTGGCCGGATCTCAGCTCACTGCAAGCTCCGCCTCCCGGGTTCACACCATTCTCCTGCCTCAGCCTCCCGAGTAGCTGGGGCTACAGGCGCCCGCCATCACGCCCAGCTATTTTTTTTTTTTTTTTTTTTTTTGTATTTTTTTGGGTAGAGACGGGGTTTCATCGTGTTAGCCAGGATGGTCTCCATCTCCTGACCTTATGATCTACCCGCCTTGGCCTCCCAAACTGCTGGGATTACAGGCGTGAGCCACCGCGCCCGGCCGAGGAAACAAGATCTTGAATTCTCTTAAACGCTGAAATATACTGTTTTCATTTCGTCTGAATTCCAGTCTGTATTTAGTAAGAATATATACCTATGACTTGTCTACATATATATATATTGATTCACATTTCACCACTTCATATCAAGAAAGAATGTATTAGTTAGCTTGAAGTGGTTTTCCATTCACTCTATGTATATCATTTTTCAAATGGACTTATGTGTTGATTGTTGATATTAAATGAGACATTCCATTTAACAAATGATAAAATAATACATTTTAAAGCAAAAATGCTAGATCAGTTAACATCATATACTCATGACAAAACTTATGTGTATCAACCGATTTCTTCTCTAAATACAAACTGTGTTCTCTAGGCGTGTCTTGAAAAATGTCCATTTCAAACTCTGTAGGAAAAAGTTTTTGCAATGTAAGTATTCAAAGTAAGTGAATACTTATACTGAGTCTATGATGTAGCTAGTAAAATCAACTGTTTGTGGGTCCATTTAGGAATACTTGGACTATTACAATAGTTTTTCCCTCATTTGCTTGAGACCATGCTCCGGTTTCTCCCTCTGCCACTCCCCAGACAGCAAATTATAAACTTTATTATGGTATAGACATGACTATGGTATTTTTCCTCATAAAAAGTAATATGTGTTAAAATCTTACTTGTGGAACAATATTCATTTTAAGGTTCAGGTGTCATTACTCCAATGAATTAGAAAACCAGATTATGTTTAAATGATGCAGTTTTAATTTGTTTATTTACTGAATAGATAATTTTATAAATGAATGAATAGATGTTTCATAGTTATTTAAGCACTCAGTCTCAAAGATTTCAGGTCACTTATATAATTTGTTAGGTTAGTGAGATAAAAATCTACCTGTCCAATAGAAAAATATCTCTGCTGAAATTTAGCAAAGTGCTCCTTTTGAAAACAAATTATATTGCTTTTTCATATTTAATACATCACTTCGTTCATTCTTTTGCTCATTTAATATTTATTGGATATTACCAATATGCCAGATGTTAAAAATAATAAAATTGTTATCTGTCCACCTAGAGCCATAGTATATACAAAATTTTACAGAAATATGTTTTTAAATGAGAACATCTAAAGTATTTATTCACTTATTCTTTTTTCTTTGAACACGCATCAGATGAAGCATCTAATTTAACCATATCCATCTGGGAAGTCTTCACGGAGGAGGTAACATTTGGGGCAGGTTTTGATAAGAAGTGGTATTTTGTCCACTGAAGACATCTGTCCAGGGCAAAATATGTGAAGACTTGTACCTTGGAAGGGTCTGATATGTTTGGGGAAACCAATAAAATTATTCAGGGCAGCTGCAGAATGCCTGGGGTTATTTTCATCAGAATTAAAAATGTGTCAGCTTTATTGATGTCCTAACAGAATTCATGTGTCAATATTGTCACCAATATAAATCAAGCTTCTGAAAATGCAGGCTATTTAGTTACTTTTTCCACTAACTCTTCCTCATCTCTGCCACAACCCAAAGTATGCTTGAGTACACCATCACACAAGCATACTTGTGTGATGGTGGATTTGAGAAACCTCATAAAGCGTACTGTTCCTTACGTCTTCAAATCTTTTGTGGGAATAGCAAACAAAGAAAAACGCAATACTGTTTCCATTGCTTAAGTCTATAGCTATTAAAATTTTCAGTTGATGGTAGACACTTTAAAACATCTTTTTGTTGATTCTAAAAATAGTATTGAAGATCTTTGCTTCAAAAATTGAAGAGTAATGTTTATCAGGCTTGAATAGTTCTATAAAGTGAGACATTTTAGATTGTGAGTGAAAGTTGAAGCTGTTATGTTTCTGTAGCTATCGATACCTACACTACCAGAATTATCAGACCTCAGACAATTTTGCAATAATTTCCATCTTTGTTCTACTTTGTCATCAACATGAGAAAGAAACACAGACAATGAAAGTAGTTTTTCCTTTTAATTCTAAGAAAACACTAGGGGAAAAAAACCTCCTATGACAAAACACATCCTTCTGGATTTAGCAGCTCAGTTTTCATGAGTGATATAGTTTGGATATTTGTCCCCTCCAAATCTGATGTTGAAATGTGATCACCAATGTTGGATGTGCGCCCTAGTGAGATGTGTCTGGGTCATGGGGGTGAATCACTTATGAATGGCTTGCTGCCATCGCTGTGGTAATGAGTGAGCGCTCACACTATTAGCTCAGGGGAGAGCTGGTTGTTTAAGAGCATGGCACTCCTCTCATCGCCCTCTTGCTCCCTCTCTTGCCATGTGACATACCTGCTCCCTCTTCACCTTCCACCATGGGTAAAAGCTCCCTGAAGCCTTCACTGGAGGAAGACACTGGCACCAGGCTTCTTGTACAGCCTGCAGAACCGTGAGCCAAGTAAATTTTTCTTTATAAATTTTCCAGTCTCAGGTATTCTTTTATAGCAATGCAAAATGGGCTAATACAATGAGGTAACACTTAATGTGATAACACAGAAAAGGACATCGTGAGGGGAATGTAAAGCATTGAAAAAAATCCAACGGGAAAAAACACTGTGACCAATTTAATTTGAATGTGAAATACATGTTTACTCATTTTGAATTGAGTACATGGCTATGAGATGGCATATCAGCATTGACTTAAGTTGGCTTTCATTCCTAGACCCAATTTTTATTCACATTTACCTATTAAGGAAGAAACTAATAGCATCTACCTCATCTTGGTAGTCATAGGAGAAGCCTTCCTTTCACTTGCCCTTTCTATGTACAAAGTTAACTTCTTTACTTAATAGCTACAACCCGAAATTATTTATATTATAGAAACACATGTCATGGAACTGATCCAGTCTTTCATACTAGCAAAGATAAAGATGCCATCTATACACATTTAATCTTATTACAAAGGAGAGAAAAAAAAGTTATATTCTTTTGAAAATTGTCCCCACAGAAATGGCATCCTCTTTTAGGACTCGAAATATCTTTATTTTAGTAGGTTTAAAAATATATATGAAAATATATGTCGATAAGATTTAAACTTAGAATTTATGATATGTTTAGCTTAAGCATTTACATCTTAAACAAGTCTTACCCTTCTTTGAAAAATAAAATGAAAATGTGTTAATTTTGAATGTTTTAATTTAAATGTAATACAATTAGTGGATTCTTGAGGAATCACATAGAGGTCTCCATCCAAATAGTCATTGTAAAAAAAAAATACTCTGAGAAATTTATAAATAATTAAAAGGAATAGCAATTAGAACATGCCTTCCTTCATAAACTTAATGAAAACTAATTTATAAATCTAAATTACAACCTGCAAGTCAATATTTTCTCTATAATAGTGAAATAACCCTATTCTTTCTTATAACTTGTTCTTCTTTAAATCCACAGTGAAAAGGAGAATATGCTCATTGTATTCTTAGCAGCTTTATCTGATCACTCAGGAGAAGGCAGTGTTGTTAGGTGCTGAAAATTGTAAGGGTAGATTGATGCTTAAAATGAAGGAGGTCGCCGCCCTCTTGTTAAACTCTGCCTGACTCACATCAGCAGCTCCAGGTGATAACAGCACGTTCACCAGATTTTCCAAGTGATGAAAATGTCAGGAAACCCAAAGTTATAGTTCCCCCAACAACCATAACTTGGTCACTTTGCGAGGAATTATTAAGGAAGAAAAGTTAAAAACTGACAAGCAGTATAAACCTGTAGTTATACGGAGTTCGTGTCTACACAGGCAGAGCAAAATTCAATAATGAGGCAACTAGCTGTGCAATTTAGACAAATTTACTCCTTATGTAAGATAACCATAAGAGCAAAAAGTATTTTTGTTAGAATTAAATTATCTGGATAATTGGCTTGAGACTGTTTTGTACATGTAGATATAAAAGAAAAAATAACTACTAGAATGATCTGAATTTCCAAATATGATGCTTTAAATTAAATTGGTGCTTTTCTGTACATTATAAACACATACTTAGCCAAAATAGACCACTTGAACTAGGAAATTGGCTTCAACTTATATTTACTGTCACAAATATATTCATAAAAAGATGTCTAGTGAATCTTAATTTTACTTTTTATATCAGGAGAAGTGCCATTTAAAAGCTGATTCCAAATGTAACTACGGTGATATTCAAGTCAAGATGGTAAGAAACACTTCAGTGCTCCTTTTATTTATGCAGATGTTAAGAAGGATATCGGGATGGTGGAATCTGGGGAGAACAGGAAAATACATAATCCTCCCAAAGATATTAGAATTCAATGAAAAACCCAAGAAAACATACCTGCCCAAACAAATAAATCAGCAAAACAAATGTAGGCAAAGGAAGGGCCATGAAGAAACTGTGACACAGATGTGAACCAACACGTGACGAATACTCAGCTTCATCCCCGTCTGCAATTTGAGCGACCACTAGCAGACCAGCAGGAACAAGGAGCCCCAGATGTTGCCAAGGTGGCCAGTGGCACCATCTGATCAAACAAGATCACTTCCTTTAAACAGAAAAATATCACCCCCACCAGGGGACCAAGTTTTGGTTTTCTCTCATATTTGCAAGACACTCCCCCTTGGGCTAAAGGCACTCCTAACTTTTCATGGACTTATAAAGGGTAGAGGGCTAGAAAAAGAGATTCTCATAAAGACTCACACCACTTACTCTGAATGTTAAGCAGAAATGCTTTTCCTTTTTCTACAAGCTGTATGTAAGTTGTAGCTGTTATTCAAATAAATAAAAACAATCTTTGCAAGTACGACCAGAAAAAAATGACATTTGGCATTATGAATCTAGTCAAAATATCTCTTCAACACAATTTTTTTATCAGCACACTTCCCTTCCAGAAGCAGCTGTCATGGGTGTGTTTATGTACATTCATGTTTCAATTTAAGTTGTGGAAATTCACCTTATTTTTTCCTGAAATCTTAGATTTTAACCTCGCATTAAGAATCCTTAGAGGAATCACTAAAAATTCATAACTCACTTTATGGCCTTGGTCCTAATTATTTAATAAGTTTTCATTTCTTGCGTAAAGAAACAAAATTAACTTTTGGAGACTTTCTTTTCATTTTGGCTGAGTATCTCATTGCTAAAACTCAGATTCAGTAATGTTAAATAGTCAGGTTCTATTTACTTTTGGAAATAGTTACATTTAAGCACTTAGAGTTCACAGATCACAGGAAGCTACTATTTGAAATGACTTCTTTAGGTAGAATTGGTGACTCTGTAGATAACTCTGACAGCAATTAACATATATCACGCTCTCTATGGAGGGCAGCAGAAAGGGTGCCTCCACTAGATTGTCAGTTGTTTGAGGGCAAGGGCTAAAATGTATTTATCTTTCGTTCCTTATCACAGTGCCTCAGCACATAGTAAGCACAAATAGGCAAAATAAATGAATTTCTTCTACTGAAGTGAAAATCAGATAGGGATGCCAAATCGAGTAAATAATGAATCTAAAGTAGTTGAGAATAGTATACTGACCATGGTAATTTAGGATGAGCAACATGGATCTGCTAGTAATTGACCAATCTTCGCCTATAAAAGTGACAGTTTCATATAGTTCATTCTGTGGCTTGATCAGATTTATGCTATGCCTCTCTCTGAGAATCTTAAAAGAACTAGGATGTTTTCCCATGACAACTTTTTAAGAGGACAGGAGACTTTTCCTTAGTTTTGCCATTCCCCAGAGACACAACACTACAGCTAACATTCCTAAGGTGCAGAGAAGTAAAGTAATTCTTGATTGAGCTAAACTGTTTTGCCTTGAAGCATTCAGGTGCAGGGCACTATGTGCTGCTATGTGCCAGACACCATGCTAGGAACTGAAGACAGAGTCACGAGGACTGCACCCCTGCCTTATGGTAGATCTGATAATATAACGTGGTGTTCAGACAAGCAGTCAGGCCAGTACGCTACAATGGCAATAGTGATATGTCAGGGGATGTCCTGTGGAAATATTACAGAGGAGCTGAATCAGACCAGCAAGAGGGTTGGCAGGAAAGGCCTCCTAGAGGAAGAAACCTCTAGGCAAAGACATGGCAAATGATCTAGTCAGGCAACAGGAAAAGCCAACTATGGGGAAAAGCTGAAGAAGCAATTGTTGTATGTTGGAGGTACTGAATGCAATGCAAATGTGGCTGGAATGTAGAGGCCTTGGTAAGGAAGGGATGGGAGACAAGGCTAGAGTGGTAAACAGGGTTCAGACTACAGCTACCCAGTGGTGGGTCTAGAAAAATAATGACACACATAGAAAAGTTACTGAAACATATGATCGAGGAGTTTTCGTAAAATAACATTCATGTTTTTGGAAATTTAATCACATTGCTTCTCTGATTTAGAAGTCATTTAATTTTATAAAATCACCTCATTTTATAGACAACAAAAATGAAGCCCAGAGAAGTTAAGTGATTTTTAAGAAGTGAAGCTTTGTGGCCTAACATCACAAAGCTAGTTCTCTAGCACAGGATAAAGCAGAGCCCAGACCTCCTAACCCTCCCATGTAGCACCCTTTTCTAACATCAACTACTAGCCCTAACTTAATGTCTTTGAACTCTAGATTGAATTCTTTCAAGTCCCAATCCTGCTCACTAAATATTTTTTGTAGACTGGATCAATAACTTATAATCAATTATAAGTCATTATAATTCATTTACAAGTCATTTCTAGAAATAGCAAGCATTCTACAAATGGCCAGGAATTCCCTCCATTTAGTATGTGTTCAATATTTCCAAATTTTTCCATTACGTTTTATGTCTAGATAAAGCTGTGACAAAGGCAATAGGTTAAGGCGTGAACATCTACAAGTTCAACTTCAAAAGGCTTATTTTAAGCATGCAGTTAAGATGGAAAACATTAAACATGCTGACTGTTACAGTTGGATGATTAATGCCACAGATAATAACCAAACATGTTTTATTGCATAACTGATAACACGCTCACACAATGAAGACACAAAGATACTTTGAACTATTCAACATGCCCAGAACTAAATGCCAGCATTTGTTTTTATAGTTTTTGTAATCTCACCTGCTAAGACCCTTATCTTCATAAAACCACTGAGTTCCTGAATAAATATTGTGCCACCGATTTAAATCTTCTGGGGGATTTGATGCAAGTGGTTGCTGGATTTTACGTCTCAGAAGCTCATATCTAAAGCAAAAGACAAGCAGGAACATCAGGATTATCTCAACTAATATTGAGATTACCAAAACTCAGGCTGTTTTGTGGCATGTGCTTGTGATACATGTGTGCAAGCATAAAGAACAACATCTTAAGTTTATAGTTATGTGGTTTTGTTTCGGATAAATTTTTTTTCTGGAAAAAATCCCATATATTTAATATTTTGAACAATCAGTTGCATTCACATTTTACTATTATCTGCCAGAATGATAGCATTTTAGATTTCTTCTATGTTAGATTTGCCAAATCTTTATTGCCAGTTTTACACAAAGTAGAATACACAAAGCTTATCAAGTTAATGGTTTCCTATGACTATCAATACTTTATAAACAATGATAATATTATCAACTTTGTATTCTCGGCCAAGTATGAAGTTTGAGTTGTTGCGAAACAATTTCTGACTCACAGCTCTTTTCTTTTATCTTATCTGGATCACTGACCACACTCCTCACAAGTTTCTATATGCTAATAATGTGCCAAAGAATTACTGTGTTCACCTTAGAATTTTGAGGTACATTGTGCAAATGTATCATATAGAACATACGTCAGGTTTGCCTAACATATAATAAAAGTATATGTTGAAAATGAAGTGACAGATTATGTAGCGAATCCTTAGAGAATGGTGATTGTGGTTTCAAGGGTCTTTAGCTCTTCAAATATGATGATTATATTTCTACTTTGATAGACTTTGATGTTTCCATAGTAAGTTGAAGTGTGCAGTATGATAGTGTGTGAAAGTTATGAGTCAGTGGATATTCAATGCCAAATTAGTTCTGTGTTCATACAGAAATAAAAGTCTCCTTCACTTCCCCAGTTCTTGGAGAGATAAGGACCATAGCAAAATAAAAATCATAGTCACCTTCTCTTACCTCAAATTAGGTCCATTTGGCTTGGATGGTGGTTGCCAAGAAATCACAACATATGATTCACTTAGTGGAATCACAGACAATGGGCCAACATTCTGAGGTACGGTGGGGTGAGTGGTAACATAGGTAGGTAAACTCTCTGTGCACCCTCCAAGGTACCCATTACCCCCTGAACAAGCAACAATGGTGACAGAATAATTAGTGAAAGGAATCAGATGAGTAACTTTCTGACTTAACACTGCGGAAGTGACATTGGTTATAGTGATGTGAGGGTCAGGCATGCGAATCTCATAGCTAAGTAGGTCTCCGTTCTGGATGAGTGGGGGTTTCCAAGTGACCTGAAATGAAAGATAAACTTAGAATCAGTGTAATAATACAGGAATAGAGCAATTGAAGTTCACAAGGCCTAGAATTTTGTTTTCAGTTAAGTCATTTTCTCAATGCCTGCATTCTCCTGAGTCCTTAGGACTAGACAGTAATGAAGGGTTTGAGATCAATTAGCAGTACTCCAGGAGCTAAATGAAATGCTGTTTCCTGGGTTTGGCTTTCAGTCTTGCCACTTTCTACGACTGTCAGACTGATACACACCTCAGTGATTCACCGCCACCGTGGGTGTTCTGAAGGACACAGAGCAAACACATGGAGAAAATTCACACATCCACATGCTTCAATAGGGTTGCATAGGATTTGATAGTTTTCATGTTTATAACTCAATTAAATGAAACATCGGAACTCATTTCTTTGCACTGTTAGTGTGCCTGCTAAATAAGTCACTTTTTCTTGGAGGAAGGGAAAGAGAAATCATTATTCATATTTTCTGAAGATGTGAAATTGAGTCCCTGAATCTTACTAATATATAACTAAGCAATTAAAGCATTAACAGCACATCCTCTTCTCAGGGATAAGAAAATGTATAGAAAGCTTTTAAAAAGGGGAAGCCAAAGATGTTTGTGCTTAGCTAAAACGTGGACTTGAGAAACAGAAGAAAGAACAGCATTTTGTAATGGAATTCTAGAATGTCTGAAGTTTATTTTCTTTTCTCGCTAAACTGTACAGGAGCATAGTGGTAACACACTCATGTTCTTATGGGGAAAGAGAGCCGAAAAAATGTGCACAGGCCATGACAAAAATCATTTATTTACATGTTATCCTGTTTCATCTCTTTTATTGGTACCTTCTAGTGCACCTTATATAAATGCCAGGATATATATCTCATGTCCCAGTCCGTAAGCTTCTTCATAGCAGGGATAAATTGTACATCCACTTAGTACCATGTGCGCAGAGGTGGAGTTCAGTTAGTAATTGTAGTTATAGTTTGTTAGATTATATTTTTTCCCTAAATACAGTTATTTTGAAACCTTAAGAGACAGATTTCTACAAGGTGACATATTTATATGTACATTCGTAACTCTAAAAAAAAATCAAAGAGGAGCAATATAAAAATTAAAATGGAGAAGGACTGACCATAATTTTCTATCTTAAATCAAGGGGAAAAGGTTTCATCCAGGAGGACTATGACCTGAGATTTTTAGAGTGTTCTTACTAATAATTGGTGACAAAAAGGGCTCTCACCGCATGTTAGCTGGGCAATTGCTTGATGATTAATTTGGTAATTTATAATTAACAATGGGCCAATATCTACCAAATTATACTGCAGGGCATGAAATCATTGTTAGTCTTTTTTTTATTTTTTATTATTATTATACTTTAAGTTCTAGGGTACATATGCATAACGTGCAGGTTTGTTACATATGTATACTTGTGCCACAAAAAACTTTTTGGAGAGTTCTAAGAAGAGAGGCTGGGATGAAGAGAAGTTTCAGATGTGGTCCTTGTAAACATAGAGGATTTGCCTGGATGTGGGGAGTATTTTTAAAAACACCCTAAAACAAGCAAAGGTTGTAGAAGAGACATAGGAATCTAGTTGTTTTGGAGGTGCAATGCTGTCTGTGGACCTGAAAAATGAGTCAAGGTCAAACTCAAACTCAGAGGGCTTCCTGGTATTTGTAACATAAATGAAAAAATAAGAGCTATCAGAGCTAAATTCAACCTGATTAATCTGAAGAACACGGCTTTTCTTGCCTCTTAGACCAGAATACTTTGAGAGTTCAGGTCAGAGCTTGACAACACTTTAAAGAATTAATACTTAGTCTCTGCCCATGCCTATGTCCTGAATGGACTTGGAACCAACCCAAATGTCCATCAATGATAGACTGGATTAAGAAAATGTGGCACATATACACTGTGGAATACTATGCAGCCATAAAAAAGGATGAGTTCATGTCCTTTGTAGGGACATGGATGAAGCTGCAAACCATCATTCTCAGCAAACTATCTCAAAGACAAAAAACCAAACACCTCATGTTCTCACTCATAGGTGGGAACTGAACAATGAGAACACTTAGACACAGGAAGGGGAACATCACACACTGGGGCCAGTCGTGGGGTGGGAGGAGGGGGGAGGGATAACATTAGGAGATACACCTAATGTAAATGATGAGTTAATGGCTGCAGCACACCAACATGGCACATGTATACATATGTAACAAACCTGCACGTTGTGCACATGTACTCTAGAACTTAAAGTATATATATTAAAAAATAGAATTAATACTTAGGAGATAGTCTGTGTTAGTAGTTGAGCTAACAGCGAATTGATTTGGAACTTGGTATTGAGACTGAGAAAGAGCGTTCAGAAGATAAAACTTGAATAAGATATCTACCAGCAGAGATTAAGAGATTTGGTATAATGACTCCGCAGATAAACATTTCAAGATCTAAAAAAAACCCCTATTTTTCTACTATAAATGTTTCCATCTAAAACCTATTTTTTATTTTTTAAAAAGTTACAAACTTAGAAAAATATATCTTTTTGACAGCAGTGAGTTAGAAGAAATGAATCTAATTCTATAGAAAATTTCTAGAACTGTATAAAACAATCTCTTATAACAATATGGAGAAGGATATCGTTATTATAGTCAGTAGGCCAACAGAGATGGTATCTAATTTGATCACCCTCCTGAAAATACCCTGGAGCCATTATTAAAAATGAACGTGTTGGCTGGGTGTGGTGGCTCATGCTTGGAATCCCAGCACTTTGGGAGGCCGAAGCAGGTGGATCACCTGAGGCCAGGAGTTACAGACCCACCTGGCCAACATGATGCGACCCTGCCTCTACTAAAAATATCAAAAATCACCTGGGTGTGGTGGCAGGTGCCTGTAATCCCAGCTACTCGGGAGGGAGGCTGTGGTAGGAGAATTGCTTGAACCAAGGAGGCAGAAGCTGCACTGAGCAGAGATTGCACCATTGAACTCCAGCCTGGGCAACAAGAGTGAAACTCCGTCTCAATGAATCAATCAATGTGTCCAAGACTTTTTTTTTTTTTTTTTTTAAAGACAGTGTCTCACTCTGTCACCCAGGCTGGAGTGCAGCAGGGCGATCTTGGCCCACTGCAACCTCCGCCTCCTGGGTTCAAACGATTCTCTTGCTTCAGCCCCCTGAGCAGCTGGGAGTACAGGTGCATGCTACCATGCCTGGCCAATTTTTGTAGTTTTAGTAGAGATGGAGTTTTGCCATGTTGGCCAGGCTGGTCTCGAACTCCTGACCTCAGGTAATCCACCCACCTTGGCCTCCCAAAGAATACTGGGATTACAGGCATGAACCACCATGCCCGGCCTGTGTCCAAGAATTTTAAGGAGCCAGTTAACTAAATATTGTATTCTATTCTTTTCTATGCTTAAGACTACATTTATTATCATATGTGTGGTCAAAATATATGAGATTAAAACTTTCAGTTTGTTTAATTTCCTGACCTTTTGTATATTCATTGCATATAAGAAAGATTAAGAAATATTGTCGCATCCCTAAAAATTCAGACAAAAGAACGTGTTATTGGCCTGAATAAGCAAGAAATGTGTTCTCTAAAACAATAGTATTACGTTAAAACTTTTAAATAGAATTATAGTTTTGCACTGGAAATAAAATGTTTACTTCAGAGATGGCTTTCCTATCATGATGATTTCTTTTATTTGAGGGGTTCTTAATGATTTATATGTCCATTTTTTTCTGTTCTTTTATTATAAGTCTTCAGAAAATAGGACAGCTAAATTGCTGGTTAAGTGTTTAAGGAACGATTGACTTTTAGCAGCTGTTTTACATCCCTGAAAAGTCTCTCTAAAAAATCATGGCACCTTCAAAGTTCCCCATTTTCAGCAGAAACTTAGACATGTAAGTTAGTTGATTGGCTTTAGGCTTGAAAAGAGTAACATCCAAAAGCATAGTGAGCAATTCCTTACGTCTTTAACTTCATCAAACTATTTTTAAGAACTTTATGAATAAGAGCATTTATAAAGAGAATTTTATCCACTTTGAAATAAAACAAACAAAAAACATTGGCATTCTGATTTGAAGGATGCTCAGTTTATATGTTGACTTTGGAAGGATTGTCTTGTTAGGGAATTAAGTCCTTCCATCAAGGAAGATTGCACTTTTTTTCCACCTGTTGCAGTGTGACGAAGTAGAGAAGAGCATGGGCTCTAGAACCCTATTGCCTGGGTGTGAATTCCAACTCTTACTCCTTATGTAATCTTATGCAGATTACTTAATCCCTCATACTCAGTTTTCCTGTCTGTAAAACGGGAACAGCAATAGCATTTATCTGACACAGTTGCAGTAAGAATTAAATGAAAGCAATTTCTAGAACATAACATGAACTCAATGAATATATTTTCATTATTATTCCTTCTGTGAAATATTTATACATTTTGTCTGTGGTTTATTTTAGGTAGACATCAAATATTGGCCCATCTTTAAAAGTCAATGAGGATGATGACTAAGACTCAACTCCTTTTACTTTGGCTCATTATCAAACCCATAAATGAGTGACCCTAAGTGTACATAGCAGAGGGAAGGAAGCTACACATGGTTGTGGTCTGGGCGACACTGTTCCTTGCGGCGCACCTGCCAAGACTGGTGGCTTCAGTAGCCTGAGCCGAGTGAGGACCCTACTGTATAAGAAGAGCTGACAGCTGCAGGGTTACTCTATTTTATTCCGCATTACCTATGAAAAAGCGGACAGGGGCATCAGGGTTTAGAGGCTCATGATATTACCATAAAAGAAGTTTTGTTTTGTTTTGTTTTGTTTTGCTGCATCATAGTTATGCAACTTAGTTATTTATACATAAAATTTCTTATCAGTCCTCAATTTAAGGCTTCAGTGCAGCAGTTTACACATTGACTTTATCCCATTTAAGTACCTTGGTCCTAATCTGATTTTACTTTGACTTTTTGTTAGAAATGACTTCTGAATTGCATGTCTTTTTTCTGCATCTATTGATTTTAAAAAAAATGGGCTTTCTACTTTAATTGATTGATGTAAGAAGTATGTTGATAGATTTTTTGATGTTGAACCATCCTCACATTTTTAAAAATCAAATCAATTTGTCCTGGTATATCATTCTTTTAATATACTGCTTACTTCAATTTGGTAATCTTTTATTTAAAAGTTTTGAATCTGTATTCATACATGAAATTAGTCTATAGTTTCATTGAACTGTTTTAGGTCTTAGTAGGGCATTTTTACCAACCTTATGAAATGAAATAAATTTTCTTAGGTGATTAAACATTAAATAAAAGTGCACGGCTTTCACTTTTTCCGGTGACACAACTCTTTACATTATATATTTATTTTTCCTGTAATTAAATAAGATTTTAAGCATATTATTTCATCTATGCTGCTGTGCTCTCCAATTTACCTTTCTCAAGGCTCATATTTATGCCAAGTCATATCGCCTCTTTTAGTACTTACTAATATGTTACATTTAATTTATTTTCTAGTTGGCCTAAGTATGTGTTGTCTCTCTTGCTTTCCCTGTTGGACTGTAATTCTTACAGGTGGCATTGTATGGAGAAAAAAACCACATTGCACAAAATGAGTAACACTAAGGTGAAATACCAACTCTGCTCCTTGTATTATCTTCCACCCTATCAGCTGGTATTCCGTACTTCTCTACACTCAATTTATTCTTCTCCCCCAAGTCCTTATCACTTCCAGGTATATTACCTAGTTATTTGCTTGCATTCTGTCTAAAATGTAATTGCCATGAGGCTAGGGACTTTATCTTGATCTCTTCTGTGACCCCACTGCCTAAAAGAGGCACTTACAAAGACGTACACTCATGTACCGATGTTCTGTAAATGTCAATAGAACTGAAATTATTATTGTTACTGTTGTTAGTACTGTTGATAATTTCTGTCATCCATCCTAATACCTGGAACAACCCTCTATGTTAAATAGTTAAATTAATTTCTTAACCAATGCATTAATGACTATCCTTCTGTTATTTCATATAAAATATTTTCTATTTGCAATTTTGACTTTTAAATCTCATATTTTACAAAGAGAAGTCATTGTTTAGCAGTCATATACCTCTGTTTACCAGCTAAGCTATATCATGAGAACGTCTGCTTTGGTAAAGTCTTAAGATCGCTCTGAACATGTGAGCCAATAATACTGAAAGACAGGTATGTTATCTTAATACTATTTAAATAGTATATAGCATTAAATACTAGACTCAAGGCCGGGAGCGGTGGCTCAAGCCTGTAATCCCAGCACTTTGGGAGGCCGAGACGGGCGGATTACGAGGTCAGGAGATCGAGACCCTCCTAGCTAACACGTTGAAACCCCGTCTCTACTAAAAAAAAAAAAAAAAATACGAAAAACTAGCCAGGCGATGTGGCTGGCGCCTGTAGTCCCAGCTACTCAGGAGGCTGAGGCAGGAGAATGGCGTAAACCCGGGAGGCGGAGCTTGCAGTGAGCTGAGATCCGGCCACTGCACTCCAGCCTGGGCGACAGAGCCAGACTCCGTCTCAAAAAACAAAACAAAACAAAGCAAAACAAAACAAAAACTAGACTCAGTTGAATGTTCCTGCTGATTCTCCTTATTGATAACTTTTTATTTCCTAGTTATAAGATGAGAATTAAAAGTGTGAATTTTTAGAATGATATTACTAGTGTACAATGTTCATATATTTCAGACACCTTCTTAGAGACATTTAGATTCCTGCCTTGTGGCCTCAGGTGAGTGCCTATGAGATTCAGCTTTCTAGCCACGCTAATCTAAACTTCTCTAGCAAGCTGACAAGCCATGTATATTGTTTAATTCCTGGATGATATTATAAAATCAAAAGAGGGTAAAAATGTGAAGAAAAAGCCAGGCAACTTGCTCTACGTTCTTGATACTTTTAATTATTGTTTATATATGGTGAGTCAAGTAGAATTGTGCACTGCTGAGTTCTTCTTCTGAAAATTCTCTTCTTTTCTTTCTTTGTTTTTTTGAGACGAAGTCTTGCTCTGTCGCCCAGGCTGGGGTGCAGTGGCAGGATCTCAGCTCACTGCAAGCTCCGCCTCCCGGGTTCATGCCATTCTCCTGCCTCAGCCTCCGAGTAGCTGGGACTACAGGCGACCGCTACCACGCCTGGCTAATTATTTTTGTATTTTTTAGTACAGACTGGGTTTCACTGTGTTAGCCAGGATGGTCTCGAACTCCTGTCCTTGTGATCTGCCTGCCTGGACCTCCCGAAGTGCTGGGATTATAGGCCTGAGCCACTGTGCCCGGCTTGAAAATACTTACTCTTTTTCAGATCGGCCACAATCAGTAACACTTAGTTATAAGATTTTTATTCGAAATAATACAGAACCATGTCCATTATGGAGTATTGCCTTTGTAAAGAGACTGTGTTTGTTTTGTTGCATCATAGTGATTGGTAGTGCTACCAAAGTTTTACACAATTGCCCCAGGATGGAAAAAAAAGTCATTCCTGGAATGATTATTAACTCTAGGCTTGGATTTTGGTTGTGTTTCTATTTTGAATCAAAAGCAATTCTTTACATTGCTCAATTCATCCAATAAACATTGCATATCATGTACTTAAAATTAATTTCCCATTGGTGTTTAATAATAGAATTCTATACACTTATATTTATATCAAAAATGTGTGTTGCTTTGACCAGCTTTATATTAAAACTAACAAAGACTTTTAAAAGTAACTTTTAGACTGTAGGTTAAATTAAATTTCTTCAACAATTTACATTGTTTAGCATCACCTAGTGTTTGCTTTTGGTGGGGGAGAGAGAACACACAACATAGATCCAAGTAATAATTTTAGCAGATGAACTTTGCTGTTATGCAAATGTCCTTTGTTTTGTGCTCCGGTGAGCAAGCTACTGTACCAATGCTTTTGGCAGTAGTACAAGACTGAATCCATGGAAGCATGTGTGTATTTACACAAAAGAGGCTTCTAAGCTACAAAACTCCCTCCTGTTTGGTTACACTAATTTCCCTTGAATGAAGTTTGTATGCCAGCCAAAACAATGGTAGTTATCCTTTCCTCTAGAGTTCATTCCCAATAGAATGAGGTGAATAATTGAACACTTTCTGGATAGCCCGTTAATATGCTATTTTTATTTCTTTCCCCATTACTTGATTCTTTGATTATTAAAAAATACCAGACTATTGGTAATGGAAAATTTTGTTAATATGCTAATTCATTCCTCTGTATTTTCCCATCTCTTCTCATTTTCTGATCTATTTAAATCTGACGTGGTGGTTAAGCTAAGCATCCCTTTGTGGCATTCAAAGTATTTCAGGTGTGTGAGGCAAATGGAAGCATCTCAACAATATAATTAAGGGGATACAGGGAGAAATGAAAAACTGACATCGAATTTAAGATAGTTTGGGCCAAAGGCCAAAACCTAGTTTCTCCAGTGGATGCCTAAAACAACAAATGTGTTTGTTTAGTCAGTAGATGGCTCTGTTCAACACAGAGTCAATCCAGGGTACATTCCTAAATCTGCAAAGGAGAGAGAACAGTCAGTATCTTACCTGGGCTGCATCAGGTCCCAGCACTGTCACCACAGGTGGCTGCACCCCAGCAGGTCGTGAGGGTCTTGTGGTAACTTCCACCCAAGCACTGCTGTTCGTACCTCCATGAAGAGTGCTCATCAGTATCCGATATTCGTATTTTGTCCATGGGCTAAGAGCAGAAGTCTTGTCAATAAACCTCATGGAATGACTCCTTGGGAGAGTCACCAGGGTAGTAACTTCTTCCTTTCCTTTGACTCTTCTCTCAATTGTGAAATTCTCCACCAAGCCATTGGGGTGGGTAGGGGGTTGCCAAGATATAATCACAGATGTTGGAGTATCAGAGAACAGCTCTGGACTTGGGATCCCTTCCGGTGCCCCTGGGAGTGTCCATACAGTTTGGGACTCTGGCGAAAGGGAACATCCTTTTGAAGTGCAGGCTTCTACCTGAAACTTATAGGCAGTATATGGGTGTAAATGTGTCACTGTGCAATTAGTGACATTTCCTGGAGTTCTCAAGTATAGACGGCCATGTAGATAAATGTTATAATGGGTAATAACCCCACTGGACTTTCTAGGATGCTGCCAGGTGACCAACATCATTCTTGACTTCACATCCAGAAGAATCGGAGGAACTACAGGTCCAGGTTCTGTAAAGTAAAACAAATCCAGAAAGTGATACCTCTTGTAAACGTCCCACCTCTCCTCAAAGCTAAAATGAGTGATAGCTCTGCTACAAGGGTATGAAAATGAACACTTGGTAAAGGCCAATAAGTAAAGAAATAAGTGCCATAAAGACAAGGACTGTGATTGCTTTGCTCATAAATTTTGCATGTGAAATACTTGTGAATATTATGAAACTAAAATTGTCATTTTTCTCTCTAAGATAGCTTTATCAAAATCATGTCTTTTTATTCAAGCCAATAGTTAAAAAATGAGGATTTAAAAAAATAAATGTAATAAACATACAAGAGGGCCGTTGTTGCCAAAGTTCTAGCTTCCACTACATTTTTTTTTCTAGAGCCCCAGTAACTAATTATAATCAATAACACTATCATAACAAACTTGCATATTTTACAGCACAGTAAAATCCTTCGGCATCTCTCATTATATATTCTATATTATCCTTGGTTCTGTTTATCATTCTAATCCATGTTTTGCAATTTATCTACTCCCTGTTAATATTATAGGTGATTTTTTACTGTGGCTGTGACAGAAGCTGCCGATTTAGCTCTTTCACAT